>NC_138548.1:114553615-115051115 GCF_964273705.1 Natrix helvetica | reverse complement strand
GGAAAGCCACCAAAAAAAAAAACCCGTTGTTTTAAGGATTCTTAAATGGAGACTTTGTGGTAAATTAATCCTTTGTCCTCCACATTTATGGGGCGGATGTGTGTGTTAAAGCTGACAGGCTATTAAGCTAACATTTCTTCTATACCAAAAATTCCATTGAGAACTGTGAAGCCAGCATGATATTGTGTCATCAATTTTTCAGCCAAACATTTTCCCCAGATCTTCCACAGTCACAATAGTGGCTGAAAGAGTAGAAGTTTTAAAACAATGTCTGATACCAGGCATGTATTAGAAACAAGATGGCCACATACATCCCTGCGGCCAATCCGCTCTCACAGAGAGGGCCTTCTCCAGGTGCCGTCCACTAGGCAATGCCAGCGGGCGGCACCGAGGAGTAGAGCCTTCTCTGTGATGGGCCCAACCCTCTGGAATGACCTCCCCCCCGACATTAGAACAACCTCGGACTTCCGCTCCTTCCGTCAAAAATTGAAGACTCACCTGTTCCGACTAGCTGGCCTGGCATGATTATAAATGTTACATCTATGAACTCCTGGTAGTATATTCTCATCTGGTTATTTTAAGGGTAATGTTTTAGTTTTAATTGTTTTTAGGGCTTTTAGCTTCATATTTATTTATTCTTCTGTACGGGACTCTTAATTTTAACCTCCTCCACACACATACATACATACATATATTTATAACCCTATTTATATTTGTATTTTATCTGTGATTTATTGTGGACTGTACACCGCCCCGAGTCCCTTTTTGGGAGAGGGGGCGGTTTAGAAATGTGAATAAATAAATAAATAAATAAATAAATATAAATAAATAAATAAATAAATAAATAAATAAATAAATAAATAAATAAATAAATGTTTATTAATTCTTTGCTTATTTGACAATGTTTGTAAGCTATTGCAATAAAAAAATAAATGGATAAAAAAGACAATACTTCAGTAACTATAATTCCATTTTCACCCCTCTCCACATTTAAAGCAAGAAAAAATTGCTTAGCTCTGCTCCTTGATCATGGATTGGGGCATTGCTGAAGATCAGATCAACAGAGTCTTGTCAATTTCATCTCAGTTTCCTTATTTTATTTATTAGATTTTTATCCCTCCTTTATTATTTATAAGTAACACAATGTAGCAAGCGTACACAATACTGCTTCCTCCTCCTTCTTTTCTCCCCCCAACAACAACCTGTGTTGTGGCTGGTCTGAGAGTAGGTGACTGACTCAAAGTCATCCAGCTAGCTTTCATGCCTAAGGTGAGACCTGAATCTCCTGGTTTCTAGCCTGGTGCCTTAATCACTACACCAAACTGGCTTCCTTGTAAATGCTGTTGTGCAATAATAGTTGTAAGACAGCATGGTTCAAAAAGTTCTGAACTGCTTGGTATAATATGCATTTGTCCGGTAAATGGAGGGGACTTCTAAAGGCAACAAGCCATCAGCAAGCAATCTTTAGGATCTTTAATACCAAGTATAAATGCCAAGACCACCAATCAAACAAGGAGGTACAGAGCAATGGGAAGGAAGAAAAACTCAGATACAAAGTAGGAGATGTAGGAAACAAAACAAAACAAAAATGCCCAACCTACCAAAAACTGTAAAAGACATTTCTAGTCACTAGAAATACTAATTAAAATAGGCAAGAAAATAGTAAGAGAACACCTATCCACTCTAGACAAATTCAAATCACCATGATTTGATAAATTTAAATCATTCATTACATCCCAGAGTTCTGAAGGAGCTGGCAGATGTCATCTTAGAACCATTGAACCTTATATTTCAAAGATCTTGGAGCATCGGGGAACTACCAGAGGAGAGGAAAAGATCTGATGTGGTTTCCATCTTCCAAAAAGCGGAAAAAACAGAAAACTACAGACCAAACAGCCTGACATCAATGCCTGGGAAGATATTGGAAAAGATAATCAAGCAATAAAACGGCAAACACGGCAAACCTGTAGAAGGAAGCCAACATGGCCTTGTCATGCCAAACAAATCTTATTTCATTCTTTGACAAAGTGATTAAATTAGTGGATCAGCAAAATGCTGTGGACATTGTATACTTGGATTTCAGTAAGGCATTTGACATAGTAGACCACAAGCTTACTTTTCTAGCTTACTTCTTGTTAAGCTAGAAAAATGTGGGATAGACAGCATCACCTCTAGATGGATTTGTAACTGGTTTGACAAAC
Source organism: Natrix helvetica (assembly GCF_964273705.1). NCBI lineage: Eukaryota > Metazoa > Chordata > Lepidosauria > Squamata > Natricidae > Natrix > Natrix helvetica. The sequence continues at coordinate 115,048,914 of NC_138548.1, read as the reverse complement.
CACACTCTGTATAGTCCTTAATGAAACTACATCTATATGGAGGGAAGTACCGTATTTTTCGCCCTATAAGACGCACATTTTTACTCCAAAAAAGAGGGTGAAAATCTGGGTGCGTCTTATTCGCCGAATGTAGCCACCTGGGTTATCTAAATTGGGGCAGGCAAAGCGGGCGTTGCAGAGATCGTGATGGCTGGAAAGGAGAGAGGTTTCGCTTTCAGAACTCCCGCTCGGCTGGGCTCCCGGGAGGGCTTAGGCGGGGGCGGGGGCAGCGGCTCCTCACATTGCTGGGGAGTGAAGTTGTTATGGCCATTGTCTCCCCTGAGCTGCCCCCCCGAATCTCTGAGGCACCTTTCGCTTGCAGGAGGAGGAGGGTGAGGGCCGAGTATACCAAAGCCTCTGAGTAACTGGGAAAGAAAGCTGCGCTTGGAACCTGCCGAAAACTGCCGCCCGAAAAGCACGCCTTTCTTTCCCAGTTACTCAGAGGCTTTGGTTTAAGGAGGCGCTGCTTTAAGGCTCCTGAGAATCTGGAGAGATTGGGGGGGGGGGTGGAGGAAGGGAAGGGAAGAGGAACAATCTCCTTTTTACAAAAGCTTTTCTCAGAACGCTAGATTGGGAAGTTAAAAACCTAGAAAGGGACACGATCAAGCTTGATTCAAAGGCTTTGCTTCCTGAGAATCCGGAGAGATTGGGGGTGGGGGGGGTGGAGGAAGGGAAGAGGAACGATCTCCTTTTTACAAAAGCTTTTCTCAGAACGCTAGATTGGGAAGTTAAAAACCTAGAAAGGACACGATCAAGCTTGATTCAAAGGATTTGCTTCCTGGGAATCCGGAGAGATTGGGGGTGGGGGGGTGGGTGGAGGAAGGGAAGGGAAGAGGAACGATCTCCTTTTTACAAAAGCTTTTCTCAGAACGCTAGATTGGGAAGTTAAAAACCTAGAAAGGGACACGATCAAGCTTGATTCAAAGGCTTTGCTTCCTGAGAATCCGGAGAGATTGGGGGTGGGGGGGTGGGTGGAGGAAGGGAAGAGGAACAATCTCCTTTTTACAAAAGCTTTTCTCAGAACGCTAGATTGGGAAGTTAAAAACCTAGAAAGGGACACGATCAAGCTTGATTCAAAGGCTTTGCTTCCTGAGAATCCGGAGAGATTGGGGGCGGGTGGGTGGAGGAAGGGAAGGGAAGAGGATCGATCTCCTTTTTACAATCTCCTTTCCAGTACCATTCACTCAAACCAGATGCATATGAGGGGGTTAGAGACCACCAGATGAAATATTGGGTTAGAGAGCACCAGATGAGATATGAGGGGGTATGAGACCACTAGATTCACTGTTTACTGACTTTACTAACTGTTAATGAGAGTAAAGATAGTTCTTAATATGTTACATGGTTGACATAAAATTGTTCTTAAACTGCTGTTAACTTTATACGGTTGATATAAAATATTTTACTACAGTATTTGGTTCAGAATCTTTTTTTTTCCTAGATTTTCCTCCTTTAAAATTGGGTGCGTCTTATATTCCGGAGCGTCTTACAGGGCGAAAAATATGGTAAGTAGTGAGATTTTCCAAGGTTCTGTTTTAGGCCCTGAATTCTTCAATATTTTCATAAACAATTTAGATGAGGGAATAGGGAATAGAAGAGTCAACATTTGCAAACGACACCAAGCTGGTAGGAATAACCAGAAGTTAGACAGAAGATCAAGATTGATCTCGACAGACTTGAACACTGGGCCCTATTTTACAAAATAAAATTCAGTGGAGAGAAAAGTAAGGTTTTACACTTAGGCAAGAAAAAACACAGGTAGAGATACAGATTAGGTGAAACTTGGCTCAACAGCAGTAACTGCAAGAGGGATCTTGGAGTCCTAGTGAATAGTCATTTAAATATGAGCCAGCAATGTGCTGCAGCCGCCAAAAAAACCGTAATGCAATTCTAGTTTGCATTAATAGAGGGATATTATCAAGATCACGTTAATACTGCTTCATAATGCCTTGGTAAGACAACACTTGGAATACTACAAGAGAATAAGGTGACCAACTTTTTTACAATGAAAAGGAGGACAAAGCACGTTCTATTGTCCAAAGAGAAGCAACCTAGAACTAAGGAGAAATTCCTGACAGTGAGAACAATTAACCAGTGCTTGCCTTCAGAAGTAGTGGGCACTCCAACATGGAGGCTTTGAAGAGGAGATTGGACAACCATTTGTCGGATATGGTTCAAGGTCTCTTGCTTGAGCGGAGGGTTGGACTAGAAGACCTCCTAGGTCCCTTCTCTGTTCTATTTTGTTTGGTTTGGTTCATCGTTTCCCTTTCAGAATCTGAGAACCAAATCCAGTGTCAGCTGAAACCTGGAAGCTGGAAGACAGTGATGCAAGTGTTCCTACCAAAGGCAAAAACATCCACCCACAAATTTTGCTGAACTACAAACAGAAAAATTGCTTTTCCCCTCCATTTTGTATTGTGGCTAAACCAAGAAATTAGCTCAGCCATTAAACAGATGATAACAAGTAAATCCAGAGATGCAGTGCTAATTCTGGAATGTTCCAAATGCTCCTGCACAAGTGTTTTCAGTTAAAGCTTTAGTATAGTAATACTTCCAAGTGTATTTTTTTAATTAATTTGTAATTTTTATATCCCATTCTTTACCAGGGAACTGTACGTTGGGTCATCTCATATTCTCTTCACAACTATGTTGTATGGGAAACAAAATGAAGAAATCAAGTCTTGCTCAAGGCATTTCAATGAATATCATATTTCACTTCCTAACTTAATTTCAGTTAAGAAACTAATTTACTTAGCAACAAAGTGCCACCAAGTTGATCCTTGTGTCCAGCACCAGTAAAATAAGGCAAATGCTGAAAATCCTTGAAGCTGGTATTATTTATGGTAAGCTCTACATTGTGCCAGCTACAGTTTCAAGAAGGCAAGAACGTGACAGGTAGTTCTTAAGGTAGAGGCTGTTGTGATTTGATTTATGTTGCCTTATGAATATTCTAGTAGATTTGGTGTGTCACGTGTTATTCAATTGGCATTCTCAGAATCTTTCCAGGGAAGTGGAGAAGCTATTACTACTTTCTGCAAGCTCTTATGGAGAGACAGGCTGTCTGAAGGAATTAGCATTATAGGGGGCTTCTGAATTCAAAAGAACAAGCACAGCGTGTGCTTGTTAACTTCACAATGGAGCATTTAGAATCTGTGGTTTGGATTTTCCAGATTAGAACAGCTCTGGTGGAGCCATTTTATTCAGTTTTATTTCTCTGAAATTATCTGCCTCACACTTGCAAAGTTAAGAAGAGCACATGCTTTTCACCCCAAGATCGAGAGAAAAGCATCAAGAAAGACAAGACAGTTACATGGAAACACTGATTTCCCCACCCCCATCTTCCTGCATATAGTGAGCCAGCAGTGGTTAATTAGTTAGTAATATATCTCTTGTCTGTATATCTTTCACTTGAATTTCAAAACTGTACCCCCACTCACCAAATAGGCTTAAATTGACGTCTACTCTTGCATCCTTTCTCTTTTGTTTTTAATTGATCAGATTTCTTGCCTAAAATGTGAAGCCTGTGTAGATTGTGCTCTTTATGGAGCTTGGATATTATATATAGTTTTCCTGTCTTTTCAATAGTTGCTGTGCTGCATTTCTGCCAATTTTAAAAGCTGCTCATTCTCTACATTTGGCATTAGAATGATGAAGAGACTAAGGTGAATTGCTGTATAGAAATACTTGACTGAGTAGATTTCCCCCCCTCCCCCAGAGTAAGAAAAACAGAATTTGTTGTAAGATTGATTTGGGGCCAATTCAAAAACAGTTCCAGCCCTCTATGATTCCATAGTTCTGCTTGAATGGAGAGCTGAGCTGATTTACTTCTGGATTAACTGCAGTGTATTTGAAACTGCAACAACATGAGCCCTTAAAAAAGACCAGGAGACTGGAGGAGCTTGTAAATGGACTATTTCTCCATTTGCCGGAACTTTTTCCTCACAATCCTCACAGCTCCAGGGCTTCAGGCCATTTTGATCCCCTTCATAGGGAACTCCTGGGCTTTATTCTCTTCTTGTAAATGATGGAAAAAATGAATAATATGAATCTTGAAGGAGGGTTAAAAGCAATTAATTTTATTTCCCTTTTAAGTAGATTAGGCAATGATTCTTTGCTCCTTTCCCCAGAACATTTATAATAGGCTATCTTCAGACTGCCTTTTGAGGGATTTGTTTATGAAAATAATGATAGTGTGGAAAACCTTAAATTTGCCAGCAATTAAGCTGGGATCTACTGTAAATAACTTTAGACATAGCAGATAGAAGGATTTTAGAGACAAGAGGAGGTATACTATTTATTAAATGGAATAATAATCCAAGCTATTATAGGGCTTTCACCATTGTTGAATTGAAGTGTTTTCTGCTGATCCTTGAGTCAGCAGAAATACTAGCATGAAATTTACTGTTCTCGTTGATGTTCCTTCTCCATCTCTCATGTTACTGCAGACTACTCTTACAAGATAAAGGAAGATAAAACCTAACAGACTTGATACACTTTGAGACTGCTGTTGGATGGTGTCAAAAATGCCACTTTAAACCTGTATAACTAAGTATAATATATTTCACAGATTGGGGGTGAGATGAAAGCAACCTCAGGGAGACATAGGAAAAAGAAGATAATGACAAGACAGGTTTGTTCCCTTGCAAGTGGGAAAGGCTCATCTTTTAGTTGCTTTCTTTACCAGCTGCTATTATCAAAGTAGATACAATGTCAAATGCATCTTTGAATAGGTACTTTACATTACTCTCATCCTCCACTAATGTAAAATTATATATGTGACAATTCCAATTAGACTGGATCATGAGGGTGGAATTGTAGGAAGTTATCACCCAGCCCTCTCCCAGAAAAATGAAATATCCTAGGAAATATTGATAAGGCAGAATATTATATTTTCCTGGATGTGAAAAAGGGAGAAACACATTTTAAACACAGAGTAAATTCCTGCAGCTTCCTGCCCATCCCCACTTTGTCAATGGGCCATTAAGAAGGCCAAGCTAGTCCACTTTACATAATAAAGAGTTCTCCCCTTCAGCTCCAGGGGGGATGGCAATGAAGGCAGGATAATATTGCCTTTTACTCAACTGACCACATGGCATCTGAACTCAATCAAACCTGAATTCAAAACAGCCTAGAGGGTTGCCCCTGCATGGGCCCGTGTGAGTCTGGCAACCAATCAGAATACATTTCTTACACAGGAACAGGAAACAGATAGGTGGGGCAGAACAGATTATAAAAATCCCTGCAAGCCCTTCTTCAGCCCTTCTCTTCCCTTCTCTTCTTCTCCACCAACATTGAAGCATGTGATCACATTTTCTGTTCAGGACTCAGGCCATGTGGTTCTGTCCAACATTAAAACCATCTTTCCAAGCAGCCTCCATGTCTCCAGTGTCTTTTTCCCCACTTGGAGCCGAACCCAGAAGGACATTTCTTCCAACAATTGGCACCCCCCAGATGGGACTCCAAGCTAGCCTAACAAATGGATATGGCCCAGGTAAGCCTCCCATGCCGGCACAGACCCCATTGAGTCTGTGGGTGGACTTTATCTTGGCCTTAGCCATTTGGATCTAGGCTTTAAAGGGGTTTTGAGTTTGAGCTCAAAGGCTGCCTGGAAAGAAGGTGAGTACCTCTAAATTTTAATTCTCTAAAATTTAATTTTAAAGCATGGGAAATATGTGTATGCCTGCCTGTGTGTGACTAGTGTGTGTGAAAATGGATGGAAAAGTGAATGGATTTTTTATTTTTTGTTGTTGCTGCTGTTTTTGTCCTGTGAGAGAAAAAAGCTAAAGCCCATAAGAAAGTTAGTGAGAAAAAGGGAGGTACGCATACCCGCTCCGACAGCACCCCTCCTGGGTCACTGTGCGGCTGGTCCTCCGGGTCTCTTTCCCCAAGACTTGAAACTGTAAGAAAAGTCCCTGCGTGAAAGGGCGCGAATCGAGAGAAGGTTCCCGCGGTGAGGAACGCGTCAAAAGTCCCTCCGAAGGGCACCCCCAGAAAAGTCCCTCCGAAGGGCACCAATAAGACCCTCCGAAGGGCAAACAGAGAAAGTCCCTTCAAAAGGGCGCGAAAGGTCCTCTAAGGACGCGAAAGTAAAGTGGGGAAATACGAAGTGGCAAACCCGGCTAGGACGAAGTGAACCCACATCTAAACGGGATCATGGGAAGCGGTAGCTCGAGGGTAGCCATGGAAACCCCCCTAGGGGAGTTGTTGGGGGCCTGGGACGAAAAGCAAATGCCCGTCCTGGCCGGAATGAAGAAAAAAAGAGCAGATTGTAGAAAATGGGCTTTGCTGAAAGATGATACAGGAAAAACTAATTTGGCTGAAAAGGTACTTAAAAGAAAATGGTGGGGTTTCTTTTTTTTCCCCTCTTGTCTGTCTCTTTCTCTGTCTTCTATATAACCACGTGGTTTTTGTTTCTTAAGATTTGTGCCTTCCCCAATTTAACTGAAATTCATGGTGGGAATGATTTTGTTTTTCCCTCTTTGTCTCTGTGTGTGTATGTCTAAGTCTTTGTGCACCCTCAAGGTAATTGTAACTAAGATGTCTCCAATCCAAAAGACAAGAATTTTAAAGTGTTCAAAGAAAGAAAGGAGTAAACTGGCAGAAATTGCCTTCGCTCAGTTTGTTGGGCCTAGAAAACTAACTGAAACTGGGAGGAGTCTTTACTTTGTGTCTGTTCTGGCCAGCAGAAACAGAGTAAAGATTTTTTTTTTCCTTCCTTCCTTCCCTATACCTTAAAGTAACAACCCAGGAAATGTTTTAAGCTCATTTGCAAGGAAAGTTTCATCCTTGCATTGCATTTATTGTGTGTCTAAATGATTTTACCTGTTCATTTCTTTCCTGGAGCATGTGAATCCAGACCCCATTTCTCATCTGTGATATCCCCATAATGTTTATCTGTTTATCTGCTGAGTAACTGATGGTTTTATTTTTCAAACTCTGCCTGCAAGCTATCTACCCCCCCCTCCCTTACCTCTAATCCTCCAACAATGCCTTTTCTGTGGGGGAGGGAACCTTGTTCTCATGTGTTTCAGCCCTAGAAGATTGTACTCTTCAGGTGAGTATAGATTTTTTTTTCCCTTTTGGGGGGAGGAGGAGAGTGTTGCCTTGTGTGTGCATGTATGAAATGAAGGAAATTCCTACTAAAGGTTTGCCTTCAACCTGAGTAAAAACCCTCTGCACATTTTTCTGACCAACCTACTCTATTAGTCCTAAAGTAAAAACCTGGCCTCCAGAAGGCAGTTTTGATTTAGATTTTGTCAACAAATTTGCTGATTTTCTGGCCACCATCAGATGAATCAAGGGCCCCACCCAGATGCAAATGATGTGTTAATGAAAGTCTCCATACATCTTGGATCTTTAAAAATATGCCAGCATGTGCTGGGAGAGCCAACCTGGCTGAATGCAAACAATGTGTGGACAAACATCTCTGTACATTGTTTCTATACATCTTGATATTTAAAAATGCCAGCGCGTGCTGGGATATCAAGATAGAATTTGGATCTTTAAAAATTAGCCAGCGTCCGCTGGCAGGTCCAAATTAGAAACAAACACCCCAGGGCAGAGACAGGCATTAACAATCTAGTGCGTGATCATTTCCAGACCTGGAGGGAAGTTGATATCCTTTAATAATAGAAAATGGAGCTCATTGGCTTATGTACAGCTCCCTGAAATAATTGTAATAACTGCCTTGCATGAAGAAAGAATGAAATGGGATTTTTGTATGTGAAATTAATGATTGCAGTGCAAATGTGAGTATGTTGATGGTAAAAGTTGGTATGAATGTAGTTTGATTCCCTTTCATATAAAGAAAGAGTAAGTTACAAGGTTGTTTAGTGGTATGTGTGTGTATGCATGTGTGTTATCATTTCCAAACCTGAAGGGAGGGTGAGATCCTCTAATAAAAGAAAATGAAGCTTGGTGGCTTGTGAAAAAAAAAGCTTCCTGAAATACCTATGATTGTTTGGCATGAGCAAGCATGAAGGTCTGATTTCAGTATGAATGTGAGTATATGTCCCCCATGCCCCAGGGAGTGATAAGTGAATGGATCCAGAGATCCACGTGATTGCCTGTGTGAATCCCCCCCCCCTCTTCCTTCTGGGTCATTCTTTGGAGGGAAGTAGGAAAAGCGGGGAGAATGAATGTCTGCTCATTTTACCATGAGTGTGTGTATGAAACTCCCCAGTGATACCTGTGAATGCCTCTGGGCATTCCCCCCCTCCTTCTTTCCCTCTTTCCTTTTGGGTCATTAAAGGCTGAAATTTTTTCTCCTCACTTTAACCACTTCCCCCCCCCTCTCTTCTGAGAAATTTGGAGTAAATGGGTGATCTGCTCCGCTTACCTTTCACTATTGTGATCTTTTATCTGCATATAAAATTATGCAGTTACATTTCTTTGCTCTGAATACAATTTTGTTTTTTTTTCTTCTGGAAATTTTTGAGGTTTAAAATGCTTAATTAAACCTATAAAAAGGAATGATTTTGAGATATTTTGTTTACATTTGTAAATGTTTTAACATACTTAATGAGAATTTGCTTCCATCTGAATGGAATTTGATATTTTGGAGTGTTGACTCAAAGTACCTTTTTTTAATTGCAATTTTTTTTAAAGCTGTTTTTCTTCCCTCCCTCTTTTACACCTGAGTGCATTTTTAAATGTTTATGAGTCAAGGTGCTCTACCCTATGATATTTTATTTGCTTGTTTGTTTGTTTGCAACACAAGTTGTTGTCCCTCTTGGAAATTTACTCATCTTACTGCAAAAGTGTTTCAATCATACAGGCAGTGGGAATGTCATGTTCCATGAAATTTACATCGTCTGCCTCCTGAAATAATGTTTGGATTTCCACACTTGCACATAAGACTAAAGATATGTCTGTAAAGAACTGTATTCTTGGCCTCTTTTTTTTTTACCTCAGAAACAAAGGACTGCTAGCTCAAACCATAACTCTCCAATTTGCTGCTGGTGATTGCCTCCTGATAAAACCTGACATGAGGAAAAAAACTTAGCCAAGCCTGGGACAGACTGCCAAGACTGACTGACCACTCTTACCAGCAAGCCAAGCCTAGTACCATCCAGCAGACATGAAAGAACCCTGAAGGAGATGAAGAAGTAAAGACCAAAAGACTCTTTTCAATTCCCAGAAGACAGCTGAAAAGATTATGGGGAGGGTGGAATTTGATAAGGTTTTCTTTCTCTGTTACATTCACAGAAATTTATTATGCTTTCTTCCTTGCCTCATTTATATTGTAATCAGTTTAATGTATTCATGTAAGAATTGTATTTGAGAATGGCTAGCACAGCAAGTCCTGAACACCTTAGATTTCTGGCTGGTGGGAGGGAAATTTTCTCCAAAATGTCTGTATTTTCTGTATTATAGAAGTAGCTACACACACACACACACACACACAAAGAGAGAGAGAGAGGGAGAGAGAGAGGCTCCATTCAGAATTAGATTGAAACTATCTCCTTGACCCAACTCCACAAAGCATTTCCTAGGTTGATTTTTGTCTTTGCACAAAAGCCTAAACAGTGATATCTCCCTTTTAATCCCATGGGGGAGGGTCAGTTCCCCTCAGGCAATTCCCCCACTTGAAGAGTAGCAGAAAGGATCTTCAAAACTCAAACCCCGACTGACTAAAATAATAATAATAATAATGATGCTGCCCAGTTGCCCAGTAAAGCAGGACATGTTGCACTGGTGGTCTCTGATAGGAGTCCCTGGGCTCATTGTGTGTAACTTTAAAAAAAAATACTAAATAGCTTGTATTGCACACTAGCTAAACTCAATTTGGCCTCACTAAAATAGGAGCCAGGGCAAGTTAAAGAAATCCCTTGGAAATGGGCAGCCTGTACTTCTTTAAAAGGAAGAATCCTTCAATGGCTGTGAAGTTTTTTTTGGGACTTCTGCTTGCTTGTAGTCTGGAAGCTCACAGAAAGTGATATCAAACACCTGAAAATAATTGGCATGGTAAATTGGATACTGTAAATTTCTTTCCAGAAATTGTGCCCTGGTTGCTAAGACCTTCATGGTTGAAAGCTCTCTGGGAGCCACTGAAGGGATCCTTCTGCTGTCTCTTTCAATGCTTTTCCATCAGAAAAATTAAGTTTCCCTGATCTGACCAATTTTACCTTTTGTCAAAAACATGTGCGTTCCACTCACATTTTTTTGAAAAAAAAAAGGAGGGATTGTAGGAAGTTATCACCCAGCCCTCTCCCAGAAAAATGAAATATCCTAGGAAATATTGATAAGGCAGAATATTATATTTTCCTGGATGTGAAAAAGGGAGAAACACATTTTAAACACAGAGTAAATTCCTGCAGCTTCCTGCCCATCCCCACTTTGTCAATGGGCCATTAAGAAGGCCAAGCTAGTCCACTTTACATAATAAAGAGTTCTCCCCTTCAGCTCCAGGGGGGATGGCAATGAAGGCAGGATAATATTGCCTTTTACTCAACTGACCACATGGCATCTGAACTCAATCAAACCTGAATTCAAAACAGCCTAGAGGGTTGCCCCTGCATGGGCCCGTGTGAGTCTGGCAACCAATCAGAATACATTTCTTACACAGGAACAGGAAACAGATAGGTGGGGCAGAACAGATTATAAAAATCCCTGCAAGCCCTTCTTCAGCCCTTCTCTTCCCTTTTCTTCTTCTCCACCAACATTGAAGCATGTGATCACATTTTCTGTTCAGGACTCAGGCCATGTGGTTCTGTCCAACATTAAAACCATCTTTCCAAGCAGCCTCCATGTCTCCAGTGTCTTTTTCCCCACTTGGAGCCGAACCCAGAAGGACATTTCTTCCAACAGAATTTAAGAGGTTTTTGTTTCTTTTGTGTGCCAACACAAAAATCAAGTCTGTGCAGTTTTCTTGCCATTGTCTTCTTCCTAGAACTGCCCCCCCTCTCACTTCACACCTGAGTGGGACTCAGATTCAGAGTGTCCTGGTTTCTTTTTTTTTCTTTTTTCTTTTTTACCAGTGCACTATGAGGGTGATTAAAGATAGATTCAAAGTTCCTGTTACTTTTAATTTGTTGGCATAATAGAAGTTGCACATAGGTTCAATGTAGCAAGGAAATATAGACAATCCAACAAAGCAGCTGATACAAGGAAACAAAAGCAGGGAAGGCTGCTCTCAGGAGCAGGTAGTGAGGGCAGTTGTTATGTGAATTTTTACCTGGAAAAGGTATGGCTTGTCCAGCTACAAATGACAGTGATGCAGAAGCATCTGCAACGAGTTCAGGGCAATGAACCTCCTGTGCCCTTGGGAGATGGCGGAGAAAAGACCTCTTTAAAACAAGCAGGGAAAGCAGCCAACCAACTTCATTCATCCTGCCACTGTTGCTGTTGTCTATTTTTTAACAAATCTAACACCACTAACAAGACTACGGCACTAGATGGATATAAAGATAAATAGTAAATCTGAAAAGAAACTGCAGCATCTCATATAGATAGCATCCCCCTTCTGTTTTCTTGAAAACCAGAATGAGAAAAATGGAAGAAGCCAACAGGACATATTCAGACCGAGCAGGAAACCTAGGACACTTTGGGCATTCCTGAAAGTGAGGCAAGAAACAAGTGCTAGGCCCATTTAATTAGAGTACTAAAGAAAAAAAGGATTAAGATGAATATACTTGACTGTGTTTGATCATTCATGCTGAAATTAGGCAGACCAATTTTGCTAAACTAACAGGTTTGCCTTACCCCACCCCACCCCCAAAAAAGTGTGAGAATGCCCACACTGGTGGAATTTAAGGGGTTTTTGTTTCTTTTGTATGCCAATCCAAAAGACAAGTCTGTGCTGTTTTCTTGCCATTGTCTTCTTCCTAGAACTGCCCCCACCCCTCACTTCACACCTAAGTGGGACTCAGATTCAGAGTGTCCTGGTTTCTAGCCCTGTGTTTTTAATCACTGTGCCAAACAGCATCTCAAGAGAGTTATAATTTCTTCCAATCCACTTCCTGTCTGGAAATTGTCCTCCCTCCAAAAGCTTTACAGCTGTTATTTGCTGGTAGTCAGCAAGATAATTGGTGATCTGAAGGATTATGCTATTTATGTGGTAATTGGACATTTCAATTTGGTTGAATGCTAACGGTGATCAATTTTGGGAAGACAAAAAACAATTTGCATTACCGAGAATACATTTTGGCACCCTAAAGGTCATTTTTGTTCTTAGCAAATTTCTAGTTTTTACTACCACAAAAACAGTTTGAACAAACTATTAAGATGAAAATTTAGGAACCAGGATTATTTCAGTAAGATTTCTAAAAGCTGGACATAGATGAAAAAATGCATATTTTCTTCAGTGCTCTTAGGAAAAACAAAGTAAATATTTAAAATAAGTATGGTTTTAAGCATATTGATACTACTAATCTCCCTCCCTCCCTTCTTTCCTTCAGCATTTGGCTTAATTTAAGACTGATCTGGGATGTTTACCTTTCCTTAAAGCGTATGCAAAACATGAAATGTGTAGATGCCCAGTTTACATTGTTATAAATAGGAGGAGGATAAAACCATCTGATTGATAATGCTCAAGACAACACATGTATACATTTTTGGGGGTTTTGCATGTGTCTGTGTGTGCAGTGGCCATTTTAGATTTTGAGCAATCTTCCATTCTCCTTGAACACCATCTGTTCCAGAGTTGCATCAGGAAAGTGATGGAGGGACCTGATCAACGTTGTTCACAGGAATGGCTTGAGCAAAAGAGGCTCCATGGGGGAAAGGCGAAGTGGAGGGGTCTTTCAATGGCAGCAGCAGCTTTTTTTCTTTCAGAAAGTGTCATGCCACTCTTGATGATTGAATAAAGCATTGCCAGCACTCCCTGTCTCCACTTGGGGGCAGGGAAGCAAGCACAGAGGCATGTGGTGCTTTGTAAAATAGCCAACAGAGGACTTTTGTTTCCCTAGGACTCAGTCTTTGTTTTCTGTTGGAGTGGGAAGCTTCTAGCTTGTAAATGTCAGCATGAGTTTTCAATATAAAAGTCAGTCAGTGGAAGAGATGCTTTGGCAGATGTAATTCTGGATGATTTTGAAACATTTACAGTACTGTATGGCTATGTCAAACCAATAAATGAAAGCTATATACTAGTTCAAAAAATACTATGATTCAATAACGATTCAGAAGTTAATCCACACAGTAGGCTTTCCAGCTTCATTTTCTGAAGAAGAAAAAAAAGAATGTATCATGCCTAGATAAAAAGCAGCAATTTACTGTATGTCTGCATATAAAATATTGCAACATTTTTGAATGGCTTCACAGCTTATTATACCATGTACATTTTATTGATGTGCCTATTTATAGGGGCGGAGTAGTTCAGTGGTTAAAGACTTTCAGCTTGTCAGCTGGAGCTGACAGCCCAGGTTTGAGACCCGAGACAATGGGGTGAGCACCCATTACTTAGCCCTGCTCCTTCCCCTCTAACAGTTCAAAAGCATGGCAAATTGAAGTAGATTAATAGGTACCACTTTGATGGGAAGGAAACAATGTTCTATGCACCTTTGGTTATAGCCATGCTGGCTACATGACCGGGGAATTGTCTTGGGACAATGCTGGCTCCCTCGGCCAAGAAACCAAAATGAGCACTGTGCCCTGGAGTCAGACACAACTGGACAAAGAAACCTTTTATCTTTACTATGCTTCTGTTTTGATTATACCAGATAATTTGTTTCTTTCCTGATACTTTTTCTATAGCTTTATATAGTAAATTGGCTGCATTCTTATTTTACTGCTTTTCATCATACACCATTCAGTATTCTTGCATTTTAAAGTGATGGGAGAGTTCTGAACGAGCAAGATTCTCTTTGGAGAAAGGAAAATTCATTTGCCGTAACTACACATATTACACAGTTTGACACGTATGTCTTTTTCAAAGCACATATGGACAAATAAATTGGAAAGAATGACCTGAACTAAACAGCATCTGAAATCCCTAATGTGCTACTTAGGCAACTTCATCTGTTTTAAAGCTTTTGAAAGTGATGTGCTCCTCTAGAATCATTCCCCTTCTCCCAATCACTTCTCCCTTCCCTCCTTAAGCGTGTTGGTATATAATCAATAGATAATCTTCATCTTCCCTTCTAATCATTTCCATCATTCTAGGGCTACAGTACTTGCCATCTTTAACTCTCAGAGTGAGCTGATAATTTTTTGTGTATAAATTATCTCCTTAACACAACGGTTAGTGAAACTCATTCAAATGTAATTTTTCCCCCCAAACAAACCAATAATTCAGTGTATGTCAATTAAGCTTTTAAAAACTCCCATAAAATGGATTGCTATCTGATATCGAAAGAAAAGAATACAATCTTTAAAATTGTGATATATATGCATTTTGATGAAGCTCTGGTTTCTTGGCAGCAAACCATTTGAAATCTTTTCAGCTTATTTAGTACTTCCGGAAAAACAAATTGGATTAGAACCCATAATAATGCTATGGGGCTTCTTTCATTTAAATATATGAAACATAGTTTCTGCTAGCTTAACTGTTAGTTGACAGTGAAGTCTAGGGAAACAATATTTAAGGAATGGAATTGTATTCTGATGAAATATTTCTTTGGTTAACCTAAAATATGCAGAAAAGAGAAGGAATTACTTATACACATCTCCTAATAGGTTAAGAGGTACCAGAGGATACCAAGTCATTTATTTCTATGTCCAACATTTCATTTGGTGTCAAATAAATGACTGGACTAAATACAATTGAATTCCATAATAGCAGTGACACTCACCGAGATATGTGAGTGTAGATTGTGAAGGGATGCAAACTTAGCATTGAGATTTTTGTTTTAAACTGTCCTCTCCCGCCCCCCATAAGAACTAGACGGCCATTTCCAGCACTGTTGACAATTTATTATATTGGATTGGTGATATGGAAGTTGGAGTCTAAAACGTTCCCAGCCATAGTAGAAAAGTATGTTACAGTATATAAATTCAGCATGCATCCTATTGAGCAGGATTGTGTTTGTTTCATCATTTTTACTTTATGGGCTAGCATTGTAAGTGTTCTGTTTAAATATTTGAATATTTACTTTTATTTCCAGACAGGTAGCCTGGTTAGTTGCAGCAAATCTCTGCAAGGAAACCTTTAATACCTACACTCTATAATAGTCCAGATCTGTATTTTCTGCATTTCATTTGCTTCTGATGTCAGAGTTTATAATCCATCACCATCTTTCTATAGTGTACATACTTGTAACAGAATTGTATTCCTTGCCTCTGCTGAAATGGCTGAAGGCTACAAAAAGTAATGTCAAATGACATGCTTTATTAGTTCTGAAGATGCCACACAATAACCTTATTGCATTTTTAAGCTCACTCTGCCTCCTGCCACAGCACCATCGAAGGCCCATTTTATTCCAAGCATGCCAACATTATTCTAGGCAATTGACACTTTCTGATCTAGAAATTAGACAAGTGTATTATATTGAATATCCAGGGCAATGCAGGAAATGTACTGTTTTGGCATTTATTATCTTCTTCTTCCTCCTCACTTTAGATACACTTCTTAGAAATGCTGAGAAATGTAATTCTATAACTTCTGGAAGGCCTCAAGTTGCCTGCTCATATCCTAATCCTTGTCAAATACAAATCTCATCAGCTGGTTACAAACATGTTTTTCCTGTTTCTCACTCATGGAGAGTATTGTAGTTACCTTTGTCTCACTTCCTGCACACCTTCAAAGACCAAGAAAAAACGACAACATTTTGAGCTGAGACACTGAAACTAGCTCAGCAGAACTCACCTCTTAGTAGGTATATGTAAGAATCTGTTACACAGATAGTTTGGAAAGTCACAGGCAAAAAAGCTATAGGGAAATGTGGCAATCAACATGGACAATTATGTACTCGTTTATAAGTAAAAAGTAAAAAGTTTTGAAGCTATGGGGACTACTGACCCACAGAAAAAGACACACACAAAAACATTGAAAGCATTTCTTCAACTTGATCTAAGAATGAACTCTGGTCAACTGCAACTATTTATGAACCTAAATGAACCTAAAACAACCTAAGTTGCCTAAGCAAAACCTGCACCTGAATTCTATGGGATTTATTCCAAAGTGCTTGTAGATCTGCACTGCAATTATATATTAGGGTTGCTGTTGAATAAAACTGAATGCTGATGACACCTAGTGCTTGAAGTCTAGAAATGTCTAGCATATTTAAATAGAGATGTAGATGATAGAGTAGTATAAGAATAGGTGACAACAAAGAAAGGAAGAGTGTTTATGGCAATTAACCATCAATCTTGTTCCTTATTTGTCTCTAGAAAGATGCCTTTTGTTATTTTTATAGTGCTATAAATTGTAACCTATCTATCTGTCTATCACAATTATTTTATCCTGCTGTTCTATAAAGAGACTTTTCAACATAAAAGCAACAAAAAAACTGCAAGAAATAAAACAATTACACTTTCTAACAACATCATTTAACCTCGGTATTGACAATTACAACTCCAAGGTTCTTTATTCATTTTATTGCACTTTTTTTTTCTTTAGAGTGAAAAACTGTTCAGTTTGGAAGATAGATGGAAAAGGTGATGTTACAGAAGGCAGACCAATTAGCCAAGGATCATTTAGCATCTATCTGGAAATCCAGAATTACTTTCTGTTCTATGCTAGAGAACATAGAAGTGCACGGAAAGTACCATATTTTTCGGAGTATAAGAATTACATTGATCAAGTGCTGTGCCAGCAGAAACAAAATCTTAGGTGCTGCACATTGTCAGCGATTTCCTTCTCCAGTACATGGATAAATACACCTGGAAACATCTACCTACCCACCTACTCTCTCTCTCTCTCCCCCCCCCCACCTACCTACTGTATTCTCTCTCTCTCTCTCTCTCTCTCTCTCTCTCTCTCTCTCTCTCTCTCTCTCTCTCTCTCTCTCTCTTCTTTCTTTCTCTCTCTCTCTATCCCTTTACCTACCTACCTAACTACTCTCTCTCTCTCCCTACCTACATACTGTACTTCTCTCTCTTTCTCTCCCTCTCTATCCCTCTATGTACCTACCTACTTTTTTTTTAAATTTGCCTCTTCAAAACCTTAGTGCATCTTATACTCTGGTGCGTCTTATACAGGTGAAACTCGAAAAATTAGAATATCGTGCAAAAGTTCATTTATTTCAGTAATGCAACTTAAAAGATGAAACTAATATATGAGATAGACTCACTACATGCAAAGCAAGATAGTTCAAGCCGTGATTTGTCATAATTGTGATGATTATGGCTTACAGCTCATGAAAACCCCAAATTCACAATCTCAGAAAATTAGAATATTGTGAAAAGGTGCGATATTCTAGGCTCAAAGTTTCCCACTCTAATCAGCTAATTAAGCCATAACATCTGCAAAGGGTTCCTGGAGCCTTTAAATGGTCTCTCTGTCTGGTTCAGTAGGAATCATAATCATGGGAAAGACTGATGACCTGATAGTTGTGCAGAAAACCATCATTGACACCCTCCATAAGGAGGGAAAGCCTCAAAAGGTAATTGCAAAAGAAGTTGGATGTTCCCAAAGTGCTGTATGAAAGCACATTAATAGAAAGTTATGTGGAAGGGAAAAGTGTGGAAGAAAAAGATGCACAAGCAGCAGGGATGACCACAGCCTGGAGAGAGTTGTCAGGAAAAGGCCATTCAAAAGTGTTTGGGACTTTCATAAGGAGTGGACTGAGGCTGGAGTCAGTGCATCAAGAGCCACCACACACAGACGGATCCTGGACATGGGCTTCAAATGTCGTATTCCTCTTATCAAGCCGCTCCTAAACAACAAACAACGCCAGAAGCGTCTTACCTGGGCTAAAGAAAAACAGACCTGGTCTGTTGCACAGTGGTCCAAAGTCCTCTTTTCTGATGAGAGCAACTTTTGCATCTCATTTGGAAACCAAGGACCCAGAGTATGGAGGAAGAATGGAGGGGCACATGCCGCAAGATGCTTGAAGTCCAGTGTGAAGTTTCCACAGTCTGTGTTGATTTGGGGAACCATGTCATCTGCTGGTCCACTGTGCTTCCTTAAGTCCAGGGTCAATGCAGCTGTCTACTAGGAGATTTTGGAGCACTTCATGCTTCCTTTTGCAGATGAGATTTATGGGGATGCTGACTTCATTTTCCAGCTGCCCACACTGCCCAAAGCACCAAAACCTGGTTCAATGACCATTGGATTTCTGTGCTTGATTGGCCAGCAAACTCGCCTGACCTGAACCCCATAAAGAATCTATGGGGCATTGCCAAGAGAAAGATGAGAGACATGAGACCAAACAATGCAGAAGAGCTGAAGACCGCTATTGAAGCATTCTGGTCTTCCATAACACCTCAGCAGTGCCACAGGCTGATAGCTTCCATGCCACACCGCATTGAGGCAGTAATTGCTGCAAAAGGGGTCCAAACCAAGTATGGAGTACATATGCATGCTTATACTTTTCAGTGGTCTGACATTGTTCTATGTATAATCCTTGTTTTATTGATTGCATGTAATATTCTAATTTTCTAAGATTGTGGGTTTGGGGTTTTCATGAGCTATAAACCATAATCATCACAATTATGACAAATCACGGCTTGTACTACCTTGCTTTGCATGTAATGAGTCTATCTCATATATTAGTTTCACCTTTTATGTTGCATTACTGAAATAAATGAACTTTTGCATGATATTCTAATTTTTCAAGTTTCACCTGTACTCTGAAAAATACGGGTAAGTAAAAGCCTAAAATGACTTCATCTGAAGTGATAGATTAGAAAAGAGGAACTAAAAGGGGATTGGAAGAGAATCTATAGCTTTATCACTACAATTAGTGTGCAGCTACTTTGTAGCATCATCATCGTTCATTTGCCTCAAGTCATCCCAGGGGCCTGGTTCATCACTTCCTCTCTTTGTGTAATGTTCTTGGAATAGTTATAACTTCCATACTAATCCCGTCAGCCAAATCCCTTTCTCAAACTTATCCAGCAATTGCCCCTAGATGGCAGCTAAAAGATACAAGAGCTCTACTTCGGCTACTACTTAGTAGTCAGTCCATCCACCAATCAACTGAGTTTCAAAAAACAACAAAAGATTCAATTAGACAACTGCATTAGACGAGAAGGAGTATGAAAAAAAAGGAATTCCATGGCTTACCTGAAGATTTGTGCATGCCAATTGGAGGAAGCGTTCCACGTGGTAGATGATCTCAGTGAAACTAGAATTTCAGCTGAGTAAATGACAAATCCCAGCCCTTAGAATTGTGCATGTTGAAACTATATGAACAGCCACACAACACAGACTGAAATTTTACTTCAATCACACCCCACAAATCCTCTCCATTTGATATTTTTGTATTCCTCATCAGTCTCATTCTGAGCTTTCCCATAGTCACTTCCTATATCAGTTTAGTTTTTGAAAATCATTGAAAGGCAACTCTAAATGGAATGCATTACAACTTTATGCTCCAAATGTAATTTAGGGCACTTCTCCATAGCCACTGGTTTTATTTCTCAAACTCTTAGAAACATTTCTAGTTTTGGGTGAATGTCCTCACAACTGTCAGATTTGCAGACTTAATTATCTTTCTGTGACCTGATTTATACCCTGGTTAACTGATGGGAAAGAGGACAGGATAATAGGCATCCAGTTGGCACCATGCCCTCTGTCCTCATTGGCACACTCTGCCTCTTTTTCACTGGGTCCATGAAAATGTTCCTCCCATTTAGAAAGTAGAGAAAAATGTGAACAAATTGCTACAATACTTGGTCTTCAGCTGGAAGACAGAACAAGGCAAGAGCTATTCTTGCAGCTCTAATGTTTTTGCCGCAGAATGTTCTCCTGCCTTGCAGCTGAATCAGAAGCTCTGCTGCCGAAGACCTGCTGAAACCCTCTGATTCTTTGAGAAGCTTGGGGAATCCTGCTGACCCTGGGTCTGCCCACAAACCTCATACAAAGTAGTCTCAAGGCAGGGACTATTGCAGGGAGACCAACTAAATCCTAAGGACAGTATTTCTAGCCACATCAGCTCCTTGAGTACCTGGATGGAATTCTGGAGCCAGGAGATTCCCTCAATTTGTTCCATCAGAAGCAACATCCCTGTTCTGATACTTTCTCTTTTCACTCACAGCTGCACACAAAATGCAGTTGTGTGGTTTATGCTCATGCTCATAGCAAAGTAGGTATTTTAGCATAGTTGTTCTTAATGTGTTACCAAAAAGCAATTTCATGTGGAAAAATAGCACGGTTTTGGTAGCAGCGAGGACATCCAGTGTAATTTCTGTCCCAGTTTTGCAAATGAAATGGCAGCCTTCACAGCAATGAACCTAACAATGGCTACATAATCAATTGGCCCCTACCCAATCAGCATACTTTTCAAAAGTGTTCAAGCCGCAGAATATTTATTTCTTAATTGTGCCATATGAGATTTTATCTGCTAGCCTGTAGATTTCCCATCTTGCTCATTTGTTTTAAAGAAGGATTCTGTAAAGGATGCAATTTGTCAAGTGAGGGGAGATCGGTTGGTGATCTTCAGAAAAGCCAGTTAATTAGGACTCTGCACTGACCATATCTTCTGCTTCGAACCAGATGAGCTTTGCTTTAGAGATTATCCCCAGCTTTTAGGGAATGGAGTAGGAGTGCTTCCAGTCTGAGTAGTCTGTTGCTCTGCAAATTTTGCATATGTCTTTTTCCTTTAACTGAATTCTATTGAATAGAAGCATCTGCTCTGGAAATAAATATAGTTGATGTTTATTAAAAGGCTGTCCATAGAGAATAGAGCAAATAAATCATCCTTCCCACCATATTAATATATTTTCCATCCATCCAACAGTTAGGAAGAAAGTATATTGATATTAACTGTGTTGTTGCTGTAGTCTGTCTTTATTGCTCTTCAGGAAGACTAAGCAGGGTGTGATTCATGATTTCACATGAATGAAATGATTTCACATGAATGAATGATTTCATAGTTTCAAGGCAATTCCTGGTGGCTCCCCTCTCATCCTGTCTCCTCCCATCTTGTAGCACCCACCAGCAAGAAAATCAGCAACCAGCTAAACACATAGTTGGTGCTTTGAAGTTAACAATGCTTAATGTTTCTTGTTTTATTTGCCTTTAATTTTGATTTGTTTAGACTTTTAATGTTTATTATAATAGTATAATTTATCACTATTACCCAGGAGGTTGACAGTTCTGGGAAACAATTTCATAGATGGTGTCACCTAGACACCAATTGATCAGATTATCTCTGGGAGATCAATAATTTCGCCTTAAAGTTCTAAGATTGATATACCTATTTCGAATACTCTCCTCAACTTTATATGTGAAGTTGTGATGAGAAAAACTGATTTGAAAGACAAAGTAGAGAAGCCTATTTAGAACAGTTCTCAGAGCTATTGTGCTACTGGATCTTTTCCCCCCCTTAAGACAAATTTTCCTGCAAATCATTTTGGATCAGGTATACACTAAATACATTGTTTCAACACTGTTCTATGTATTTGTATATATGTGCTTCATATATTTGCTCTACATTATAACACATTCACAGAGAACACACACATATATAACCCATTACATTGAATAACAAGATTCTAACTGAAGATCTATCAATCTCTTGAAAGTTCAATAGTCCAATATATAAAGGGAAAAATGCCATCACTTGCCCTGAAATGAGTCTCTCTTGTTCCTGAAGAAACCATAGAAAGGCAGTGCCCAGGAAACAGATGGGGAGGGCCATTTTCCTAGCATATTTGTTGGGCCAGCAGATCATTATCCATGAATATGTCATTCACAAATTCATCCCTAAGGCACCTTAGATTGTCTGCATAAAAAGCATGGTGTTGGAAGAAGAAGTAAAGCCTCAGTTCCAAGCTGGAATCACCAAAAATGACTCTAGATGTTGTCAGCAGTTGGCTTATGCAAGTGGGGATTGAATAGAGACAATGTCATGAGAACAAACAAAGGCTGGTTTAGTTGAACTGATAGGGGAATTGATAGGGAACTGCATATGATCTCAACAAATACAGTAGGTGTTACCAGTGTGTGGGAAGCACCATTTAATGAGACTATTGGCAGATGGGAGGAAGGGCATTTAGCTGTCTTTTTGCTAGCTGATGATCAATGAACTTCTCTCTCTCAGGCTGCATTTTCATGCAGTTGCTGGGAAGGAAAAAGAAATAGTAAATAATAGTTTTGCTGTGATTTTAGAAGAAGCACATTAGACAGCAGAAGGTCTGATATTAATGTCTCTCAGCCATCCTCCTCTTTTGGGGCCACTGTTGGACTAGAAACTCTTTAGTTATCTTCTCCAAAACCTGTCGTGAAACCAAGAAGCCTTGTGACAACTTATGGCAGATAGTTCTGAACTGCTACATACCATCACAGTGTTCATTTTATTTGCATCTATGCCTAATTACCTGCCTAGGCTAATTAATTGGCCTAGTTACCTGCGGGATCGTGTCCTGCCCCATACATCCCTGCGACCCATTCGCTCACACAGAGAGGGTCTCCTCCGGGTGCCGTCCTCTAGAGATTGTCAGAGGGCGGTGCCCAGGAGTAGGTCCTTCTCTGTGGCGGGCCCTACCCTTTGGAACGACCTCCCCCCAGACATTAGAACAACAACCGATCTCCGCTACTTCTGCAGTAAACTGAAGACCCACCTGTTTCCGCTAGCCGGCTTGGCATAATTCGACAACTTTTCCACCCCTAGGTCATTTTTAATTGTCAATTTTAGTTTTTAAACTATTAATGTTATTGGGGTTTTAACCTTTTTCAGTATTGTAATTATTTATTTATTTTTTACCTCCTCTGTATGACACTGTGCTGACTGTTGCTTGTGTACGTCGCCCCGAGTCCCTGTGGGGAGAGGGGGCGACTAATAAGTTTAAATAAATAAATAAATAAATAAATAAATAATAAATAAATAAATAAATAAATAAATAAATAATTATGTATCCTTAATGTTTTGACATCTAATGACAGAAGAGAAGAATGTAGACTCTGGAAGTTAGTTTCATGATTTGCAAGTTGGTGACCTGCTTATTCCTTCACCACTATTTTAAACTGAATCCTTTCTATACTTAGAATTGGAAATTCCTGACTGAGAATTTTAGTTGGCCCAAACATTTAATTGAGAACAGTTACTTCAAAATCCCAAAATTGTGCACTGCACTATGGGAAGTTATCACCCAGCCCTCTCCCAGAAAAATGAAATATCCTAGGAAATATTGAAAAGGTAGAATGTTACATTTCCATATTACATGTTTAAAGAGAGAATAGCTCCCTGTAGCTTCCTGCCTCCACCCACTTTGTCAATGGGCCATTAAAGTGGCCAAGCCAGTCCCTTTACATAATAAAGAGTTCTCCCCTTCAGCTCCAGGGGGATGGGATTAAGGCATGATAATACTGGCCCTTTACCCAAGTCCCCACATGACATCTGAGAACTCAACCAAACCTGGATTCAAAACGCACCCTAGAGAGTTGCCCCTGCATGGCCCCATGGGAGTCTGACAACCAATCAGAATACAAGATCAAGATCAAAGGCCAGAGAAGGCATAAAACCAGGGACTCAGCTTCTCTTCCTGCCTTCTCTTCTTCTCCCCAACATTGAAGCATGTGATCACCTTTTCTATTCAGGACTCAAGCCATGTGGTCCTGTCCACTATTAAAACCATCTTTCCAAGCAGCCTTCATGTCTCCAGTGTCTTTTCCCCCACTTGGAGCCGAACCCAGAAGGACATTTCTTCCAACAATTGGCACCCCAAATGGGACTCCAAGTTAGCCTAACCAATGGATATGGCCCAGGTAAGCTTTCCATGCTGGCACAGACCCCACTGAGTCTGTGGGTGGACTTTATCTTGGCCTTAACCATTTGGATGTAGGTTTTAAAGAGGTTTTGAGTTTGAGCTCAAAGGCTGTCTGGAAAGAAGGTAAGTACCTCTAAATTTTAATTCTCTAAAATTTAATTTTAAAGCGTGGGAAATGTGTGTATGCCTGTATGGGTGTGACTAGTTACTTGCGGGATCGCATCCTCCCACATACATCCCTGCGGCCAATACGCTCACACAGGGAGGGACTTCTCCTGGTGCCGTCCACTAGGCAATGCCAGCGGGCGACACCGAGGAGTAGGGCCTTCTCTGTGATGGGCCCAACCCTCTGGAATGACCTCCCCCCCGACATTAGAACCACTTCTGACCTCCGCTCCTTCCGGCAAAAACTGAAGACCCACCTGTTCCGATTAGCAGGCCTGGCATAATTCAACTGTCCCTCCTGGCAAATGTATTATATCTGGTTATTTTAGGGGCTTTTTAATTTACTGTATTTGTTTTTAGGGGTTTGAATTTATTTTATATCTGCTTTGTACAGTTCTTTTAACTACATTTTAACCTCCTCCATGTCAATTGTCAACTGTACATATTTAATTTAATTTTATTGTATCCTGTTATATTTTGTATGAACTGTACACCGCCCCGAGTCCCTTGCGGGAGAGGGGGCGGTCTAGAAGCATTAAATATTATTATTATTATTATTACTAGTGTCTGTGAAAATGGATGGAAAAGTGAATGATTTTTTAAAAATTTTGTTGTTGCTGCTGTTTGTGTCCTGTGAGAGAAAAAAAGCAAATGCCCATTGTGCATAAAGAGAGAGGAAAAGAGGAGGTGCGTATACCTGCTGACGACAGGACCCCTCCTGGGTAGCTATGCGGCTGGTCCTCCCGAGTCTTTCCCCAGGACTTGAAAACTGTCGAAAAGTCCCTGCGAGTAAGGGCACGAAAGAGGGTTCCCGCAGTGAGGAATGCAAAAAGTCCCCCCGAAGGGTGCAAAAAGTCCTTCCGAAGGGCACAAAGAGTCCCTCCAAAGGGCGAGAAAAAGTCCCTTTAAAAGGGTGCGAAAGGTCCTCTAAGAATGCGAATTTGAATCGGGGAATACAAAGTGGCAAGCCCGGCTAGGACAAAGTGAGCCACACATCTGAGCGGGATCATGGGAAGCGGTAGCTCACGGGCGGCCACGGAAACCCCCCTAGAGGAGCTGTTGGGGTCCTGGGACGAAAAGAAGATGCCTGTCCTGGCCGGAATGAAAAAAAAGGAAAGCAAAACAGATATGTAGAGAAATGGGCTTTGCTGAAAGATGATACAGGAAAAACTAATTTGGCTACATAAAGGTACTTAAAAGAAAAGGGAAAATGTTGGGGTTTCTTTTTTTCTCTTGTCTGTCTCTTTCTCTGTCTTCTATGCAACCACGTGGTTTGTTTGTTAAGATTTGTGCTTTCCCTAATTTAACAGATTTGTGCTGGGAATGACTAGGATGTGTAAACCTGAGAGGTCTCTCCCCACCCCCTTATTTTCTCTTTGTCCTTGTGTAAATGTGTGTCTAAGTCTTTGTGCAACCTCAAGGTAATTGTAACTATAAAATGTCTCCAATCCAAAAAGACAATAATTTTAAAGTGTTCAAAAAAAAGAAAAGAGTAAACTAGCAGAAATTGCCTTCGCTCAGTTTGTTGGGCCCAGAAAACTAAGTGAAGCTGTGGGGAGTCTTTACTTTGTGTCTGTTTGGCCAGCAGAAACAAAGTAAAGAGAAGTTTTTTTCCCTTCCTTCCTTCCCTATACCTTAATGTAACAACCCAGGAAATGTTTTAAGTTCATTTACAAGAAAAGTTTCATCCTTGCACTTATTGTGTGTTTAAATGATTTTGCCTCTTCATTTCTTTCCTGAAACATGTGAATCCAGAAACCATTTCTCATCTGTGATATCCCCATAATGTTACCAGTTTATCTGTTTAGTAACTGATGGTTTTATTTTTCAAACTCTGCCTGCAAGATCTCCCCCCCCACACCCCTCCCTTACCTCTTATCCTCCAACAATGTCTTTTCTGTGGGGGAGGGGACCTTGTTCTCATGTCTTTCAGCCCTGCACAGATGAGCAGAGCACATGGATCCAGATGCCTCCACAGGAGACCCTCCATCCATTTGAGCCAGGAATTGGGTTTGGATCTAGTCCTCCACTGAATGTCCAGCAACCAGAGTGAAGCCTAACTCACCAGCCTTACCTCCAAACCAAGCATGCCACCCTAGCAGACATGAAAGAACCCTGAGGGAGATGAAGACGTAAAGACCAAAAGACTTTTCAATTCCCAGAAGACAGCTGAAAAGACTATGGGGAGGGTGGAAATTGATTGTAAAGTTTTCTTTCTTTGCTTCCTTCACAGAAATTCATTGTAAGGTTTTCTTTCTTGTCTCATTTATTCTGTAATCTATTTAATGTACTCATGTAAGAATTGTATTTGAGAATGGCTAGCACAGCAAGTTCTGAACACCTTAGATTTCTGTCTAGTGGGAGGGAAAGTTTGTCCAAAATGTCTGTATTTTATGTATTAAGAAGTAGCTACACACACACACACAGAGAGAGAGAGAGAGAGAGAGAGAGAGAGTGAGAGAGAGAGAGAGAGAGAGAGAGAGAGAGAGAGAGACCCCATTCAGAATTAGATTGAAAGTATCTCCTCCACTTTACCTCCGCACAAAGCTTCTCTAGATTGATTTTTGCCCTTGTTAATCCCATGCGGAAGGGGAAGTTCCACTCAAGCAATTCCCTCACTTGAAGAGCTAGCAGAGAGGATCTCCAAAAACCCAAGCCCAAAAAACCCCACGCTGCCCAGTAAAGCAGGATATGTTGCACTGGTGGTCTCATGAGTAGGAGTCCCCAGGCTCATTGTGTGTATTTTTTAAAAAAAATAGTAAATAGCCTGGATTGCACACTAGCTAAACTCAATTTGGCCTCACTAGAATAAGAGCTAGGGCAGGTTCAAGATCCATCCCTTCGAAATGGGCAGCCTGTAACTTAAAGGAAAAGCATGGCTGTGAGGAATTTTGGGACTTCTGCTTGCTTGAAACCTGTCTGGAAGCTCACAGAAAGTGATATCTGATATTAATTGCCATGGAAAATTGGATAGTGTAAATTTCTTTCCAGAAATTGTGCCCTGGCTGCTAGACCTTCATGGTTGAAAGCTCTCTGGGAGCCACTGAAGGGATCCTTCTGCTGTCTCACTCAATGCCTTTCCATCAGAAAAATTAAATCTCCCTGATCTGACCAATTTTAATTTTTTGTCAAGAACATGTGTGTTCCACTCACATCTTTTGGGGAAAAAAAGGAGGGATTGTGTTGTTGTTGTTTTTAAGTGGGCTGTCACATTGAACACTATAAAAAGTCCATTTTGGCCATTTCTTCATTCTCAGTCACAAATATTTTCATCTGAGGGTTTGCTGCATCTTTTATGATGGCGTGTATAGCAATTCTCTAATTTCATACTCTGTAAGGGACATGTGCGGCCATTTTGTGGGTGAAAATATTAGTACCTTAATAGGATATTTTAGTACTGCATATTAGTTAACTATTATATTAGCACACGTGAAGCGAACCCTTACTGGTGGCGGTAGGAATCCACCTCTGTAGCTGACCTGTTGTATTCTACTTCTGGGATGTAAAATGGAATGGAGCTGCTCCCATTGGAAAGGATTGGAAGCATTTAGAAGCAGAGGGAAGCTTAAAATCTAATCAAATGCATTTTGTAATAGCAACTTCCAAATTTATTATCTATCACAAACAAAGCCTTTTCATTATTTCTAGTGTGGAAAAAATCAAGCAACTGTAACATCTCAGGAGATATGGATTAAGATTGTGTTTAAGGGTTTCTACCAAAAAATCATCTCTTGCTCAGCTCTTTTACTCCATTCACACCCAAAACCCTTCTTTAAAACTACCTGGTGTTCTTCCAGACTGTTTTACATAAGCTAAACAGAAAATCATCACATCATAGTTCAGACTCGCTAAAGCATAATTTGACAAAGCCACTTCAAAGTAAAAGCAATATTTCATATCCCCCTCTAAATGTCACAATGAAGTTACATCATTAATCTGATAATGATATCACAAAGCAAAGCCAAAAGCAAATAGAACTACCTATGCTTTGAAATTAATGTAATTACTTAAATAATAAAACAAAACATATTTATCAAAATTGAGAAAGTTGGGAAAGTTTAGTAAAAATACTCACCTTTTAAGCTTGAGCTGATCTGGAGAACTTATTTTCTAGGCAGAACATGTTTTGTAGAAATAGTGTTTTATCTCAGTATTTAAACTAGAGTATTTTATTGATCAGAAAATGTGATATCTTACTAGCTAGTGATTTTCAGCAGCAATTATACTGCACCAATTACTTAAGAATTCGGCAAAAATGAGGAGCAATAAGATAAAGTGGAACAAAGAACATTTGAAAATAAAATGCAGACAGATGACTTCACTGGGACTTACAGTTACAAAGAAAAAGCTGACAAAGGAGGAGATCCCCCCAAAAAGAAATCACAAGATAGTAAGGAAAGGAGGAGAACAGGGAAAACCCTGGGGAAAGGTACCAGAATAATAAAAACGAATACTCTGAAGAAAAGATTTTACAACCATAAAAACAGGAAAATGAAAAAGAAGAAGTTAGGAGAAAGGGGAAGAAGAAGAAGAAGAAGAAGAAGAAGAAGAAGAAGAAGAAGAAGAAGAAGAAGAAGAAGAAGAAGAAGAAGAAGAAGAAGAAGAAGAAGAAGAAGAAGAAGAAGAAGAAGAATGATTAAAGGTGAAATTCCTGAGAGCCCAAGAGAAAATGGATAAAAGAGGAAGAAGGGGAAAAGAGCTGTATTAGTAGATTAAAGGGAAGAGTAGTATGATTGGTATTGTTATCCAACTAATTAAGAAATAAAGAAAGTATAGTATATTGTTAATTGTAGAAAAAATTGAAAGAAATGCTCTGTATGCCAAAATGTAACTAAATAATATATATTGTTTATAGTAAAATAGACCAATAGAGAAATACGATATGATAATTTGGTGCAATTTTTGAAGAAGCAATTGAAAATATTATGGTTTATGTACTGTATTAATAAAAAAAATGAGTATTAAAAAATGGAAATAATGGCAGAAAATAATTTGGCTGAAAGTGAAAAACAAGCTATGATGTAAAATGGATTATGTAAATGAGAGGATGTAAAAGGAAAGATCCGGTCAACAATTTGTTTCTATAATTGTAATTTAATTGTATTAAAAAATAAAAAACTTTGGAAAAAGAATTAGGCTTCAGAGGCAGGCTGTGCAAATATGAGCTGTTCTTACTGAAGATCTTTAACTTGGTTAAAATATTTTGAATGGATTAAAATTCATTGGATTCTGCAAAGGATTTTAATTTTATTATGTAATTTTAAAGCATGATAAAAATATCTGAAGTTCAAATTCATTCTGGGATTGACTTTTAAAACTATCATATTTTTTAAAAATTTCACTCATTAACATTTGCTATGTATGGAATTATGAGCAATGTGAAAAGATAATAACTGGAGAAACTCGTTCATCTTGTCATTTCAGATTTTCAAACTTGCTTGGTTTTTTAACCTGCTGGTAGTTGAGAAGACTGTTTCTCTTATCCTGCCCTTCCCATGAATAGCTTTTTGTTAAAGTTTCAAATACAATTCCTAATTGCCTGCAAAACATACCAACACATTCCAGAGGTTTGGTTACTTTCATTCAGTGTGCAATTTGCTTTAAAAAGGGACAGGAAAGAAGTCTGACACTGACTTAAAACAGTAAATTACATATAAACAGTAAGACTAGCTTTAAAACTTGGCAGAAGAAAATACTCATTTAAAGCAGTACTAAAAGGCTTTGTTCACACAATATGTTTCATCCACTCAAGAAAATTTTCTTAAACATAGTTCTGGCTCTTCTAATCTGGTCTTTATCTCCTGAATATATATATATATATATATATATATATATATATATATATATATATATATATATATATATATATATATATATATATATATATATATATATATATATATATATATATATATATATATATATATATATATATATATATATATATATATATATATATATATATATATATATATATATATATATATATATATATATATATATATATATATATATATATATATATATATATATATATATATATATATATATATATATATATATATATATATATATATATATATATATATATGTTGTATTTGTGCTGATAAAATAAAGGGAGACTAGTATAGATCCATTTCGAGCTATTTAGCTCTCATCAGCTAGCCATATCCTTACTGGGATTCGAACCTGGGCTGTATTACACACTAGGCAAGAGTCTTAGCCACTATGCCACAGGCTTCTCCTCCTTTATCAGCTGAGCCAGGGAAATAAGTATGTGTTTGTGTTACAACCCCTGGTATGACTAAATATGGGAGGAAGGTCACTACTCCCTCTTTCTGTCCTTTCGGCTCATCACAGAAAACCATCCAAAATAAAAATATGGGTTTCTGCCTGGATGGTTTTCTGTGATGAGCCGAAAGGACAGAAAGAGGGAGTAGTGACCTTCCTCCTAGTATAGATCCATTTCGAGCTATTTAGCTCTCATCAGCTAGCCATACCCTTACTGGGATTCGAACCTGGGCTGTATTATACACTAGGCAAGAGTCTTAGCCACTATGCCACAGGCTTTTCCTCCTTTATCAGCTGAGCCAGGGAAATAAGTATGTGTTTGTGTTACAACCCCTGGTATGACCAAATTTTGTAACACAAACACATACTTATTTCCCTGGCTCAGCTGATAAAGGAGGAAAAGCCTGTGGCATAGTGGCTAAGACTCTTGCCTAGTGTATAATACAGCCCAGGTTCGAATCCCAGTAAGGGTATGGCTAGCTGATGAGAGCTAAATAGCTCGAAATGGATCTATACTAGTCTCCCTTTATTTTATCAGCACAAATACAACACAAATATAAAAAGGCAACATTAAAAATAAAAATATGGTTTTCTGCCTGGATGGTTTTCTGTGATGAGCCGAAAGGACAGAAAGAGGGAGTAGTGACCTTCCTCCCATATTTAGGCATACCAGGGGTTGTAACACTAATACATACATACATACATATATATATATATATATATATGTATGTATGTATGTATGTATGTATGTATGTATGTATGTAAGAAAATATTTTTTTAAAAAACATATGGGAAATGATGGGGAGAAAAACTACAAATGAAAGATAAAATCTTCTCCTTACCAGGTGCATGATAAATGCCTTGCATATCAGCATCAAGGGGAGAGCTTATTTGTTTAAAGGACAAATTTTTCATAGATAATACACAAGTAAGTTAAACAGATACTTCCTGGATGGCGAAGACTAAAATTGCACTGTGCTACCACAGCATCAGCTAAAGTTGGGCCAGCAGGTCAACAAACAGGAAATGATGAATCCATTGACTTCATAGCTTAATACAGGGATAATATAAAGGCTCCATTTATACACCCATTACAGTCAGACAGAATCCTTTTGAGATTATGTGTATTTTGAAGGAAACATAATATCAGGCGTAAAAGACCAGGTCCACATGTGAAAGTTAGATTAAGCTGATTTATTGCTAAAAGCCTATGCATGGGAATCTTTTCAACTAAGGATCAGCACCTGGTTAGGGTTAGATGGGGACCAATGGCAGTAAAGGGGGTGAGTGAGTTGGATTTCATTCACTTGCGGTTATATAGGGATTCTAGACCAGTGATGGCGAACCTATGGCATGCGTGCCACAAGTGGCATGCAGAGTCCTCTCTAAGGGTATGCGTTCCGTCACCCCAGCTCAGCCAGCTGGTCGTCAGGTTTCTGAGGCATGCATGTGCGTCAGCCAGCTTGTCATAGGGTTTCCAGTGCTCTGGCAAACATGCTTTTCGGTTTGGGCACTCTGTGCCCAAAAGGTTCGCCATCACTGTTCTAGACTGATCCCACTTTTCACTCCATCCCCAGGTTCTGCCATTCCTTCTCCTACACATAAAGTTAAAAAGAGTCTGGGATAACAAGGAGAGTGTCATGCTGCTTATTTGCGCGACCTGCTCCACACCCCTGCTATTAATCCTACAGTATCAGAACAATTTGTAACAGGTCATTCATTGCTAATAATTCCTGTGTGAAATTGCCTACCAGTCAGCAAAGAGGAAATTAAAGAATAGTACCTGGAAAATAAAGGTGTTTAATTGCATATGTCAATTGCAGTTTAGCCAGTGTCATACCAGGCCCCTGAAGTATGCTGGAAAAGAGAAGCAAAGTTTTAGCCAAGACAGTCTTTCCAAGAGTCAAAAACAAAAAATACATTGCAGTCAGTCTCCTCCTCAGTTTTAACAGCTAATTCACCTACCTGTTTTAGTGTGATGAGTGAACCAACTCTATATGACTGTCCTTATACATCAGGGTTGGGTTCCTGCCAGTTCTAACCTCTTCTATAGAAGAGTTCCACAAATTTACTGTGACATTTAGAACTGGTTCCAGCTCCCTCCCCCCGCCCATCAGAGAATCCCCGTGCTTTATGTTGTACTATTTAACTATAATTTCAGTTGGATGGATAAAGTCTAAAATTGTTCAGAGATACATTTTTGTCCATGAACATGCAATTTGGAGTATTTAAAAGCATGGTAGGCAATCTGAACAGCACATACTGCTTTCTCTGTTTGCCTTGAATGTGGCCTTGAATCCAACATGCAGTGGATATTTTTTGCTACTTCTAGGGCTTTTCCTAAGGAAACCTTTCTGTTTCTTACATAGTTACTAAGTGAAATTTTCTTCCAGAACAGAATGAAGACAAGGAACTCGGGACCGTTGCAGACCTATTTAGCTATGATTTCATGTGTCAGAGGCCTGGGCCTGCTGTGCCATAATTAACAGGTATATGCAAAATGCCATTTTAATTATTACATGCACAAAAACCAGAGGGGAATCTCACTGGAGTCAGTATTCTGTGCTAATTACAGCACTCCAAGGTATATGATATTGCATCCTTTAAAAGCACTTGATACTATTTGCAAGATTAAGCAGGAGATATAGTGAAGTGTTCTAACGTGGGCAAAGCAAGAGAAAAGGCGTACACACACACACACACACACACACACACACACTTATATGCATAGAGACTTGGGGCATGTGGCTAAATCCCATACCCTGCACTCTTTACCGTATATTTGTCTATCTCATGCATGGTAAAGAATTCAAGGAGCATCACAGATTCAATGGCAGCCAGTGCAGGCCAATTGCATTTCTCAGATGACACTGTTTGTCTTGGGCCTCTTTATATCTCTTGCATGCTGGATGTTAGATTTTAGCTTTGTGGCCTAAGGTTCACCAGTACTTGAGAACAGCAGCTTTAGGCCAGCCAAAGGAAAGCAAGTCAGCAAAGAGACTCAGCTCCAAGGCAAAACAGGCCAAATAGTATTTGCCACAACTCCACTAGGAATCCTGCAGCTTTCAGTTCAGTTCAAGTAATAGCATGTAAATGTTCTTATCTGAAAGCCCCAAGGTTTGGATGTCCTGACTGGAGAAGTGAAAGAACTGGTTAGAGGTGTTTTTTTTTTTTAAAAAAAACCATTAACCAAAGATACTTTTCTGCCTTTTTTAAATTCAACATACTCGTTTGCAGGTGAGGTTTCAATCTTTCCCTGAAATCTAATTTGCACTTGGAAAAGGAAGTAGCAACTGAAAAACAAGTGCGGCCAATTCAGATTTGAATACTTGTATTTTGTATTTCGGTGTAAGTTTCAGTATATTCAAAGCAGTGAAGCAGAGTATAAAAAATAAGCAATCAATATCAAATGGGCCCAGTGGAGTCATAATTCGCCTACTTAGGAATTAATTATGGGCCTGCTTGAATGTTTGGAATGATGGAACTTGGAAGAAGCAGAACAAGCCCAACTTTTATTACTTGGTGTCTGTAACTATACAGTATTTGGGAATGTCCTTGGGAGACAGGAGGGAGAGAGAGCCACAAGTATTGCCTAAAAGGTATTTCAGCCCAAAGATGGAGGGAGGGCATGGGAAACATTTTTTTAAAAGTCCCTCCATAGTTTTCTGGAGAGTAAAGCAATTGACAGGAGAAATACTTCTAGTCTAGTAAGCTTCTGTCAATACAACCTTACAATAAAAATAGAGCTAGTGTCAGCGTTCTGAGTAATGCACTCATTGAAAGCAGAACTCCGAATCTACCTCAACTTCTTTGAGGTAGATTCCTCAAAGAACATATTAATTGGATACATCATATCATATTGGCACAGCCGGTGAAAACCAACCCTAAAAGTTCCCAAGGTGATCCCCACCCCCAGGTGTCACCAGTCACATTGTCCAATGTCCAGTGAATATAGCTATCAGGATCCTCCTCTCCTCCTTCACCAGCCACATGTTACGATGACCTTAGTTCCCATAGGAAAACTTTTTGTTTTGACTGCTAGCTGAGCTATCTACTTCTCCCCTCCCTTCCCTCTCTCAAGCTTTGTGGCAACTCTGAGGCAGCACAAGATGACTTCAGCCAGGTTTGCTTCAGAGTTGACAGCTAGGTTGTGCTTCCTGTGTGGATCACCCCGCAGGGTTAACACCCTCAGTGGTCTTCCAGCAACACTAGCTGCTCACTTTCCCATTGCATGAGAACAGCATCTCCTTATCTCAAATCATGCAAAACTCATTGTTGGGATCTTTCAAGAGGTTATGGAAATAAACTAGGTGTTAGATATGTACAATAGCAACTATGGTTTCCACCAAGGTCCTCTGTTCCGGCAGGAACAGAGGTTTGATTCTATTGGTCGAAAGGTCTGACAGCTCCCTATAAAAGGGCTGCTATCAGACTCAGTTCTTCCTGGATTGTTCACACTTGTTGTAGTAAATAAAGAGCTGTTGTTACTGTTAGCCTGTGTCTGCCTTTCCATTGTCCGATCTAACACTAGATTTTGGGAAGTTATTTATATCATTAAATGTTAGGATGGGGAGACAGGGATTTATCTCAATATATAAAATTTAGAAACACAAATATCTTGTTTTTTGTAAACTTGGGTGTTTGAATCCAGAAATATATCTTCTATTCCTCCTGAACACATTTCAAGACAAATTACAGAATAGGAAAAAGTCCATGTTACAATCAGATCACAAAGAATAAGCCAATGAGGGATCTGCATTTTCAAGATAATGGCTTTTGATTTAATTGTGTGATTTAATTGTCAGAGTTTGATCTAATAATTAAGGCACCAGGCTAGAAAGTCAGTTAGATGACTTTAGGAGCAGTCACTCTCTCCTGCCCCTGCCCACCTCACAGCGTTGTTGTGGGGAAAATAGAAAGAAGAAAATATGTTGGATATATTTGCCGCCTTGAGTTATTTATAAAAATAGTAAATACACACACACACACGCACACACACACACACACACACACACACTCCAGTGGTGGGATCCAAAAAATGTATTACCAGTTCTGTGAGTGTGGCTTGGAGGGCATGGCATGGCTTGGTGGGTGTGGCTTGGTGGGTGTGTCAGGGGAAGGATACTGTAAAATCTCCATTCCCTCCCCACTCCAAGGGAAGGTGACTGCAAAATCCCCATTCCCTCCCGATCAGCTGGGACTCGGGAGGCAGAGACTAGATGGGGCAGGGCCAGTCAGAGGTGGTATTTACTGGTTCTCCGAACTACTCAGAATTTCCGCTACTGGTTCTCCAGAACTGGTCAGAACCTGCTGAATACCACCTCTGACACACACACACACACTGCACAGCAGTTTTCAGGTGGTAGCAGTAACAGTCATCTTCTAAGATTCTTCACCCAATTATTTTCACTCAGAATGTTTTCATCATGAAACCTACAGTTGCATGAAGGCAAATATTGCTGGGCCTCTCCATTCCCAGCCCAATCTATTAAGCACTATATACCACATGGGCTGTCATGAAAGCTACTCCACTAGATTTAGGGAGATGATTATTCCATTCTTTATTCAGGCACTTGAAAAAAAAGGCAACTATGATTCCTAGGTGGGGTGACTCTCCCTCCAAATATTCCCTACTTTCGGCTGCTGTTTCCTAATGCTTTATGTTGCATGATTTAAATATTTCTTCCTGTATAGTGTAATAATAATATTTTCATTTCTAAGCTATTTTCTCCAATCATTACTCAAAAAGATATTGCTTGTTAATTCAGTTCTATAAGCATACCCCATATTTCCCCAAACCATATTTTTAATTATTGAAAACTTGAGTAATACAAATAAGTATTGCAAATACTTATGAATACCAGGGGAGCTGATATACACACAAAAACCTCTGTCTGCCCCTTTTCAACACCAACATTGATTTGAGCATGAAAACCCCACAAGACTGGCATGCTTGAATCAGAATTTAATCCAATTGTGAAACTGTGTCTAAGAATTTCAATATAGCATAAGCTTTCTAGATGAAGATGTGAAATTTATCATTGATCCCAAAATTCTGAAGGATTTCTATGAATATTAGGGACAGATAAGAGGCGAAATGTTCGTTCGAGATCCTACCTGTGAGTTAATAAACATGATCTGAGTACCTTTATACTAATCTTCCCTTATTCCCCCTAAGCTATGTGGAAATAGCTATGTATAAAATCATCTTGCCTTCTTTACTTGCATACAATAGAGAGATCCCCATGGATGGATTAGCATTGAAATTAATCATAGTTTTCTTTTAGGCCAGTACTAAACCACTATCAGCATCACCCCATAAGTATCTGCCTCTCAGCCAAAAGTATGTTTTGCAGGAATGTTTTGGGTTCTATTGCATGATGGCACAAAACCGTCAGTACGTCAAATGAATTTTCTCACCATTTGGCCCATAATGGCAGTACCAAGGGCTTGCAATTATGAATAATTTCAATATGCCTCTGTGCCAATGGTCTGAGAAGAGAAATTACCATGTTGAGGCAAAAAATATAGCTTTAGGAAGGGCAACACATGTCTTCTGCTTGAACAGGAACTCTATTATTTCACTGGAGGAGCTTTGGAGATGGTCCCACCTGCCAGCTCCTGGGATACCATTCTGTCAGAATGAACTCAGTGGGTGCCAAACAGATTTGTCAGCCTTAGAAGTTTGGGAGACAACAAAGGTTTCCAACCACGATGAGCACAGAAGCTCAGACAGAGGGAATATCTATTTATTCTGTTTTACTTTTCGTGAGAAGAAGAGACGTATGCTTAGCCCTGGACATGATTGGATAAGACAAGGCATATATGTCCAATAAGTGAACATTGATTAAACTGATAGTTCTCTGGGCTCAGAAAGGGCAAGGGCTGATTGACTTTAGATTCACAAACATATGAACATGCCCATGCTTATAGACATTTTAAAAAAAACACCTGAAAATACTGAAATCAGATTGGATCAGTCATGGGGACATTTTAATTCAAATGGGCTGGGAGATATAAAGGCCATCTGTTTGGAAGAAGCCTTGACTTGGCCATCTGCCTTTCTACAAGCAATTTCTGACCACAGCCACATTTCTATTCACTTGTATCTTTTGCTACACATCTATGTACTACTAAAACTCTCCAGTCTTTAACCTTTAACTGGGTGAAACAGTGCATCACAGGACAACACTTTTTGAACCAAATTAATAATAATAATAATTAATAATTTATTAAATTTCTAGACCACTCCCTCTCCCCGGAGGGACTCGGGGCGGTGTACAGGAATAAATTTAAAAACATACAAACAATCATATACATAGCTAAAAATCAAATTAAACAACCCCTGTACAAATTTATAAAAATTAAAAACATTAAAAACAGACCCTAAACCAATCCTAAAAGTTTAGAAATAAAACTGAGGTGGGAAAGATGGAATTAGGCCAAGCCGGCTAGCTGGAATAGGTGGGTTTTAAGTTTCTGACGGAAGGAGCGGAGATCCGTAGTCATTCTAATGTCGGGGGGAAGGTCATTCCAGAGGGTCGGGCCCATCACAGAGAAGACCCTTCCCCTAGGCGTCGCCCACTGGCACAGCCTAGTGGACGGCACCTGGAGGAGTCCCTCTCTGTGTGAGCGAATCGGCCGAAGGGATGTATGGGGTAATTGAGGTATAAATTACCTCAAATGAGTTAACTTACAAAAGGCATCCATACTCCAGGCCCCATGATTCCCATGGGATTAAAATTTGGCAGATTTGTGGTCACTTCAGTGCTGCTGTTTTGCCAGACTGCTGCTTGGAGATTCAGTAGACCAATCCTGTTCTACCCTGTCAGAGGTCGGGTAGATGTGTCTCACCATTGGCTGCTGAAGGGCAGTCAGATGTCGTCAACCAGCAAGAAGTCAGATGTTGCTAAATAGCAAAGGTGGGATTAATGGGGAAAGATGGGGGAGGGATTGGGGGAGAGATACTAAAACAACAAAATTAAAAAGGAGAAAAAAGACTGAAAAGAAA
Organism: Natrix helvetica; assembly: GCF_964273705.1. Lineage (NCBI taxonomy): Eukaryota > Metazoa > Chordata > Lepidosauria > Squamata > Natricidae > Natrix > Natrix helvetica. The sequence continues at coordinate 115,010,657 of NC_138548.1, read as the reverse complement.
AAAATACAGGAATTTTAAGATCAAGAAAAATAATAGAGAGAAGAGAATATAAGAGAAATGAAGTTCCTGAGAGACTAAGAGAAAATGGTCAAAAGGAGGAAAGAAAGAAAAGGAATCACTAGTTGTTAGATTTGGGCAACGAGAGAACAGACTGCGGACACGTAGTGACTTATCAGCTCTTTATTAGTAGTAGTAGTGATCCAGCTTGCCCTGTGGATGGAGGGTTCCCCTTTTATAGGAATCGGGTACGCCTCTCGACCAATCAGAGCGATACCTGTTTCCCGCCGTAGCGGCGGACCAGAGAGGAGACTTGCTGCGATATATGCTAATATCTAACACCCCTCCCCTCTTAGACGGCGCATTACGGTTGGTTACATAGTCCTTAAGATATGATGGTGTTTGCCTTACACGGGTAGAATGTCGCAGTTCTGGTTGATCTGGAGTGGTTTCAGGATCGGTTGCTTTCTCTGCTTCACGTTCGGGGGTCTGCTGACTTTAGTTGTTTTGGCGTTGTTCGGGTTCTCTCTCGACCTCCTGTTCTACCCTGGGCTCGTAGGTCTCGTGGTTCTCTGTGTTGGGGGTCTCGAGTGGCTGACTTTGTGCTGGCAGGTAGTTTCCATCGTCAGCCCTCAGGTCTGAGTGTGCCAGGCGACCCCGTAGTTGATCGATGTGCCTTTTCCAATTCCGTCCATCTTCAAGCTCTAACAGATACGATCGTGGACCCGTGATGCCAATGACCTTTGCCGGCATCCACAATGTTCCCCCTGCATAGTTGTGGGCGTATACTGAATCCCCTATGCTAAAACTCCGAATTTTGCTCGTCGAGTCTGGGGGCGCTGTGGCAGAGTAATTTGGGTGAAGACGGTCCAGGTGAGACCGTAGACGGCGGCCCATGAGTAGTTCAGCGGGGCTCCTACCCGTCGTTGCGCTGGGGGTAATATGTTGAATTAATAGGTAATGATCAATGCGTGTTTGCCAATCACCTGGACCCATCCTAGCGAGGGCCTCTTTTGCGGATCGCACCATTCTCTCCGCCTGTCCGTTTGATGCCGGATGGAATGGCGCGATGAGGGCGTGCCGAATCCCCTGACCTGCTAAGTACGTTTCGAATTGCATGGCCGTGAACTGGGGCCCATTATCGGAGACCAGGAGGTCGGGCAGGCCATGAGTGGCGAAAAGTCGCCGTAGAACCTTAATGACTGCCTCTGCCGTGGTTGAAGTCATTAGGACTACTTCTAGCCATTTGGAGTATGCATCCACAACTATAAGGAAGGTCTGACCTTGGACTGGCCCTGCGAAATCGATGTGTATTCGCGACCAGGGTGCTTTAGGCTTTTCCCATTCTGTGGCGGGCGCTTCCGGGGGTGCTGGTCTCGATTCCTGGCATGGATCGCAAGTGGCCACCCATTCCTCTATCTCTTTGTCCATGTTTGGCCACCAAACGTAACTTCTTGCTGACGCCTTCATCCTAACTATCCCCGGATGCCCAACATGTAATGCATCTAACACATTTCTACGTAATGCATAAGGAATAACAACTCGATCCCCCCACAATAAACAACCTTGTAACACTGAGAGTTCATCCCATTTTGACCAAAACATTTTGAATTCCGGGCCCACGTTTCCCTTCGGCCACCCCCTCCAAACCCAAGTTTGAACTTGCTTTATTATATTGTCCTTAGAAGAGAACCTTGCAACGTCTCAGGAAGAAACCGGTCCTGAGTCCAAACAGTCAATGAGCAGCACCGGTACTTCGGGAGTGGGGTCTGGCAAAAGGTCCGGTAGTGGGCAACGGCTGAGTGCGTCTGCATGTCCTAGAGTGGAGCCCGGTCGATGTATCAGCTTGTATGAATATGCAGCCAGGAAAACAGTCCACCTGGTCATGCGTGGAGAAAGGGAGACTGGTGTGGGGCGGTTTCCCGCCAAGAGTCCCAACAGCGGTTTGTGATCCGTAATCAGTTCGAAGTCGCGCCCATAGAGGTATTCATGAAAACGTTTAACTCCAGCGACAGCGGCTAACGCTTCCCTGTCCATCTGGCTGTAGTTCCTCTCGGCCGATGAAAGAGTCCTGGAGTAGAAGGCGATGGGTGCTTCGTTCCCGTTTGGCATTCTGTGGCTGAGGACTGCGCCGACGCCGAATGGGGATGCATCGCAGGTCAATACCAGTGGTAGCGTCTGGCTGTATTGAACTAGTAGCGAGTCGGTTGTGAGTAGGCGCTTTACTGCGTTGAAAGCTGCTGCTTCGGATCGTCCCCATCTCCATGTTGCGTTCCTCTGGAGTAGTCGATGTAATGGCTCAGCAACAGTCGCCTTCTGTCTCAGGAAAACGCTGTAGAAGTTAAGTAGTCCGAGGAAGGCCTGCAACTTGGTCTGATTTCGTGGTGTGGGGGCGTCCTGGATCGCCTTAATTTTCTTTGAAGTGGGGTGTATTCCCTGACCATCAATTCTATATCCCAGGAATTCTACGCTAGGCACGTTGATTTGGCATTTCTCCTTTTTGAGGCAGAGGCCCTTTTCTCTGATTCTGGCCAAAACAGATCTGACTCTTTTTAATAGTTGCTCCTCGTTTGCAGCGGACACCAAGATGTCGTCAAAATAGGGGATGACTCCCGGTATCCCTTGCAAAAGCCGTTCCATGACGCTCTGGAACAGACCTGGAGCAATACTCACACCGAATTGTAGCCGGTTGCATTTGAATGCTCCTCTATGCGTTACTATAGTTTGGGCCTCCACTGTGGCGCTATCCACTGGCAACTGCTGGTAAGCTTGTGCCATGTCTAATTTAGCAAATATCTTTCCTGGCCCCAACGAGTGCAATAAGTGTTGTACTACTGGCACAGGATATGCGCTTTGTTGTAGCGCGACATTAATTGTGCATTTATAGTCCGCGCAGATGCGGACTGACCCATCTGGTTTAACTGGGGTCACAATTGGAGTTTCCCAGCGCGCGTGATCCACCGGCTCAAGGATTCCTTGCTCCACTAACTTATCGATCTCTTTATCTATTTTTGGGCGGAGTGCAAAAGGCACTCGTCTCGGTTTAAGTCGGATTGGCGCCCCTTTGGGGTCTAAATTGAATGAGATTGGTTTACCCACATACTTACCAAGACCGGGGCTGAACACATCCTCGAACTCCTTAAAAATCTGCTCAGCGCTGCTGTTCTCCACGGCGTTGATCCCGGTGACTTCTAACCCCAAGGCTTCAAACCAATCTAGTCCTAGAAGGTTCTGTAACGGAGCGCTGGCGATGGTCACGGGCAGCTGGGCTACGATGTCCTTGAAACGAATTTGGAACGTGCCTTGGCCCACGATGGGGACTCGGTTCCCCTGGTAATCTTGTAGCAGGATGTCTGGTGCGCGTAGTTGGCTCTTTTTGAGGCTAGGGATAGCCTGTTTCATGGATGCCCATGAAATGATCGTCAAGGACGATCCTGTGTCAACTTCCAGCTCGCAAGGAGAGCCCTCCAAGAGGACTGTGACTTTCAGCTTTTTAGGCCGCTTGGTGCGGACCTGACTTATTGATGTGAGATACGTTCGCAATTCCTCTCTCTGGGTCAACTCTATCTCAGCATCTGTATCCTGAAAATACTCTCGTTGAGCGTCTTGGTAGAACGCTCTCTCAGCTCTTTGTGTATAATCTCTCTGGGAATACGCCCTTTCAGCTCTATGGGAATTGTCTCTCTGGGTAAACACTTGTGGATTTCTCTCTGGGCGCCCTTTTTGATTTCGCCAAGCCCCTGGGTTGGGCTTCTGTTGGCGGTACGTAGGCGGCTGCCGTGAGGCAGGGACTTCGCTCCAGCACACTCGTGCGATGTGCCCAAATTTGTTGCAGTGTGAACAAACAACGTTCCTGAACCGACAGGTAGACTGGGGGTGATTCCCTCCGCAGCTTGCACAGGGTGGCAAGCGGAATCCGGGTCTCCCCCCAGGCCTCATGTGACTGCTCCGCATCAGGTGACTGTCCTCGAACTCGGGATCCTCGTAGTCGGGATTGGTGTCCTCGTAGTGGACTCTGGTTTGTCTGGGTGCTGGCTGGCTTATTTTGAATCCGCGTTGTATGCTTTCCGATGATCTTTCCGCTCACTCGGATGCCCTTGCTTCGTTTAGCGCTATTTGTAGGGTTAAATTTGGGTTTGCCAACAGTCTTTTGTGCCAGGATATGCTCGTCCAGATCCCTGAACTCGCAGTTAGTTGATGCTTTACGTAGGGCTGCAACATATTGGTTGATTGATTCTCCCGCCTTCTGGTTCCGGTGTTGAATTCCTGGCGGCAAACGTGGCGGGAAGGTTTTGGCGCGTAATGCGTCTGTAGAGTCTGTTGCAACGCCGTCCATGATACCGCTTGTATCGGAGTAGGCGCGGTGAGGTCTCTGGCCGTGTTGAAGACTTCTCGCCCACAGTAGCCGAGGAAAATGTTTTTCTTTCGGGCATCTGTTATCCCCGTGTATTCGTTCGCTTCGAGAAAACACTCGAAACGAATCATGAAAGCCTCCCATTCATCGTTCGTTGGGTCGAATGGAGCGGGTGGAGTGTGCATCGCCATCTTCTCTTCGTTTGAATTTGCCGCGCTGCGGTGACCTGAGATGGCTGCCGGAATTTCTGCCGAATTCCTGGGCTGGATCGAATCCTGAGATTCTGAAGTAGCTCTCTTCGTCCTATCTGTCTCTCGATCCCACCTTCGTCGCCAATGTTAGATTCGGGCAACGAGAGAACAGACAGCGGACACGTAGTGACTTATCAGCTCTTTATTAGTAGTAGTAGTGATCCAGCTTGCCCTGTGGACGGAGGGTTCCCCTTTTATAGGAATCGGGTACGCCTCTCGACCAATCAGAGCGATACCTGTTTCCCGCCGTAGCGGCGGACCAGAGAGGAGACTTGCTGCGATATATGCTAATATCTAACACTAGTAGAATAGAATGAAATTTGGTGAATATAGCCAACAGTATATATTCAATGCAATGTGAGGGATATAAATTAAAATTATTACTTGTGGATAACTAATTAAATGAAATATTTACTACATAAAATTAAATTTGAGGATATATGTTATTAATAGTAAAACAGAATAGATGAAAATGATATGTTAAATTTGATTAATTTTGAGAGGCAAATAATGATATTGTCAACAGGTGAAACTTGAAAAATTAGAATATCGTGCAAAAGTTCATTTATTTCACTAATGCAACTTAAAAGGTGAAACTAATATATGAGATAAGACTCATTACATGCAAAGCAAGATAGTTCAAGCCGTGATTTGTCATAATTGTGATGATTATGGCGTACAGCTCATGAAAACCCCAAATCCACAATCTCAGAAAATTAAAATATTACATGTAATCAATAAAACAAGGATTGTACATAGAACAATATCGGACCTCTGAAAAGTATAAGCGTGCATATTTACTCAGTACCTGGTTTGGGCCCCTTTTGCAGCAATTACTGCCTCAATGCGGCGTGGCATGGAAGTTATGCCACGCCGCATTGAGGTGTTTTGGAAGACCAGGATGCTTCAATAGCAGCCTTCAGCTCTTCTGCACTGTTCAGTCTCATGTCTCTCTTCTTTCTCTTGGCAATGCTCCATAGATTCTCTATGGGGTTCAGGTCAGGCGAGTTTGCTGGCCAATCAAGCACAGTAATCCCACAGTCATTGAACCAGTTTTTGGTGATTTTGGCAGTGGGCAGGTGCCAGGTCCTGCTGGAAAATGAAGTCAGCATCCCCATAAAGCTCGTCTGCGGAAGGAAGCATGAAGTGCTCCAAAATCTCCTGGTAGATGGCTGCATTGACCCTGGTCTTAATGAAGCACAGTGGTCCAAAGTCCTGTTGCTCCTTGGTCCAAAGTCCTCTTTTCTGATAAGAGCAACTTTTGCCAAAAGCACCAAAAACTGGTTCAATGACCGTGGGATTACTGTGCTTGATTGGCCTCTCCATTCTTCCTCCATACTCTGGGTCCTTGGTTTCCAAATGAGATGCGAAAGTTGCTTATTATGACAAATCATGGCTTGAACTATCTTGCTTTGCCTGTAATGAGTCTTATCTCATATATTAGTTTCACCTTTTAAGTTGCATTACTGAAATAAATGAACTTTTGCACGATATTCTAATTTTTCGAGTTTCACCTGTATATATTAAGAAGAAATTAAAATTAAGTGGGAGAATATGGAATAAAAATAAGATGACTGAAATGTAAAATAGCAATAGGATGTAAGATGTACTATGCATAATAGAACATGTAAAGGGGGGGAAACCAGGACAACACTTTGTTTATAAAAGAAGTTAAAACATGTAACAAAAAAAAACTTTGTTCAAAAAAAGAAGTCAGATGTTGCTCTTGTTCCCGTTGCTTTTTTGCCCTTGGTCAATGCGTTTTTCTGTTTAGATAAGGAAATATCTCTGAAGTTATAACCCAACAGATCATGGATTGCCTAGTTATAATATAAATACTGCAATCACTTTGAATACTTTGATACATTTTGCCAAAGAACAAACATGCAAAGACTTAACAAAAGAATAGCAATGTTCCTTGATAGCTGGAAATCGTTCCCTGATGTCTGAATCTTTGGATTTATGAAGGAATCAATTTCTATATAGTGGAGGAAAGCATAGAAATATTGATGGAACCCATGTTGCAGTTTAATGGGAACAAGAAGGAGAGAGGACACTTTGCTGGAGTTTGCTAGTATAGGCATGTGTCTGACCAGTCTGCAGGATGGCTGTTGTCTGGTTTGGCAGATGTTTGCTTTTGATTAATTCTGCTTGATTATTTTGTAAATGAAACAAATATTACAAATGGACGAAAAGTCTCCAGTGCATCCAGAGGATAATCAATCCTATTGCAGAATGAAGGATGCTTGAAGCTTTCATTCAGCACATATTTTGAAAGTACATTTCAAAGATTAAACATGTCAACTGGAAGACAGTCATCTTTCAGACTTCACAATTTCTCTAAATTTTCCAGTGGAATTTGTAATCAGAAAATGAGAATTCATATTAAAATGAGATTTAGAGCATAGCAGAATATCGGAAATGTATACTTCAAAGGAAAATCTCTTGCATAACTTGTTTTTAGAAAAATTAGGTGTGTATTTTTGTGCTTCCTGGTGGCTAGCTTCAAAGTAACTTCAGGAGCTTGTTAGTTATGCTATGTTAATTATATTATTTTTCAGATTATAAGACGCTTCAGACTATAAAACACACCCAGCTTTTGGGGAGGAAAACAAGGGGTGGGGGGAAATCTGCCTCTGCCTCCCAGCATCCATCCGGTATTCATTTGGACTGCTTGCTGTGGCCCGTTCGGTGTGGCCCGTTTGGCACAGCCCATTCACCGCCACCCGTTCAGCACTGTCCGTTCCCCACTGCCTCCACATCCCATTCTAGAACAGCTGATTGGTGCTGCACCAACCACCACCACCCCGCGCAATATTCGGAGTATAAGACACACAGACATTTCCACCCACTATTTTTTGGGGGGGAGTGCGGCTTATATTCTGAAAAATATGGTATGGTATGGTATGGTATGGTATGGTATGGTATGGTATGGTATGCTATGCTATGCTATGCTATGCTATGCTATGCTATGCTATACTATACTATACTATACTATACTGCTGGAAATACTCCAGAAAATGTGTTTTAAATTAGTTATAATTTTTGTAGCATTAGCTGGCTGGCTGATCTGCTGAAAGAGGGAGGCACGTTTTGTTCAGAATAGTTTGTGGAATTGAGGCAAGTGGTTCTCAAGCATTGACACACCTAATAAAAGTAGCTTACGGTGCAGTTTAACATTATGTCCTGACTACATCCTTGTGTTTTCCCCCAAAATGAATTGTCATTGCCCTGATCTCATTCCCAGTAATGAGTGAAATATCTTTAATCATTAGTTGTACTAGCTATAAAGTGGCATTTTTCCTCCTTTCCTATTGACTTTGCTTGTCAGAAGGTCACAAAAGTGATCAACATGACCCTGGGACAATGCAACCATCATAAATATGAGTAAGTTTCCAAGTGTCTGAATTTTCATCACATGGGCTTGGGAATGGTGCAACGGTTATAAGTATGAAAAACAGTCATAACTCAATTCTGTCAGTGCCATTGTAACTTCATACTGTCACTAAACTAATAGTTGTAAGATAAGGACCACCTGTATTTCACAAATTGCTAGGTAAGATACAAACTTGCTCTCTTCCTGCCTACATTCCAAACTCTGCTATCTCTTTGCTCTCTGAAAAGCCTTTTTCCTACTGCTGCAGACTACAGGTAGTCCTCAGATTATGACTATAATTGAGCCCAAAGTTTCTTTTGTTAAGTGAATTTTGCCCTATTTTATTATCTTTCTTGCCACTTGTTAAATGAATCACTGCACTTCTTACTAACGTTAAGTGGATGTGGCTTCTCCATTGACTTTGCCTTGTCAGAAGGTTGCAAAAGATGATCATATGACGTAGGGACACTGCAACCATCATAAATACAGTATGAGTCAGTTGCCAAGCATCCAAATTTTGGTCTTACAACCATGGGGATGCTACAATGGTCATAACTGTCAAAAATGGTCATAAGTCACTTTTTCAATGATGAAGATTTTGATCGTTTGCTGCTTCATACAGAAATTGGCTATCAAAAGGCAACTGTGTCAGATGCTTTTACAATCTTTTTGACACTGTTGTGGAGTTTTTTGAAGACAAGAATGCCTTGCTCAGTTGTGAACTCAAAGAGATCAGGCATGACATTGCTTATTTATCAGAACTATTTGCAAAGTTCAATGAAATGAATTTGCAGTTGCAAGGAAATTCTTATTAAGGCCAAATCTGTCATCTCTATGTTTATTTCAAAGTTAACTCTATTCAAGCACAATATAGGCCGTCGCGAGCTATACCAATTTCCGAGCTTCTCTGAGCTAGAAGAGAAAGGTGGGATACAAGATGATGATCTTCAAGTTTTTTGTGACCATTTGGACATGCTGCATAAAGATATGTCTGAGCGATATCAGGATCTTCTTTTGATGGAAATTCCAGATTGCGTGATAAATCCATTTTCAGATACTGAGGAAGATGGGGTAGTGGAGGAACAACTCATAGAGCTGTAAAATGACATTGAGCTGAAGCCAAAGTTTAAGAAATCATACCAAGAGTTTTGGTTACAGAAAGAAATTTCTGATCACTATCCTGCACTATGGACAGTGGTTAAGAAGTTCCTTGTTGCATTTCCAACATCATATTTGGTGGAATGTGTCTTCAGTATGGTCATCCAACTTCTCTCCAAGCAAAGAAATCGATTCCAGATTACTGAATGTAGTGATTTAAGATTCCTGCTAAGTGGCTTAAAACCAGACATTGGGGAACTGGTATCACTTCATCAAGCCCATCCATCACATTAAAAATTTACTGAACAGTGAAGTAGTTACTAAATTTTACTGAGTTTACTAAGTTACTAGTCACTAAGGTTCTTGATAAATGACTATCAGACTTTGAAAACCTGGTATCACTGGATCATGTTCAACAATTTTATTGAATTAACATTAACTAAAAAGGTTTTTAAATTGATTTTGAATAAATGTGCAATTAATTGTTACAGTTTTGAATTTTACTGTTACTATCTTCCTTCTGTCGTGCAAATAGCCCAGTCACATGACCCTCCAGCCACGCCCACCAAGCCACGCCCACAGAAGCGGTAGAAATTTTTTTTGAATTCCACCACTGGGTGGGGGGCAGTGAGGATCAGTTTGTAGCACCAAGGGGCGGTGGACTGAAAAAGTTTGGGAACCACTGGTTTAGACTGTCACTTGGGGTAGTAGATGAATGGTATCAATTAACAAACATTGCTGTACTGCAGCTGTAAGTTACTTAAATCCTGTAACATGTGCATCTCCCAATCTGTATTTATTCTAGGCCACCGTTTAATGGTAGCCATGCAAATGTTCACATGTAAAAGGAGAATGAATGCTAAGACCTACATTTCCAAAACTTTAGTAGGGCACTAGGTGGAGAAACACTTGCTGGGACTACTCGGGTCTTAGATACATCTCAACTTCTACCCTGTTTCCATGAAAATAAGACCTCCCCGCATAACAAGCCCAATTGGGCTTTTGAGCACATGCATAAAATAAGCCCTCCCCTGAAAATAAGCCCTCCCCAAAAATATTGCAACACAACAGCAGCCATGATGTGGCCACACTCTCCGCCTCCTGCACCTCAAAAATAATAAGACCTCCCCAAAAATAAGGCCAATCGATTATTTCAGGGGTCAAAAGAAAATAAGACCCTGTCTTATTTTCAGAGAAACACAGTAGATGCAGATACTCTTAACAGATAAGGCCCAGGGTTGGAAACTGAAAAATTACAAAGCTTTCTAGACTTTTCTAGTTAATATTAGAATAATATCCATGAGGAACGAAGTACAGTGTTAAGCTGTTTCTTGTTTTAGTCTGAATTCAGTTAATGTATGCCTAAACTGGGCCCCAAGAGATTATTAATTGCACTATTTGTCCAACAAAGGCATCTAACTGCTCAGAGTTGTGAGTTAATTTGTCTTGTGCATTTCATTTTGCATTTCTAAGATTGGATAGAACCGAATGTTTCAGAGAGTATCCCGAGTTTCAACTGGATGCATCTAGTTCTCCATGGCCTAGCTTGAGGCACTGGACCTTCAAGGGCAAACATCCAATTTCCCTTTAAATTGAGAAATAGTTGTGGCACATCCAGTGCATAAGAAAAGGCAAAGGGAAGAACCATTCAGATTTTCATAAGAGAGAGCTTTGCCATAACTGCATTTGTTTTATCTACAAATAAATCCTGGTACACCTTAAAAGCACCTTGCATTGGTCACACATTCTTATTACATTCAAAACGTGTTTTGCACAATGTTTTCCATATATTTGCAAGTCTGGAACTTGCTGCCAATCAGTGCTTACTATCTCTGCATCTAACTTGCCAGCTATTACCTCACCCCACAGAGAATTGCCAGTGCTTTGTGCATTAACAAATAACTGCTCCCTTCACAGAAAGAAAAGCATACTAGACCACCATACATTTTATCACAATTTTATGATATATTTTGTGCGCATTTGCCTGATAGTTTTGCACACCTTGCCTCCTGACAGGGGCTGTGCAAGAAAATTATTAACAAATGGATTGAGAGGTCCATAAAAAGCCTTCCTCTCTCTATGGTGCCCAGCTGGAGATATTGAGGGAATGTGTTTCCAAATTCAGGGCTTCAGGCTGCCCTCAAAACTGCAGGGGAAAGGACTCTTAGAGAGAATCAGCCATCAGGGAAGTTTGAAATACCAACCAATCAGCAATTATTTCCTGAAAATGCCCCTAATATTAGGATGCACAGATGGATTGGAGGCCTATATTTGTCTTGTACAGCACAGGGTTCCCCCCCCCCCCTTAATAAACCTGGTATGATTTGGAATTCTGCTGATAATGTAGGAAAATAAGAGTCTCCTTCTCTGGGTCTTTGCCCTAAGTCCACTGGAATCATTCATTCCTGAGGTGGACAACTTACAGTACATAAATGGGTCTCCCACAGCCTTTGGCATATTAAGCTACAGCTCCTGGGAGCTTCATCTATTTTCAGCTGATGAGTCTATTGCTAGGCTGCAGGCAGATACGTATCACAGTATGTAAGCAGCGGTGTGGAAACAATGATTTGGAGCAGATTCTCTAGGTGGAAGGAGATGCTGGCTCCTTTTCCATCACTGTTGTGACCCAGTTCCCCCAACACGACAAGCCCTCTGACATGAACTCAAAAGATTTCTTTAATTGGCAGCCCTGGCAAAAAGTTTCTCTCGCAGGCTAAGTCCGTCCGTCCGTCCGTCCTTCCATCCGTCTGGAAGATGAATAGTTGTCTGCCACATCTATTCATCCCTGCCCACTGCCCTTTATCCCCAGAGCTAGGGGATCACTAGCACGGTGGCTCTTCCTTCCCCAGGATAGGCCCATGGCTTTCCACTGCTCTGCTCTTCTCTGCCTTCTCCAACTCCAGACCTGGATGCTGTTGACTCTCCATCTGAGGGCTGACAGGTGGCCCAGGCTCCGCCTCTGTCTCTGCCAGCTCCATTCCCTCTTCCCCCTCGGAGCTCTCAGGTTGCCTTGATGCTGACCCTGACTCCCACGCCTTCTCCTCCGCCTCTGATTGGTTGGCTGCTGGAGGGGTCAGCGGCTGAGAGGCCACAACAATCACTGCTGGGTGAACCGTTCTGGTCCCAGGCTACCAATCATGGTAGAGAAGCACCATTTGCAAGAGAATTGTTTCAGGGATATTTTGGGAGGTGATGATAACCTCTAAGCCTCTAAGACGTGGGTGATGTTCTGACTCTTTCAGTAAGATGTACTTATTGTACATTTGGTCTGAGAATTTTAAGTTTTTGCTGAATAATCAATTCTTTTAAATGCATTAATCAGTCCAATTTTTACAGCATGGAGTACTAATCCTATAAGGTAGCGCTTGCCAAACTTTTCCCTTTGTTATCCCAAAGGAAACCAAAACCATATATTAGGAGGTCCTTTTTACCACTTACTAGAAAGTTTTTGTTTAAATGTCTCTGTGGTGATTAGATAATGGGTGTTGCATGTTGTTACCCCAAAAAGAGCCACTTTTACCCGATGTTGGGTAATTTATCCAGGTTTGGGAAGCACTGCTCTAAGGCTTGAAACAAACCGGCTCACAGGTGTCTCTATTATCAAGGTACTGTATGTGGTTTGATGTCATCTGACATTCAGTAGAAATGAAATGGCATGAATTTTCTTTCACGGGTAGATATGACGCTGGATGTCTTACAAAAAATGGTAAGTGTTAAAATTAAAATAAATTATGGTGTTTGCAAAGCCTGGGTCTTCATTTGCCACAAGGGTTTGAGACCGGTCTGCTTTTAACAAGATTTATACTTTATTAAAAATAATGCTTATGGCAAAATATCATTCACTCAACAAGCCTATGCAGATCTCCTACTGGTAGGGTGAGTTCTCTCTCTCTCTCTCTCTCTCTCTCTCTCTCTCTCTCTCTCTCTCTCTCTCTCTCTCTCTCTCTCTCTCTCTCTCTCTCTCTCTCTCTCTCTCTCTCTCTCACACACACACACACACACACACACACACACTATTATGAAAGAAAAGACAAAAGGCTTATTTGCTCATTCAGCAGTTGAAATTCTGGCAAGGGTCATTCGGAAGTCTATAAGGGACAAGGTTGCAAAGGAGTCTGTAGACCTTTACAGTTGGTGGAACATTGTATACGACTAACCTTCAAATATTTTGCCCAATAATTAACAGCAGATGGTTATCATGCAGAAGATCTCAACTTTTGTTCATTGTTATTCAGGAGCACGGTGGGAAAATTCACCTTGCTTAAGACTTGGAAAAATCACTGCCAGCCAAGCTTCAGATTATGCTATTAGATTGTCTAACACACAAGGCAGCTGATCTTTCATAATGAGGTGTATTTGACACACACATAAACTGACAGATAAAGCAAGCATATGGAATATGACATGCTTACTTTTATCATCCAGATTTAAAAAACATTAATTACATACACTTTGTCTTTTTTTTTAATGTGAGAGCTCCAAGATATTAAAGCAGCTCATATTAAAAGAAAATGATAGGAAGCATATTTTAAACTTAAAAAATGTAAAACTACCAATGGATACACGAAGAAAGCAAACAATAACCCCCACCCACATCCTTCCTTGAATTGGATAATGACCCAAATCAGAGAAGAGGTATCAATCCCGCCAGACCTTACCATCGTCAGTAGCTATCCTCTCCCTTCTCAAAACACTTCTAAAGTTCTCCCCAAGAACAGATACTGTATACTCCCTGCTCTATCTTTGACTTACCAGGAAAAAGAAAATATCACTGGATTGAGTTGTAGCCTTTACTTATTTGTCCCAGGGGGGCGTGAGGGAGAGAAGAGAAAACTGTTTCAGTTTATGGGTCCATTCAAGAAGAATGCAGGGCAATGGGTGCATTCAGCAATCTCTGTACGGAAAATGAGACTTCCTGAATAGGTTATCCAAACATTTTATTTCTCTATGTCCACAGGATTGATTTCAGGAATCATCTTTTTGTCCTAAATATTACATTAGAGCTTGCCTACAAACTTTGTTTTTTTCAGCTCCCTTTGAGAGCTTTGAACAGAAGGCTCACAACAATATTTCTAGGGCAACTCATTTGGATAACTCTATTTTACTAGGGATGCGGTGGCTCAGTGGCTAAGATGCTGAGCTTGTCAATTAGGTTGGCAGTTTGATGGTCCAAATCCCTAGCGCTACGTAACGGAGTGAGCTCCCGTTACTTGTCCCAACTTCTGCCAACCCAGTAGTTTGAAAGCACATTAAAAAATGCAAGTAGAATAATAGGAACCACCTTTGGTGCGAAGGTAACTGCATTCTGTGCGCCTTCAGCATTTAATCATGCCAGCCACATGACCACAAAGACATCTTCAGACAGCACTGGCTCTTCGGTTTTGAAACAGAGATGAGCATTGCCCCCTAGAGTCAGAAATGACTAGCACCTATGTGCGAGGGAAACCTTTACCCTTACCTTTATTTTACTAGAGCCTGTGATCTCCTTGGAGAGAATTTCCTGATTTGGATCCCATCTTCCCAGGACTGCTTCCCTATGATATTTTATTGTTCTTTCCTGTCTTCCCTTCAGGGAAGAATCTTTTATATAAAAATGATCCAGGAAGCAGAAAGTTTTCTCCAATATCCCTTTGATAAGGCTTTATGATACTGCCTCCAAAATAGAAGGGAAAAAAGAGCTGATAGAAGAGATTAATAAGTATTCTATTTCAGACAATATCTCAGTTATGCAACACTTTTCCAGGGAAGAAGGATGACACTATGCTATTTTGTTGAGACAACAGTTGAACCTACATTTGTCCTCTGATGCATGTATAGGACAATAATCTGTACCAGGAACAAATTATGATTTACTCTAGATTAACTACTATGTTTGTTTTAAAAAGAGCCTGATTTATTGTTTGTATTTATTGCTTGAGATTAAGAGAAACACAATCAGGAACTGCCTCTTTACTTTAAATAAATGTAGACTTCCATGATGTGATAAATCAGGGAGTAGGACACTGAAGAAAGTAACTGATCATCTGGCTTTATATATTAGAATTCAGAAATCCTAAAGAAACAATGAAGTGCCAGATGACTGAAAGGGAACAAATTTCCCTATCTTGAAAGGGAGGAGGAGAACATCTGGGCAAGCAAATTGTTTAATCTGACATCAACATCTGACAAGGTTGTTCAGTTTGTCATAAAGAGAACAATCTGAAGGTACATAATAATAATAATAATAATAATAATAATAATAATAATAATAAAAAAAAATTAATAAATTTGAATTTATTAGCCGCTCCCTCTCCAGGCAGGACTCGGGGCGGCGTACAATAAATCATATAAAACATAAAACATATGTGCAAACACATAAACATCCAAATACACACATATACAAGACATACATGCACGGAGGAGGTAACAAATTACATCACATTTGGACAGTTAAAAATCACCATTAAAATACCCCATTAATAATAACACAATTTAAAAATTTAAAAGGACTGTCAGGAGGAATAAGAAAAAATTTACGGTTGAGCCAGGCCAGATAATTGAAAGAGGTGGGTCTTCAGTTGTACACGGAAGGAGCAGAGATCAGAGGTAATCCTGATGTCACGGGGGAGGTCATTCCATAGGGCTGGGCCCATCACAGAGAAGGCTCTGCTCCTGGGTGTCGCCCCCCGACACTGTTTAGCGGACGGCACCCGAAGAAGTCCCTCTCTGTGTGAGCGGATTGGTCGTAGGGATGTATGGGGCAGGATGCGATCCTGCATGTAACTAGGCCCTGTGCCATGAAGCGCTTTAATGATCATAATCAAAACCTTGAAACGCACTCGGTAGACTACAGGGAGCCAGTGCAGCTCGCGCAGGAGAGGTGTTACAGGGGAGTATCTAGTCCTCCCCATAATCACCCGCGCGGCCGCGTTCTGGACCAACTGCAGTCTCCGAGTGCATCTCAAGGGAAGCCCCATGTAGAGAGCATTGCAGTAGTCCAGGCGAGACGTCACCAGCGCATGGGTGACTGTGCATAGGGCATCCCGGTCCAATAAGGGGCGCAATTGGCACATCAGGCGAACCTGATGGAACGCCCCCCTTGCCATGGCTGTTACATGGTCATCCATGGACAGCCGGGCATCCAGGAGGACGCCCAAATTGCGCACCCGTTCCATGGGGGCCAGTTGCTCGCCCCCAATGGCCAGAGATGGAAGCAACTGGTTGAACCGGGAGGCCGGAAGCCACAGCCACTCCGTCTTGGAAGGGTTGAGTTTTAGTCGGTTGCCATCCATCCAGACCCGTACGGCCTCCAAACACCGGGACATCATTTCCACGGCCTCGTTGGGGTGGTTCAGGGTGGAAATGTATAGCTGCGTATCATCAGCATACAGATGATATCCCACCCCAAAACCACGGATGATCTCGCCCAGCGGTTTCATGTATGTGTTGAACAGGAGAGGCGAGAGCACCGACCCCTGTGGCACCCCACATGTGAGGGGGCTCCGGGTCGATCTCTGCTCCCCTGCCAACACACGTTGCGTCCGGCCAGAGAGGTAGGAGCCAAACCACCGTAAAACGGTGCCCCTGACTCCCAGCCCCTCTAGCCGGTGCAACAGGATACCATGGTCGATGGTATCGAACACCGCCGAGAGATCTAATAGGACCAGGATAGAGGAACAACCCCTATCTCTGGCCCTCCAGAGATCATCAACCAACGCGACCAAGGCCGTCTCCGTGCTGTGCCCGGGTCAGAAGCCGGACTGGCGCGGGCCGGACTGGTGCTGTGCCCGGGTCGGAAGCCGGACTGGCGCGGGTCTAGATAATCATTCTCCTCCAGGTGACGTGGAAACTGTTGTGCCACCACACTCTCTACAACCTTCGCTAAAAAGGGAAGGTTGGAGACTGGACGATAATTGACTAGATCCGTTGGGTCCAGGGAAGGCTTCTTGAGCAGGGGCCTCACAACCGCCTCTTTCACAGCAGGGGCCTCACAACCGCCTCTTTCAAGGCGGCCGGCAGAAACCCCTTGCCCAACGAAGCGTTCACTAGGCCCAGGAGCCAGTCGCGCGTAACCTCCCAGGATGCCAGTACAAGCCAGGAGGGACACGGGTCCAATAAACATGTGGTAGGTCGCATAGAAAGTAAGGTGGTAATTACTGGACACCAATATGGATTTGTCAACAACAAATCTTGCCAAACTAACCGTATCTCATTTTTTAATTTGGATAACTTTCTAAACAAGCCTCAATTTCAGTGAAGCATTTGACAAAATACCTCATGGCATGCTGGTTAGCAGGGCAATTGAATGTGGGCTACATAATTAAATGTGGATACATTAATGACTGAACAATGTACTCCAAAATCACTCATCAATAGCTCCAATGAAAGAGAGGTGCCTTCTATTCTTAAATATTAATAATCTGGGTGAAAAGATGGAAGAAATACTTCCTAAATCTACAGACATCAAACCTGAATGGAATAATTAATACCTTAACAGACAGGAAAAAATCAAACTGATCTTCATAAGTTAGAGATTTGGGTAAAAGTAATAAAATGAATATTATCCTTCATTTTGTTTTTTGCCTTCATTCATGAATATTATCCCTTCATCCTATTCCTCACAATTTCGTGGTATTTGAGCAAACTGAACCAGTCAGGCTTATAAAAACTAGACTTAACTTATAAGAAGTTGATTTTTTAAGAAACATTTTAGTCTATACTAACCTAAATATACTAAACCAATCAAAGAAAGTAACTGTTTCATTTTTATTCTGCTTTAACCATCCTTACTGTGTTGTGCTCTGTCTGGAAATCATACTTCAAAAAGGATTTAGACAAATTGGTAAAGTTTCAGAGAAACCAGATTTTATGAAAAGAGATGTAATTATCAGTGTATGTTTAGGCTTGTGAAAAGACAGCTAAAGAGGGATAAGAGAACATTTCAAATACTGTCCTTGAAAGAAGGACATTCTCTCTAACTCCATTCTCTCTCATTCCAGGATGCGGAACCTAGAAGCATGGGTAAAGTTTCAAACAGGTAAATTCCCATTGGATTTAGAAAAAGATTGGAATCATTTACCCAGAAATGTGGTGAACACTCATTCAGGTATGTAAACTGAATTGAAACCATTGATCTTGAGTGCTGTTATTTTAATCCCTGCACTCTGACCAGAGGACCACATTCAATAACCTAAATTCTCTTTCTCAACTTTATGATTCTCTAATATTCTAATTTTTTTGAGGATTTTGTTGTTCAGTCATTTAGATACTTCTGATTCTTCACAAAATGGATGCTCCCAGGATTGTCAATAATGGCCCTTTTGAGTTCTTGTAAGCCAGGGGTGTCCAAACTTGGGAACTTTCAGACTTGTGGACTTCAACTCCCAGAATTCCCCAGCCAGTCCACAAGTCTGAAAGTTCCCAAGTTTGGACACCCCTGTTGTAAGCTGATGCTTGTGTTATCAGTCACAGTATCCAGCCACTGTATCCTTTGTCAGCCTTATTTTACAATACAATACAATACAATACAATAGTAGAGTTGGAAGGAACCTTGGAGGTCTTCTAGTCCAACCCCCTGCCTAGGCAGGAAACCCTATACCGTTCCAGACAAATGGCTATCCAACATCTTCTTAAAGACTTCCAGTGTTGGGGCATTCACAACTTCTGGAGGCAAGCTGTTCCACTGATTAATTGTTCTAACTGTCAGGAAGTTTCTCCTCAGTTCTAAGTTGCTTCTCTCCTTGATTAGTTTCCACCCATTGCTTCTTGTTCTGTCCACAGGTGCCTTGGAGAATAGCTTGACTCCCTCTTCTTTGTGGCAACCCCTGAGATATTGGAACACTGCTATCATGTCTCCCCTAGTCCTTCTTTCTCTTAAGCTAGACATACCTAGTTCCTGCAACCGTTCTTCATATGTTTTAGTCTCCAGTCCCCTAATCATCTTTGTTGCTCTTCTCTGCACTCTTTCTAGAGTCTCAACATCTTTTTTACATCGTGGCGACCAGAACTGAATGCAATATTCCAAGTGTGGCATTACCAAGGCATTATAAAGTGGTATTAACACTTCACGTGATCTTGATTCTATCCCTCTGTTGATGCAGCCTAGAACTGTGTTGGCTTTTTTGGCAGCTGCTGCACACTGCTGGCTCATATTTAAATGGTTGTCCACTAGAACTCCAAGATCCCTCTCACAGTTACTACTATTGAGCACGGTACCACCTATACTGTACCTGTGCATTCCGTTTTTGTTGCCTAAATGTAGAACCTTACTCTTTTCACCATTGAATTTCATTTTATTAGATAGTGCCCAATGTTCAAGTTTGTCAAGATCCTTTTGTATCTTAAGCCTATCTTCTGGAGTGTTGGCTATTCCTGCCAGCTTGGTGTCATCTGCAAATTTGATGAGTTCCCCATTTATTCCCTCATCCAAATCATTGATGAAGATGTTGAAGAGTACTGGGCCTAAAACAGAGCCTTGGGGTACTCCACTGCATACTTCCCTCCATGTAGATGCAGTTCCATTGAGGACTACACGTTGAGTGCGGTTGGTCAGCCAGTTACGAATCCATCTGGTGGTGATGCTGTCTAACCCACATTCTTCTACTTTATCTAGTAGTAGGTTATGGTCTACCTTATCAAAAGCCTTACTGAAGTCCAAGTAAACTATATCAACGGCATTCTTCTGGTCCACTAATTTTGTCACATTGTCAAAGAATGCAATAAGATTAGTCTGGCATGATCTGTTTTTGACAAATCCATGTTGACTTTTGGCTATTACTTTGTTTGCTTCTAGGTGTTCGCAAATTCGTTGCTTGATTATTTTTTCCAGAATCTTTCCTGGTATTGAGGTCAGGCTGATAGGTCTGTAGTTTCCTGGATCTATTTTTTTCCCTTTTTTGAAGATGGGAACCACATCAGCTCTTTTCCAGTCCTCTGGTAGTTCCCCGGTGTTCCAGGATCTCTGAAAGATATAATTCAGTGGTTCTGAGATCTCGTCTGCTAGTTCCTTCAGAACCCTGGGGTGTAATCCATCCGGTCCTGGTGATTTGAACTCATCTAGGGTAGACAGGTGCTCACTTACCATTTTCTTCCCTATTTCAATTTGTGTTCCTAATCTGAGTTTTGTGGTGCTGCTTTTGACAGGTTGGACTGTTTTATCCCTTTGTGTAAAGACAGATGCAAAACATGAGTTAAATAGTTCTGCTTTCTCCCTGTTGCTTGTCACCTTCTTGCCACTTTCTCCTAGCAATGGACCAATTGTTTCCTTAACCTTTTTCTTGTTTTTAACATGTTGGAAGAAGCTTTTTTTGTTAATTTTTACTTTTGTGGCAAGCCTTTCTTCATTGTGAGCCTTAGCTTTCCTCACTTCATCTTTACATGCTCGGGCTGTTTGCTGATATTCTGCCTTAGTTATGTCCCCCTCCTTCCACTTTTTATACTTACCTTTTTTGTCTTTCAGTTTGTCAGATAGTTCTTTATGCAGCCATGCTGGTTTCTTTTGGGAGCTGATATTTTTCTTCTTCATTGGTATTGTGCTAGACTGGGCTTTTGTAATCTCATTTTTCAAAATTTCCCAAGCTTCTTGAGTTGTTTTCCCCTTGAGGATTCTCATCCATGGAATTTTTCCCAAGCTCTCTCTAAGTTTATTGAAATTAGCTTTCTTAAAGTCCAAGACTCTAGTTTGGCTTTGTTCTACTACTTGTGTTTGGATAATGTTGAATTCCAATATTGCATGGTCACTTGCCCCCAGGGTTCCTATGGCTTCAACACCTTCTATCATTTCCTCTCTGTTAGTGAGGATTAAGTCCAATATGGCTGATCCCCTTGTTCCCTTCTCTACTTTTTGGAAAACAAAGTTGTCTGCTAGGTTTCTTAAGAACCTGTTGGATCTTTTACTTGGTGCAGAGTTTGTTTCCCAGTTGATGTCAGGGTAGTTGAAATCTCCCATTACTATTGTGGTGTGCTTTTGTATACCTTCCTTTTCCCCATTCGTCAGGGTTCTTCTCCATGAACTGTTGCCTTTACCTTAGGAATCCAAAATATTCAAGTTACAGCTTTATTACATCCCACCCGCAATCTGGTTTTATTTTATCCACTATGAAATGATATGTTTTTGCAGAAGAACATTCTCAACTATTTCTCCAGCACCCACAGCACAAAAGCTTCCGTTTTGCTTAACCATCCTCTCCACTGACCCAGCTATTACAGTCATTTGTTACAAAGGGAGGAATACCATTGATATTTGGGTCATGCCTCTCCATGTTAATATTTCCCCCTGATCCAGATGGAATAAATATTTCTAACTCTTAATCACCAAAAACGAATAATTGTAGGGAGCTGGCAAATGATCCACCCATCTGATTAAGCAACATTTAAAAGCAATGCTCTCAGTTGCCCTTTCTTTAAAATAATAATCAAATAACCCTCATGCTAATAAACAAACCTTGATAGTCAGCACTGCTCCTTCAAGCATACCATAGAAGAAGTGCTACACCAGGGACCCCAAGAGCCAAGAGGCTTATAAGAGAATCAAGAAAAGCTGAAGGGAGAAAACATCAACATGTTATTTGAAATGGTATTGATGGCAGCGCAGAAAAGGGAATAGCTTGTGGATTTGACAGCTGACAAGTTGCAGTGCCTTGAGACTACGGTTCCTGCTGGAATAAAGGCAGTGGGGGGAAAGAAAAAAAAATCTATATATTTTTTATTAAAATATGCTGAGAGGAAAGCTGAGTAGAAATGAACCATGTAACTCCCCTTCTCCTGACCTCAAGATTTTCCTGCATGTTAATCTTCATCCAAAAGGCAATGTTTACGTATTTGGATCTGCAAGTGCAAAATCAACTATGGAAAAAAATAGGGGTCTTGGGGAAAAAAGATAATACCAGCAATATCAGACTGAGAACTTAAACCTGCAGAATATACAGCAAATCACTTGGTTAAGTTGGGTGACTATAGAAGTTGAATAAATAAATAGCCAAACTAACAATATATGTACAAAACAGAAGTTTAATTAAAATTTAAACAAGAGTGGCTCCCATATATACTATATAACATGCAGCAAAGGAAATACAAACGTTTGGAATACAGTTTCTAAAACTTATGCCAACAGGTACTGCAAATTGGTTAGAGCAAAAAGAAAGAAGTGAAATGTTTACTAGACTTATATTAGTTTTAGGTGTTTTTTTAATTTTCTTTTTTCCTATTTCTTTTTTAACATGTACAAACAATAATATAGTGGAGATTTTGGCACTGTTCAAAAAAGTATATCAAAGTAACCATTTAATATACTCTGCTTGACATCTTTTACTAATGTTATATTGGGCAATAATTGTATAAACCCCTGTTCATTCACAGATATTGTAGTGTCTTTTTTAAAAATAACTTTTGTTTTAAATAAACTAAATGGATTATAATGAGACCAAAATGAATATTAAAGCAAGCATGCCATTGATGTGCCCTTTAAAAAACACATATATATGTGTGTTTGTGTGTGTGTGTGTGTGTGTGTATGTATGTATGTGTGTTACAACCCCTGGTATGCCCAAATATGGGAGGTAACTCACTACTCCCGCTTTCTGTCTATCGGCTCACTGCAGGAGACCATCTAGGCAGAAAACCATATTTTTAATGTTGCCTTTTTATATTTGTGTTGATAAATAAATAAAGGGAGACTAGTATAGATCTATTTCAAGTTATTTAATTCTCATCAGCTAGCCATGCCCTTACTGGGATTCGAACCTGGGCTGTATTACATATTAGGCAGATATATTAGCCACTAAGCCATTTATCAGCACAAATACAACACAAATATTAAAAGGCAACATTAAAAATATGGTTTTCTGCCTGGATGGTCTCCTGCAGTGAGCTGATAGACAGAAAGGGGGAGTAGTGAGTTCCCTCCCATATTTGGGCATACCAGGGGTTGTAACACAAATACATACCTATTTCCCTGTCAGCTGATAAGAAGGAGAGCCTGTGGCTTAGTGGCTAATACATCTGCCTAATATGTAATACAGCCCAGGTTCGAATCCCAGTAAGGGTATGGCTAGCTGATGAGAGCTAAATAGCTTGAAATAGATCTATACTAGTCTCCCTTTATTTATTTATCAGCACAAATACAACACACACACACACACATGTATGTATGTATGTATGTATGTATGTATGTATGTATGTATATGTATATATATAATGCAAAAGGCATCTCAATCCACAGAAGGAAAAGGGGTATTGGAAGCACATCAGAAGGGGCCCTCCCTGTACTTTTATGGAAGGGATAAACACTTTTAGACTTGAAATATTCTGCTACTGTGAGCTTACAATAAAAGCAATGCTAATACTCATGGTTTATGCTTCTTGTCTAGACTTACTTTGGACATCAGACAATACCTTTATGTATTTATATGTTGAACTACTGTATTCTTAAAGTTTAAACTATTTTTTGTTAAAGGGATAGGGGTCTTAAATCTTACTTAATCTGCAGCTCCCTTGGGAGTGATGCAGAGGTGGGTTGCTCCCGATTCAGCCTGGATCGAGCGAACCAGTAGTGGTGGCAGCAGGAGGCTCTGTCCACCCACCCGGATGCTTCTGTGCATGTGCAGAAGCAGTATGCAAGTGTGCACACGAGCACGAGCGAACCGGTAGTGCCAGAATTTGCAAGTCACCTCTGGAGTGATGAATAGGGTAAGAACAGGTGTTCGTTCAGTTGTATTGCTTGCATTAAAATTACCATAAATCTAGAACTCTTATTACAGCTAGAATCTAGCCGCTAGATTATTTATTTACTGCAGTGCAAAAGGTTGCCTCACTGCCATTCAACTATAATTAGCCTTGATCTGCCTTCAGTAATAGCAAAACTTTCACTTTGCCATGCTGCTTCTAGAAAATGATTTATTGGGGAATCAGTGTACAAGTTGTCCTTGACTTACAACTAGAATCGGGATCAGAACATCTGTTGCGAAGAGAGGTGGTTGTTAACTGAGTCGTGCCCAATTTTTTAAAAAAATTTGTTGCTGTGGTTGCTAGGTGAATTGCACAGTTGTTAAGCAAATCTGCCTTTTTTTCATTGATCTTGCTTGTTGGAAGCCAGCTGGGAAAGTTGCATGATCATTCAATGAACGGTCGTAATTCATTAACTATTATACAGGATGTTCGCACAGGGCTGTTGTTTATCTATAATGCTTTCATATTTTCTCATTGATGCTTCTTCTTTTTTTCTCTTGAAGGTGAATTTATTGAGAAGGAGCATTACAGATGAGGATCTTTCCTGTTAAGACTGTTTACAGCCCTGTCAGTTACATGATGTTAACTTACCAACCAATACTGATGTGATATAATTTTGGAAACCTTCAAATGACTGCTTTTCTCAGAAAGCACGGTTGAATTCCCTCTTCAGCATTGCATGAAACTCACCTTCTGACAAGTTCACCCTTTGTTTCCTGGGGAGGAACTGTCTCCTTCATCCATCTCTCTCATCTCCCACTTTCTAGCTAGGGTTCCTGCAAAGATAAAGCCACTCAAGTGCATTTTTTCTGACAGTACCTTCAGAGGATTTAGTGGGCAATTTATTTCATAGGACCTGCTAGAACAGGTCCTATGTATGTAGGGGTGTGCATAAATGCACCAGCGTGCCTAGCATCCCTTCCTACTGTCCCCATTTATTTGTAACCATTTTCTGTGTTCTTATTACGGTATAGGGTTTCCTGCCTAGGCTGGGGGTTGGACTAGAAGATCTCCAAGGTCCCTTCCAACTCTACTATTGTATTGTATTTTATTATTCATGTTTATTCTTATTCCTGTTATCTTGTACATGAGTGACAAACTAAATAAATAAAATAAAAAAAAGAGTTCTTTTCAATCCTAAACTGGCACCTTGATGAAGAGAAGTATAATTAGTAATATTTTAAAAAAAAATTTTTTCTTTTTCAACTACCCCGATGAGAGGAATGTTTTTCAAATCACCAGACAAATATAGGGAAAAATATGTGATAGATGC
Source organism: Natrix helvetica (assembly GCF_964273705.1). Classification (NCBI taxonomy): domain Eukaryota; kingdom Metazoa; phylum Chordata; class Lepidosauria; order Squamata; family Natricidae; genus Natrix; species Natrix helvetica. The sequence goes on along the minus strand of NC_138548.1, from coordinate 114,985,605 downwards.
ATGATTATATATAGCAGGAAATGTTTTTTTTTAAAAAAAAAAATTAAAGGCCAAAGGAAAAGCTATTTGTTAATTCATGAACCGCTAGAAGCTGGAGGCAAAAAGGATACTTTGGGATGATCTCCATTTCAAAGTTCTCCCAGGGCAAGTAGAAGCCACTACAGGTAGCCTTCAACTTATAATCACAGTTGAGCTCGTAATTTATGTTGTTATGTAAGACAATTGCTATTGGGTTTTGCCCCATTTTACAACTTTTCTTGCCACCATTGTTAAGTGAACCACTGCAGTTGTTAAGTTAGTAATGTTTATTAAGTGAATTTGGCTTCCGCATTGTTTTTGCTTGTTTGAAAATCACAGAGGTTAATCACGTGACAACAACACCCCGCCAGGATGCTGCACCCATCATTCATATGAACTAGTTGCCAAGTGCCCAAATTTTGATAATGTGACTGTGAGTATGTGAGTATGTTGCAATGGTCGTAAATGTGAAAAATGATCATAAGTCACATTTTCAGTGCTAACTTAGAACGGTCGCTCGATGAATGGTTATAAGTTGAAGACTACCTGTAACTGTTTCTCAAGTGCAGGAAATACAACATAATTCTCTATATGTCCTAAATCTCCCGGAAGGCAATCTCTGCCTGTTTTTTTTCCTACTGTATGTCAAAAGAAGCATTTTCCACCTTGTGTTTCATTTCAGAGCTCTTCTCTGCAAGTGCCATCAAATACTGTGGCAAAAAAAAAAATTATTTCCCTGGAAGTCACTATCCCTGTCTTTTATGGCCATTTTATTTTGCACTGAAGGACTGGTGAAATTATTAACCTTTACCCAGTCCACTGCTGGAAAAATGGTATACTGATATTTCCTTTCCTTTCCTTCTTTCCTTCCTTTCCTTTCCTTTCCTTTCCTTGCCTTTCCTTGCCTCACCTCGCCCCCTCCGCCTCGCTCCCCTCCTCTCTTCTTCTTTTCTTTCTTCTTTTCTTTTCTTCTTCTCCCCTCCTTTTCTTTCCCCTTCTCTCTTCTTCCCCTCCCCTTCCCCCTCCCCCTTCCTCTCCTCTTCCCTTTCCTCCTTTCTGTTTGTTTTTGATGCAGGGAAACCTAAGAGTTATCCAATCTCCAGCAATTATTGCTCTGATCCTTTTATAAAGTCCCATAAATAGTGGGTCTTCTCTGTTTTCAAAAGTCACCAAATCCCGAAGAAAAACCCTCACTTTCCCTCACTCACGGAAGGGTCTTGGAGAATGCAGCACATTTTTGACACCTGGTGGGAGGGTGAAAAATGCACCACAAAGTATGGTGTTGCTTAAGTTCTCGACTATCCCTAAACAAGCCCATACATCTGCTTCTGCATCTCTATGGGATGGAGCGAGTGGGGGAAAGCAGCTGCCTGCAGTTGGTGGGAGGCATTTTTTCCCATGGAGGGAGTGGAGGTGGAGCACTTCTTGGCTGAGAGGCATGGCGATTATTCAAACACCTGAATTCATTGCAGCTTCGAAGTTGATACCAAAGCAGAACAATGACGGGACAGGGAGGATTGAAGGGGCCAGTTCTGGGGAAGAGAAAGCTGCAAGGAGAAAGGATAGAAGAGGAGAGGACTGAATCTGTGTATGAGTGACGTGTGTGTTTGCACCACAAGGGAGCAAGCAAACAAACCATAAACCTCTTCCTGACAAATATAAAAAAGAGGGAAAAACAAAATCCTAGTTGAAATCTGGAATGGATTTCTGAAATCAGCTTCATTTCCAGCTGGTTTATGTAGAAGTTGATCAGCTGATGGCTGCTTGGATTGAATGATGGTTGGCTAAAGGTGCTCGCTGCACTTTGCAAATGTGTACTATATGCGGAAACTATTTGAGATCTGCAGATGGTGAAGGCAATGTAGAAAAACCATAGGGCAGATTTCAAATGGCTGTTTAGCAAAAAGAAAGAAGGGTAATGTGGCAGACCTCAAAGAGGAAATAGTAATACAGAGATGGGTTGCTACCGATTTGCACCAGTTCAGGCGATCTGGTAGTGGAAATTCGGACTGGGTCACCGAACCAGTAGGGACGGCAGGCTGGCCACGCCCCAGAACCAGTTCCCCAGTCGCCCATGCCATTGCTGGCATGTATTTTAGTCATTTTATAATGTTCTGCACATACGCAGAACAATTTACAGGCAACTGCACACGCACAAGCAACATGCGGCAGGTGTGTGAGCAAGTGAAGCGAGCAAACCAGCAGCAACTCATCCCTGAACACAGATGTTAATCTTTCAGGTTTTCATGTTTTGATAAAGGCTGTATTCTACTTGCCAGACGGACCACTACATAGTCAACGTAGCTTTTGCAATGGGAGCTGTTTTATTGCTCATTTTAAATGATTTTCTAAACTAAGACAGTTATATACTGATATTATAGTGTGATGTCCTATAAAGCAACATGCTCATTACAAAACGATGGCTATGAAGATACAAAAGAGCAATGCATCTTGAAAAGGAACAGGGGATACTTTGATCCTTTTTGCAACGTCTCGATATGCTGGATCTGCAGCGAGGTCCGTTGTCAATAAGGCCCCCCTCATCCACGATCTGATTTTGGAGGGGGACCCGGACCTCGCCGGAATAACCGAGACCTGGTTGGGCCACGAGGGAGGTCTACCCCTTGTGGAAATGTGCCCTCCAGGTTATCGAGCATTTCACCAGCCTCGGGCCCAGGGAAGGGGCGGTGGGGTAGCAGTGATTATCCGGGAAGACTTAGAGCCGAGAGAGTTCACTGTGCCGCAGACATCCGGGTGTGAGTCCCTCGTCGTGAGATGGGGCCCAGGGAGGCAGTTGGGCCTGCTGATAGTATACCTGGCTCCTCGCTATACTTCAGCGGCCCTGCCCGAACTCCTTGAGCTGATCTCATCGGTGGCGGTTGAGACCCCCAAACTTTTAGTGATGGGGGATTTTAACCTGCCGTCGATGGGAGAAGCGTCTGAGGGGGTTCGGGAGTTCATGGCTTCCATGACAGCCATGGACCTGACCCAGTTAATTCAGGGCCCTACTCACGAGGGAGGCCACACCCTGGACCTTGTTTTTGTCTCTGGCCAGTGGACGAGTGATCTGGGAATAGGGGATCTAGACACTATTCCCCTGTCATGGTCGGATCACTCACTTCTCCGGCTGGACTTCCCTGGTGCTACCCCCCGCCGCGAGGAGGCGGAACTGGAAGGTATTAGATGGTTCCGCCCCAAGCGCCTGATGGAACCGGATAGGTTCCAGACGGAGCTTGGGCCACCTCCTGTGGACCTGACCCGCCCCCGAGTGGAGGACCTGGTAGTCGCATGGAATAGTGCGACTACCGGGGCCCTAGACCGGGTGGCGCCTTTGCGGCCTCTCCTGCGGCGACGAACCACCCTGGCACCTTGGTTTACCGAGGAGCTAAGGGTGATGAAACGCCACAAGAGACGCCTAGAGAGTCGTTGGAGATCCTCCCGCTCCGAATTTGACCGAGCACAGGCACGAGCCTATTTGAAGACGTACCTTGTGGCATTAAGAGCGGCCAAACGTCAATATTGCGCCGCTCTTATTGCGTCTGCAGATAACCGCCCTGCCGCCCTGTTTCGGGTGACCCGTTCCCTCTTGTTTGAGAGACCACGGGAAGCCCCACTACAGGGCAGAGCAGAGGAGTTTGGGAATTATCTACAGGACAAAGTCGCTCAAATCCGGATGGGATGGACCCCCTTCAGTGGTTCAGTAGAGACGCCCGCTGCGAGTCTTGAGGGACCGCTTTGGGAGGAGTTTGACTCGGTTGCCATCGAGGATTTGGACAGGTTGCGTGGACGTCTGCGACCCACCACATGTTTATTGGACCCGTGTCCCTCCTGGCTTGTACTGGCATCCTGGGAGGTTACGCGCGACTGGCTCCTGGGCCTGGTGAACGCCTCGTTGGGTGAGGGGTCTCTACCGGCCGCCTTGAAAGAGGCGGTGGTGAGGCCCCTGCTCAAGAAGCCTTCCCTGGACCCAACGGACCTAGTCAATTATCGTCCAGTCTCCAACCTTCCTTTTTTAGCGAAGGTTGTAGAGAGTGTGGTAGCACAGCAGTTCCCACGTCACCTGGAGGAAAATGATTATCTAGACCCGCGCCAGTCCGGCTTCCGACCCGGGCACAGCACGGAGACGGCCTTGGTCGCATTGGTTGATGATCTCTGGAGGGCCAGAGATAGGGGTTGTTCCTCTATCCTGGTCCTATTAGATCTCTCGGCGGCGTTCGATACCATCGACCATGGTATCCTGTTGCACCGGCTAGAGGGGCTGGGAGTCAGGGGCACCGTTTTACGGTGGTTTGGCTCCTACCTCTCTGGTCGGACGCAACGTGTGTTGACAGGGGAGCAGAGTTCGACCCGGAGGCCACTCACATGTGGAGTGCCACAGGGATCGGTGCTCTCGCCTCTCCTGTTCAACACATATATGAAACCGTTGGGCGAGATCATCCGTGGTTTTTGGAGTGGGATATCATCTGTATGCTGATGACACTCAGCTATACATTTCCACTCCGAACCACCCCAATGAGGCCGTCGAAATGATGTCCCGGTGTCTGGAGGCCGTACGGGTCTGGATGGATGGCAACCGACTAAAACTCAACCCTTCCAAGACGGAGTGGCTGTGGCTTCCGGCCTCCCGGTTCAACCAGGTGCTTCCATCTCTGGCCATCGGGGGCGTCCAACTAGCCCCCATGGAACAGGTGCGCAATTTGGGCGTCCTCCTGGATGCCCGGCTGTCCATGGACAACCATGTAACAGCCGTGGCAAGGGGGGCGTTCCATCAGGTCCGCCTGATGCGCCAATTGCGCCCCTTATTGGACCGGGATGCCCTACGCACAGTCACCCATGCGCTAGTGACGTCTCGCCTGGATTACTGCAATGCTCTCTACATGGGGCTTCCCTTGAGATGCACTCGGAGACTACAGTTGGTCCAGAACGCGGCCGCGCAGGTGATTATGGGGAGGACTAGATACTCCCCTGTAACACCTCTCCTGCGCGAGCTGCACTGGCTGCCTGTGGTCTACCGAGTGCGTTTCAAGGTTTTGATTATGATCTTTAAAGCGCTCCATGGCACAGGGCCTAGTTATATGCAGGATCGCATCCTGCCCCACACATCCCTACGACCAATTCGCGCACACAGAGAGGGACTTCTCCGGGTGCCGTCCGCCAAACAGTGTCGGGGGGCGACACCCAGGAGCAGAGCCTTCTCTGTGATGGGCCCAGCCCTGTGGAATGACCTCCCCCGCGACATCAGGATTACTTCCGACCTCCGCTCCTTCCGTGTACAGCTGAAGACCCACCTCTTTCAATTATCCGGCCTGGCTCAATCGCAATCGTAATCTTCCCATTCCTCCAAACTGTTTTTAAACTGTCCGTAAATATTAATTTTTTGGGTTTTTACAATTGGGGTATTTTAAAGCTGATTTTTAACTGTCTATTGATGTAATTTGTTTCCTCCTCCGTGTATGTATGTGTGTTGTATATGTATGTACGTTTGGTGTTGTTGTTTATGCTCCATTGTACGCCGCCCCGAGTCCTACTTGGAAAGGGAGCGGCTAATAAATCCAAATTTATTATTATTATTTATTATTCTGAGGAGAGAAATATATTCTGATCTTTTGGCAGCCGGATGTTGTTTTATATCAAGATAACACTCTTGAATTAGCCATACTATATCTGGCCCGCAAAGCCCTGACTGACCATTAGATGGCATGAAAGAATTCATTTTTCTGAATCTTCATCTAGTGCATGGGTCGTCAACCTGGTCCCTACCGCCCACTAGTGGGCGTTTTGGGATTCCAGGTGGGCGATGGGGATTTCGGAGGTTAAAACCTCCTTTTGAACTAACTGTTTCCCTGGTGACGGGACGGCGCTTGCCTGCACTCCACCAGCTCAGGCACAACCGGAGAAGTTTCCTCAGTGAAACTCCTGAAAGGGACGCAGGCTCAGCCTGCCAGGCTGCCACCGCTCCACTGAAGACATTTCTGAGAAGAGAAACTTCTCTGGTTGCGCCTGAGCTGGTGAAGTGCTAGAAGGGGGGGGGAAGGAGCAGAAAAGACAAAAAGGAGAAAGAAAGGGAGAAAGAGGAGGTGGGGGATAGTGGGATCCTTGCTGCTTTCTGAGCTTGGGGTGGGGGGGGGAAGGAGCAGAAAAGACAAAAAGGAGAATGAAAGGGAGAAAGAGGAGGTGGGGGATAGTGGGATCCTTGCTGTGGGATCCTTGCTGCTTTCTGAGCTTGGGGGGGGGGAGGAGCAGAAAAGACAAAAAGGAGAATGAAAGGGAGAAAGAGGAGGTGGTGGATAGTGGGATCCTTGCTGCTTTCTGAGCTTGGTGGTTTTCTTACAGACATTTCATTACCAAACTAGGTAACATCATCAGTGCTAGAAGGGGGTGGGGTGGGGAAGGAGCAGAAAAGACAAAAAGGAGAATGAATGGGAGAAAGAGGAGGTGGGGGATAGTGGGATCCTTGCTGCTTTCTGAGCTTGGTGGTTTTCTTACAGACATTTCATTACCAAACTAGGTAACATCATCGCTGCTAGAAGGGAGTGGGGTTGTGGGGAAAGGAGGAGGAGGAGAAATCGAGTAGAAACTGATAGCAGGTACAGGCAGAAGCGGAGCAGAGCAGTTGCAAAATAGGAGAAAGAAAAGGCAGGAGAGAATTGTTGTTGGCTAATAATAATAAGTGGGCTAACTAGCTCAGCCTTACTTTTGTACATAGCCCTAAGGAAGATTTTTAAAAAAAGGAGATAAAAAGGAAAAGCACCGAAAGAGGAGACCTTCGTTTGTTCCTTACGAAAATCGAACCAGATATCAAATGTTTAGTCTCGCAGCATCAGCCTCAAAGATCTCATTAATCACTAGTAAAGCTAATTTCAATTTCTTTATTGTTTTCTAATTAAACTTTATAAAGTTAAAAACATTATAAACATGCATAAAGTAGAAATAAAAAGATAAATGTATGTACATTTCTTTCTTTTTTTAAGACACCCTCCTTTCTAAAAAATATTCCGCACTTGCGCAAAAACTGGTGGGCGGTAAGGAAATTTTTCCATCAAGAAAGATCCATTAGTGGGCGGTAGGTAGAAAAAGGTTGACTACCACTGATCTAGTGGTTACCTGGATTGTTGCCTCCCAAATAAATTCTACCCTGTTTAAAATTCCCACAGCACAATCAGAAAAAATATAATTTCCAGAATGAGTACAAGGAAATTAGAGTTTATTTCTCAAACAGAGGGTCGCAAGATAACTTTGTCATGACAAGGAGCAGTAAATAATTCCATTTTCATGTATATCAAAATTGCAACTCAGTGAACACCATTTACTTTAGAGTGGGAAGGAAGGTTTGAGATAAACAACTTCTTCAATGTTGACTCCATTTTATTTGGGGGTGGTGGTTTCAAGGCCTATTCCTAATATCCTCCCTGCCAATATTTGATCTTCTTTCTAGCAAAGGAAAAAGCTCAAACTCATGAGGATGGGGAACAACAAGAAAGAACTTCCCTGCAAGTTCTGTCTGAAAAAAATTCTTCTGTAGGAAGTTAGCACCCACCCCTCTCCTAGAAAAATGAAATATTTTAGGAAATATTAAAAAGAATATTATATTTCCCTGGATGAGAAAAGGAGAAACTTATTTTAAAGACAAAGCAGCTTCCTGCCCCCCCCCCCCCCCCCCGGCAATGGACCATTAAGACCTGAGCCAGTCTATTCTACATAACAAAGATCTACCTACTTCACTCAGAGCCATAATAGGAATCTCAAATCCCTTTCATTACATCATCACCCAGCAACAGCTCAACCAAGCTTGGGACTCAAAAGACAGACCGCCTACAAAGTTTGCTAAGACCCCTGCCTCCTGAGAGTCTTACCACCAGTCAGAGTGCATTTATTGCACAGGAATGGGAAGCTCTGGGTGGGGCCCAGAGAGGGCATAAAACCAGGGCACTCTCAGCATCTCTGCCCTTTTTCACCCAGGAGCTCCAACGCATGTGGTCCTGTCCACCATTAAACCATCTTTCCAAACAGCCTCCGTGTTTCCAGTGTTTTTTCCCCCACTTGGAACAGAACCCAGATGGACATTTTTATCCAACATTTCTCAGCTAGAAGCGTTGTTCACTCTCTGCCTCTTCAGCAAATCTGAATTTGTTTTTCGCTAACAAACTCCATAGCCATTCAGTACTGTACTTCTTTCCCTTAGCAGTTCCATAATAATCCAAAAGTAAATTACTGAATGACCTACTTCCTAGTGTTGTTTAAGGACTCTTCAGTGCGATGGCATTATTTCATGTTTTACAAAGGACAGATGGATTTCATGTTGAAGCATAACCTCTTGACTGAAGATGAGATATTAAACAGCTGTTTGTTTCTTTTAGGTTACAGTGTTTTTGTTCTGACTGTTTTGCTTAAAAGCAGTATTGTCCTGTGATTATGGATTAAAATGGCCATAGATATCTCACTTGGTACATGCTAGACTCAGGGGTGTCAGCCTCCTACACCATGGCAGGGAGGCATTTTCACCCTCTCCAGGCTCCGGAGGCTTTCCTCGAGCCTCGGGGAGGGCGAAAACTGCTTCCCCCAGGCTTTGGAGGCTCTCCAGAACATCCAGTAGGCCCGTTTTCTGCCCTCCCCAGGCTCCAGAGGTTTTCCTCAAGCCTCTGGGAGGCCAAAAACTGCTTGCTCTGGGCTCCATAGGCCCTCCGGAGGCCAGAACGGACCCGTGGAACTTCCAGTAGCACTGTTTTTCGCCCTCCCCAGGCTCCATGTGGGCCCTGCACTTACCTGGCATGATGAACGGGCCGCATGGAAACTCCTGGAAGGGGCAGGAGGGGCGTGGCCAGCCAGGGGTGGCATTTGGGAGTTTGCCAAACTGGGCAGAAACCTAGCTAGAGGATTGCCCGAAACCTGTGCAAACTCCAGCAGCCCACCCCTAGAAATATCTATTAACATTACAGCAGTTAGAACAATGATGAGGGAATCACAAGATTTTAAAAATGAAAGAAGTGACTTGTATCTTAGAGCCGTCGTTGACAGTCTTGCAGCACTCGTTTTGGGGCCTTAAAAAGACCTTCGGATTAAATCACAAAAAGTCATCAGCATGAGTACTGATGTGAGGAAGGTAGAATTTTTGCACTGCTTTGTGGTAAAATAAGGGCAAAAACTGGATCCCTTTCTGAAATATTTATTGTTCCAGTTGTCCCTTAAACACTTGCATACTCCAACCCTCCCATTCCACCCAAAATAAGCAAAAATGTCATCACGTAACATCACCAACTACCTTCCCACTAACCACAGCTCCCAGAAGTTGAAAAAAAAGAAAAAGAAAAATGAGTGGCTCTCATCTGAAAAAGTTTGACTGTCCCAATTTACAGCTATTATTACTGCTGAATTTTGATCTTATTCGTGCAAGCTTTGGCCTTAAGAAGTTTATGATTTGTTTCTCAGGGACTTCAATGGTGACGTCTCCATTTCATTCCTAGCCTGCTGCTAAGGTAGTCCAGAATATCTTTAGTTGTTCCAATTCTACCTTCTCTATATATGGGCATTGAAGTTTAGAGAGAGGCTAGATTAGCCTAACACTGTTGGAGTCTTTCTAGTTATTTTATAGCTGTATATTTAGTGCATATGTAGCCAAAGGATTAAATCAATAAACCAATAAATTATGATAGCAATAGCACTTACTTATATACCTGTTAATAGTGCTTTACAGCACTAAACCTAAGAGGTTTGCAGAGTCAACATATTGCCCCCAACAATCTGGGGTCCTTATTTTACCAACCTCGGAAGGATGAAAAGCTGAGTCAACCTTGAGCTAGTGAGGATCGAACTCCTGGCAGTTGGCAGAGTTAATCTGCAATACTGCATTCTAACCACTGTGCCACCACGGCTCCTATTTCCATGTTAGATTTTAACATGGCCGTTAATAATCCAAAGCCCAGGTATTCTGAGGGTAAACTAACCAGCCTGTGGCCCTGGTTAATAACTTACTGGCAAAAGACTTTCAGAAAGTTAAAGTATGATCTGCTGGTTCGTACAACATAGTAAGATATAGCTTGCTGATTTTTGAGTAATCCTTTTGCATCCGAAATCATTGTGTATATTAACTATAATTTATGGCATGACATGACATGACGTTGTGCAATAGCACTAGGAATTTAATGAATAAATCATTAAGCCTTGACCCAGCTGATGGTTTATTGCAGTAGTGGGATTCAAAAACATTTACTACCAGTTTCTGGGGTGTGGCTTGGTGGGCGTGGCTTGGTGGCATGGCAGGAGAAGATATTGTAAAATCTCCATTCCCTCGCCGCTCCAGGGGAAGGTTACTGCAAAATCCCCATTCCTTCCCGATCAGCTGAGACTTGGGAGGCAGAGAATAGATGGGGGTGGGGCCAGTCAGAGGTGGTATTTACCAGTTCTCTGAACTACTCAGAATTTCTGCTACCATTTCTCCAGAACTGGTCAGAACCTGCTGAATACCACCTCTGGTTTATTGTAATTGTAATAAAGGTATTTGTTTTGATGTGCCAGAAGATTTTGTCATTTCAGCATGGACTAATCCCGACTCTTGTAACTCGTTTTTCTCCTGGCTTTCTAGTGAAGATCCATTAAGATGCCCTTGATTCTAATTAGTTGCAAATCCATCTGAGTCCCTTTCAATGGCATTTCGAGATGCATCTATGTCCTCTGATGCCTTGTGATCTCCTTTTTTCTGTCTCCTCTGCCTGCAGTTCCTGTTCATCTTTGTTGGTTTGAGCCAAGGATTGTTTGTCTTCATTGTGACTCCTGCCGGGTCTATCATAACAAAATTCTCATGAATTCTGACAGAATGGGTCGCCTCGACCCATTTCCGATGCTGCTCTGTGTGAGTGCATGAAAGCATGGCAAAAGGATTGCTCAGTCCTTCATTCAATAAGCAAATGAATACCTGTGTTACAAGTTTAGCTTTCTGCTGTGTTCTAACAATTCCAACTTGTCCTGCTGAGTTTTAATATGTGGAAGAGGTTGGATTTAAATGATGAGGACAAACCTAGTGTTGTGCCCACTTGTGTTTCACTGTTGCTGAGCAAGGAGTTGTTGGCTGCACTCTGTACAGTGAATTGACCAGGGTGTGGTCCCTAGTAAACAGGATATAAAGTTGAACTTGTGCTTAGGGGAGGCCTATTTCTGGAAACATGTAAAACCAGCCCATTGACTAAGCAAATGAGGGTTTCCTAGTCAAAGAATATGCAACTGTAACCTAGACTTTCTATCTGTATATAATTCTTCTCTCTTACCCTCACTCCTGTACTATAAATGCAAAACTTATAAATGAAGGAAATCTGCAAATTTATTGAAATAAAATCATCATCATTCTTCTTTGCCAGATAGAGCACACGTAGAACATTAAGAATATTTCAGATCTAAAAAGCAACTCTCCCCCAGCCATCCTGAGGATTAATTTTATTCCTGTTCCTTACTCCAGAAAATCCCTTTATACTGATAAAAACATGCACTGATCATTCATAATTTCACTTATTGGTATATTGTTGTTTCCCTTTACAATTTCTTCTGCATTTTATTTCTGGAAAGGGATAGTTTTGCTTTTAAATATTCATTGGTACTGGAATGTAATATTAAATTCTGGAAATAGCCAATATATTTTTGGATTTTATTTGTAATGTGCATAGATTGTCTGCTTAACCCTGTATCCATTTAACAATCTATCTTTTAAAAGTTTTGGTTTTGGTAGAATAGGGTTTGCTTAGGAAAAGCATACCTGAATAAAGCAAACAGACAGGAAATGATCTCTCTTGCATTTTTAAACCTTTTAAATCAGTGTTTCTCAATCTTGGCAACTTTAAGATGTGTGTATACCCAGAATTCCCTGGCCAGCCTTTCTCTTGCAAGCTGGGGGATTCTGGGAATTGAACTCCACCCAATTTTATGTTGTTAAAGTTCAGGAAAACTGCTTTGAGTAGTACAAGACTTCTTACTGCCAAATACCTTTTTGAGACCTTTTCGTTTTCTTGTACTGAAAAATTGTCTATTTCAGTGGTGGGTTGCAAGCGGTACGCCCCGGTACGGGCGTACTGATGCCTGCTGGGAGCACCGTTCTGGTACAGTGCTCCGGAGGGCCCACCTGCCCACCTGAGCTCCTTACCTGTATTTGAGCTCTTCGGTGCTTCTGCACACGGAGCATATGGCGCCTGCGCGACGCTCCGCCGAGCAGCTGGAGCATCGTGGAGATGTCGCAGAGGTAAGGACGCATGTGGGGCACACCGGGCCCCGTTGCACTGTACCGGTTGAAACAGGATCCAGAACCCACCACTGGTCTATTTCCTCCTTCCTGTACTGAAAAAGAACCAATTCTTTTAAAGAGAAAACACAGTGATGTGGCCTTCCACATCTGATGATACACTGTTGTCTTGAAAAGTTTATGACATGAAATTTAATCTAGAGAAATTCTAAATACGCTGGAAGGAAATGTATTACATATTCAAAGAGGCAAAGGAAACATTAAGAATCCCACTAAGGCAGTGTTTCTCAACCTCAGCAAATTTAACATGTATGCATTTCAACTCTGCAAATTAACCACCCAGAAATTTGAGAGTTGAAATCCACACATCTTAAAGTTGCCGAGGATGACAAACACTGCTCCAAGGAATACAACAGTGTCCTGTATAATCTGATTTGTGGCTATTAAAGGGCCCCTTCTCAGTGCTGAGTTAAGCTCCACCCATCCTTGAGGAGCTGAAAAGCTGTAAATGAAAAGTGGGAGGAGGAGAATTGTACTTTCAAACTTGCAGGATTCTGTCCGTGTAACTTTCCAATAAAGTAGAATTAGCTCATCTAGTTGCGATTCCTGTCTAGTTTGCCCCATGAGGCTGACATCAATCTTGTAAGACTGACAGTACAGTTCTCTCTTTACAGTCTGAGAAACTAGGGAGAGTCTCTTCTGAGCCTCTTGCCCTACCCACCTATCAAGCTGCAGGCTATGCTGTCTCTTATCTGACCTTCCCGTTCCCTTGGCAGCATTTCTGGGCCCAGTCTCCCAAGATCTTTCCCACATAGAATTACAAGTTCAGACTGTGCACATATCGTGTATGATAAGCAAAGCAATCCAGTCTGAGCCTCCGGCCTGTGGGAAAGTCATTTGCCAATCACAGCATTGTAATAAGATCCCAGTGGAGTGAGGTACATCCAGTATTCAGGAATCAGTCTTTCAGACTCCTTCTTGTGACTCCCCACCCTTACACCCCATTCTGGTACAAGACAAATAAACAGATTATAGTCATGAAGGGAGTTGAGCTGCAAGCAGCATTTTTACTTAGAATTTCTCTCACCTCCCCTTTCTTTATATGGCTCATAAATGCTGGCTTTCAGGTTCCTCCATGCTATGCTTAGGAGGCAAAGGGTGGAGCTGCTCCTGTTATTCCACACTTAACGCTAGTTCAGCCTTGCACTAACCCCATAAAAGCTGTAGAATTTAAGCACTTACAAGATTGCTCAGAATAGTCTACTTCTATTGCACAGTTCCAAGAAGAGACTATCTAAATTTACCAGCTGTCAATTGCTTCTTTCATTCTGCAAAGGACATAAAATGACAATATCCACTTGTCTTATGATGCTACTATACAACAGAAGTGTGCTTGTGGCAGCGAAGTGCTTTCACACAGCTAGAGCAGCATTACCAGGGGAAAGCAAAACAAACTCTGTGCTAAAAAATGTAGTTTTGCTTCTTGGAAATCCAAAAGACCACTGACAAGAGACACAATAGCCATTAGGGGAGAAATGAGGTTGACTAGAGACTGGAGGGAGAAGGCTTGCTCACAGTAGCATGTTATGGTCAGTAAATTCTGTTTTGAACTCACTGGTGGCAAAACATAACAAATTTCACATGTCTTATGACATAATGAGCTTAAGGAGAAAGCACTGCCTTAATACAAGCACAGCTAAGGACAGCCAAAGCCCACATAATTTATGGACAAGGGATGAAATCAAGGCATCCTTTTGGGAAAAAGGCATAAAAAGGAAAGATTGTCCTGTGGTTAGGTACAAGTGAGGTCTCAGAGAATTCCATGGAGAGGAATAAATGGGAAATTATGAAAGGGAACCATCCTGAATCTTTGGAACTTGTTTTTTTTTATTTGACAGTAACTCTTATTAAAAATTGCAATTAAAATGATAAAAATGAAGAGAGACTAAAAATAAAGGAATACAATGAAAAAATAGAAAATGCAGAGAAGGAAAAATAGAAAGGAAACTAGAAAAGAAAAATTAAGAGTATAGTGAAGAAAAAGGAAAGAAATATATTTTTAAAATGACTTCCTCCATCACAAGTATGAACAGTTTTAGTATTTTATCACCTCTTAAAATATAATAACTGATCTCTTTTTCCCGTACCCTATATCTATAAATAAACCACATCATTCAGTCCTGATCAGTAAAAGTCTATTAAGGATCACCAGGGCCAATAATATATCTATTTTAACCTTGATCAAATAAACTAACTTGATATTCTTTCCTTTTAACAATCTTGATGTTTAATCCCTTCAAATAATTGATTTCTTAACATTTTTTCTTTATCCATTCTCACAAACTTTTTCAAGACTTTTAACAAGTCTCTTTTGTAAATCCAGTAAGGGAAAGTTATCTGGGTCACTCTTCTGGTTTGTTATTTCTATATTTTTTACACTATTGAGACATCAGCTGGCTTTATTTGTATATTCAATGTAGCATTTTCTTCCATATCATTCATTTTTTTAAACAGTTTATTTATATATTTTCACCTTACATACATAAGTGCTTAGTGAACAGCATATTGTCTGGATCAATTAATTTTTATACAGTAATACTTTTCCCACTCCTAATTTCTACCTCTGCTAACCAACCATGTATAAAACAAGTCCCATGTTCGAAAATACTCTGTATCTTCTTTTTTCTTTTATTTTTAGTGTCAGTCTGTCCATTTCTGCACAATCTATTTTTTTTAAATTACATCATCCTCTGTAGGTGCTTCCTTATTTTTCCAGTACTGTGCAAATACAATTCTCACAGCTGTCAAGACATGTAATATTAAGTATAAGTTTCCTTTATCATACTTTTCAGGTATTACACCTAGCAAAAATATTTCTGGCTTAAAATCTATGTGTTGTTTTAACATTTTCTCCAACCATGTATGTATTTTTGTCCAATATTTCTTTACTTTTATACATGTCCATTGCATATGATAATACATCCCCAGTGTCTGGTTACATTTCCAACATATGGAAACATCTGGACGTATCATTCTTGTAGCCTGTCATTTTAAAATCCACCTTCAGGTCACTGTGTCTTGTCTAGTAACATTTCCATAACATTTTTAAACATACTGTATTTTTCAGCTTATAAGAAGCATCTTTTTCCCTCCTAAAAGAGGGTGAAAATTTGGGTGCGTCTTATACATCAAATGTAGCCTTGCTCACACACCGGCCCCAACCCTTTGGCTTCTGCCTCCCAGCAATTTACCTCCTTGCAACAAACTGAGAAAATGGGGCTTGCAGAGGCAGTAATAGGCTAGGACAATCCCTGCAGCCTGAAACAGCTGATCATCGGGAGGCCCATGCTTAAATTGAAATTGAAAGTGAAACTTGCTGTTTGCTGCAAGGAGGCAAATTGCTAGGAGGCAGAGGCAGATTTTTTTTTCTTCTCATAGGCTAACCTGAAACAGGCTGTTTGCTGCAAGGAGGTAAGTCAATAACTATAAATGCTTATAGAATTTTCAAATTATTAGACTTATTTTTTAAAGACTGTTTTATTATTGTTCTAGACAACTTAACAAAATGGAGAAGCTTTTTAAAATAAATGCTTGATCTAAAGAGGCCTAGTGCTATTGTATCTTCTTTTAAATAGCAGAGAATAATGTATACTTCCAGAAAGCCACATCAATTTTAACAGCATCTGTACAAATATAGTCTGAAATGTAACACCACAAACAGTGTATATCTTCTGTATTGTTTGCTGCAAGGAGGCAAATTGCTGGGAGGCAGAGGCAGATTTTTTTTCTCCTTGTTTTCCTCCCCAAAAGCTAGGTGCATCTTATACTCCGAAAAATACAGTAATCTATTTACAGGTAGTCTTCGACCTACAACAGTTCATTTAGTGAACATTCAAAGTTACAAGCAGAATCGAAGAGGAATCCATAGTCATTTAACAATCATGTTACTAACTTAAGAACTGCAATGAGTCACTTAACAACTGTGGTAAGAAAAGTCATAAAATGGGGTACAATTCACTTAACAAATGTCTCACTTAGCAATGGAATTTTTGGGCTCAGTTGTGGTTGTAAGTTGAGGACTACCTGTATAATGGCAGACACCTTTAAAGTTAACTTCTGGGACCATTGTTCAGAAATATTGTTCAATATGCCCAATGTTAAAATATTTGTTCCATTCTGTATTAGTAAATTAAATCCAAGCATTCTTCTCCTTTAATTGTAAGCTTTAGTTCCTTCTGTTTCTCTCTAGTGTCCAACCTGTCATATTGTTTTTAAAGAATTCAAAACAAAGGCATTTTCCCATGGGAAAGATTATTATAATTAATTCCAAAATCTT
Organism: Natrix helvetica; assembly: GCF_964273705.1. Lineage (NCBI taxonomy): Eukaryota > Metazoa > Chordata > Lepidosauria > Squamata > Natricidae > Natrix > Natrix helvetica. The sequence goes on along the minus strand of NC_138548.1, from coordinate 114,969,031 downwards.
ATTATAAATCTATATGGACACTTACTTTGTTTGTAACTTTCCAAAATCAAAGTCTAACCACCCTTTTGCTATTTATTTCAAGAGATTTTTTAAAGAAATTTGCAGACGACACTAGCTAGCAGGAATAATCAACACTCCAGAAGATAGGCTTAGGATACAGAAGGATCTTGACAGACTTGAACATTGGCCGCTATCTAACAAAATGAAATTCAATGGTTAAAAAAGTAAGGTTCTACATTTAGATAAGAAAAACAAAATGCACAGGTACAGTATAGGTAGTACCTCACTCAACAGTAGTAACTGTGAGAAGGATCTTGGAGTTCTAGTGGACAACCATTTAAATATGAGCCAGCATTGTGCAGCAGCTGCCAAAAAAGTAAGGTGACCAACTTTTTTACAATGAAAAGGAGGACAAAACACGTTCTATTGTCCAAAAAGACAACACAATTCTAAGCTGCATAAACAGAGGGATAGAATCAAGATCACGTGAAGTGTTAATACCACTTTATAATGCCTTGGTAGGGCCACATTTGGAATACTGCATTCAGTTTTGGTCGCCACGACTCTAGAAAGAGTGCAGAGAAGAGCAACAAAGATGATTAGAGGGCTGGAGGCTAAAACATATAAAGAACAGTTGCTGGAATTGGGTATGTCTAGTTTGATGAAAAGAAAGACTAGGATGACATGATAGCAGTGTTCCAATATCTCAGGGGCTGCCACAAAGAAGAGGGAGTCAAGCTATTCTCCAAAAATTCTGAGGGCAGGACAAGAAGCAATGGGTGGAAACTAATCAAGGAGAGAAGCAATCTAAAACTAAGAATAAATTTTCTAACAGAACAATTAATCAATGGAACAACTTGCCTCCAGAAGTTATAAATGCTCCAACACTGGAAGTTTTTAAGAAGAGATTGGATAATCATATGTTTGAAGTGGTGTTGGGTTTCCTGCCTAAGCCAGGGGTTAGACTAGAAGACCTCCCAACTCTGTTATTCTATTCTATTCTATTCTAAAAAAGACCCTAAGCATTTACTAAAGATTGATGGAAACTCACCCCAGTGCTTTCAAACTTGTCAACCCTAAGATTCATAATAGCTGAAAAGCAGTTAACAAGTAATTACCAAAAGTGATTAGGAAAGGAAGTATGGAAAGTGAGTGTCCTTTGAAAATGTGGCAACCATGATGCAAGCAAAGAAGGTTTTCCCTTGTCTCCCAGAGCTCTAAACCCGCCAGAGATCACTGTTCTGCAATCTCCTCATGAGGAGCAACTGTCTTGGAGCATTTGGGGGCAATTTTATGTCCTTTTCTTGTCTGGTAAGGAATTATCAACTGTTCTCCATTCCGCTGCAATCATCAGCTCCGATTTTAGTGGACTGCCTTCAGTTTCGCATTTCTTCCCCAGAAGTTCTGGTACTTATTTATTGAAAGGACTTTTATTTCATCTTCAGCCAAAATGGCTCCAACAATAGATTTCATTAGATTGATGACAATAAGAAAACTTCTAAAGAAATGTTGCATTTCTATTCTGTTTAAACATCCAAAAATAGACACTCCTTGATTCCTTGATGTCCAGGAATATTTAGAGTAGAAGGTGTGGTGGTGGTTGTGGGCAGACGCTGGGTCATGTAAGTTATTTACAGCACATATTTTTTTAACCGTCAAATAGACACAAAATTATGCTTGTTGATTTAGAGAAAGTATATAATAAAGAAAATATTGTGGGAATATAGATCGGCAAGTAGTTTGCTGAATGTGATACAGTGCCAGGTAGTCCTCGCTTAATGACCACAATTGGGACTGGAAACTCCATCACTAAGTGATGTGATCATGTGACCTTGAGAGACGTATGACCTCAGTTCTGACATTCTCATTAAGTGAATTGCCCACAGTTGTTGAGATATCGCAAGACCACAACTTGCAATGTTACTGCCAGTGCCCCTCAATCAGCCTTACTTTGCAGCAGGCATCTGAGTCAATCTCTTGTCCTTGCCTTGATGCCCACAACCCTTAAGAAATTTCAGTTTTAGGCCCCAATCCCAAGGCAGCCAATCATCACTCGCTCCTCAAACCTTGCTGCCATCTGATTGGGTGCAGGGATCAGAGGGAGGTGAGAAAGAGGGTGGGGAAATGTCTGTCCAATCTTATCTTGCACCAGACAACTTACAGGTTTGTGGGAAGTGTAGTTGGAGATATGTTCAGGTGACTGTAGCCAACTGTGGCAATGTTGCAGTGGCCACAACTTTATAGATATAATTGGTGTGAAAATCCTTGAAATATCAGTTATACAGGAGTAATGGATCGCAAATTTTGTATACATTTTTAAAGTTAGCGAATTTGGGGTACCTTGATTAAAAAAATGTTTGCACTATGATGGAATATTTGGACAAATTGAAAGTTACAGAGACAAACAGATAGGAGAGTTTTGCAAAACAGAATACTACAAAGGTTTGTCAATTTGATAATTAAAAGTTTTCTTTGTGGTATCTGTAGAAAACACTAGCTGGACATCTATCTGACTTCTATTTTTTTAATGTATTACAAAAGACTCCCTCAGATCATCCTTTTTCCTAAAATTATGACATTTTAACAAAAAGACAGTATTTCAGTCCAGAATATTATAGTTTCATTTTAAGAATTGGGGGCTACCACTATGTTTTTACTACAGTAGCTTTGCAAAGGCCAAACTTTTAAACAGATTCAGAAATCGTATTCATATAACTGATGGGGGGGGGGGGGGATGAGTGAATAAATACTGGAGTGGAGCAGCTGGTGAAAATCAAGAACATCCCCCGGCCTGCTGCCTCATACATGTTTCAACCACTCCAACAGTGTGGCATTATGCAATGATTTTGTGCCATATTGACCGATAAAAACACTCAGCAGGCATTAAAAATGCTGTTGGAAGTATTTTCCCCCAAATCTTTTGTCCTTAAAGCAAACAGGGAACAAATATGCCGTATTTTCTTTTATTTTTATACCTGAATAAAAATGACAGTGATCAGCAAGACTGTTATATGGACGCCTCAACATACAGCATTAGCTCTTCATTCTGGGTCTTTAATTTATTTCGCCAACTATTTCTCACTTTTTTTCTGTGGTGTGCCTAATGTTGTTTACCCAAAAGGAATAGTGTGATATGAATATGTGGGGTGGGGGGAGGAGGGTTGTTAGTACAATTGTATGTTCCACGTTCTTATGCACCTGAACCATTGTCTCCACTGGGTCCTGAGCCAATGAGCCTCTAGCTCAACTATTGGGAGCAAGGACCTACTCTGAGCACTGATTTCAAATAGAAATGCTGGGGGGCAGCACTCTACAGCCAACGTGGTCCTCAGAAGAAATGCATGGACCAGTTTTGGAGTAAAAATTGCTTTATTGAAGGAGCCACTCAGGTGGGGATGCTAGTTTGTAATTAAAAAAAAAAAATTATTGTGAGCGGGGGGGGGGGGGGGGGAAGCAGGTAAATGAATCTGCTACCAGCCTTACCAGATTGACCAGAAAACAGATGAGCTAATTCTATTTTATTGTAGGCTACATTAACAGAACCTTGCAAGTCTGAAAGTACAATTCTCTACCTGTCTTGTTTATACCCCAAAAAATTAAGGTGTGTGTGTGTGTGTTTCTCCTGAGCCCCTTGCTCTGTCCCCTATCGAGTTGCCAAACTCTGCAGTGTTTCACCTGAATGTTGCCCGGCATCTATATGCTCAGTCTCCCTCTCCCATTCTCCCAAACTATTATTATACCTGTATTGATGCAATGCTGATGGGGCTTCACAAAAGAGTGGCCAAAGTTGGAATATTTGCTTCAGCCAGCTCTCCCTAAAACATTGAGCCTTTAGGAATGTAGTCATTTGGCTGGGCATAAGCAGAGGGCATTTGTCACACCCATTCCTGTGCTGGTTGAAAAATCATACCAACATGAAAGTACAGATAGTCCACAGCTTACGACCATAACTGAGCCCACAACTGAGCCCAAACTGGTAGTTTTAAAAAATGCTTTAAAAAGTAAAAAAAAGTTCCAATGATCAGCTGTGCTACAACCAGCTATGCCACGTGATTGTCTGAACTTTTTTAAAAAACTTTTTTAAACATTATTTTACTACCGGTTCAGGTGAACCGGTAGCATTTTTTACTACCAGTTCGGGTGATGTCAGATGTTAGATCTGGGCAACGAGAGAACAGACTGCGGACACGAAGTGACTTAACAGCTCTTTATTAGTAGTAGAAGTGATCCAGCTTACTCTGTGGTCGGAGGGTTCCCCTTTTATAGGGATCGGGTACGCCCCTCGACCAATCAGAACGGTACCTGTTTCCCGCTGTAGCAGCGGACCAGAGAGGAGACTTCCTACGATATATGCTAATATCTAACACCCCTCCCCTCTTAGACGGAACATTGCGGTTGGTTATGTAGTCCTTAAGGTATGTTGGAGTTTGCCTTACTCGAGTGGAGCGTCGCAGTTCTGGTTGGTCAGGAGTAGTTGCAGGATCAGTTGCTTTCTTTGCTTCGAGTTCTGGTGTTTTCAGACTTTCGTTGCTTGGGCGTTCGGGGGTCTGCTCGCTTACGTTGCTTGGGGGTTGTTCTGTTTCGCGCTCGACCTCTTGCTCTGTCCTGGGCTCGCAGGTGTCGTAGTTCTCTGTGTTGGGCCTCTCGAGTGGCTGACTTTGCATTGGTAGGTAGCTCTCGTCCTCGGCTCGTAGGTCTGAGTGCGCCAGGCGACCCCGAAGTTGATCGATGTGCCTCTTCCAATTCCGCCCATCTTCCAGTTCTAACAGATATGATCGTGGACCCGTGATGCCAATGACCGTTGCCGGCATCCACAATGTTCCCCCTGCATAGTTGTGGGCGTATACCGAATCCCCTATGCTGAAACTCCGAATTTTGCTTGTGGAGTCTGGGGGTGCTGTGGCAGAGTAGTTGGGGTGAAGACGGTCCAGGTGAGACCGTAGACGGCGGCCCATGAGCATTTCAGCAGGGCTCCTTCCCGTCGTTGCACTGGGGGTAATGTGCTGAATGAGGAGGTAATGGTCTATGCGTGTTTGCCAATCACCTGGACCCATCCTAGCGAGGGCCTCTTTTGCGGATTGCACCATTCTCTCTGCCTGTCCGTTTGATGCCGGATGGAATGGCGCGACGAGGGCATGCCGAATTCCCTGACCTGCTAAAAACGTTTCGAAATGCATGGCCGTGAATTGGGGCCCGTTATCGGAGACCAGGAGGTCGGGCAGGCCATGAGTGGCGAAAAGTCGCCGTAGAACCTTAATGACTGCCTCTGCCGTGGTTGAAGTCATTAGGACTACTTCTAGCCATTTGGAATATGCATCCACAACTATAAGGAAAGTCTGACCTTGAACTGGCCCTGCGAAGTCGATGTGTATTCTCGACCAGGGTGCTTTCGGCTTTTCCCATTCCGTGGCGGGCGCTTCCGGGGGTGCTGGTCTCGATTCTTGGCATGGATCGCAAGTGGCCACCCACTCCTCTATCTCTTTGTCCATGTTTGGCCACCAAACGTAACTTCTCGCTAAAGCCTTCATCCTAACGATCCCCGGATGCCCAACATGTAATGCATCTAACACATGTTTACGTAAAGCATAAGGAATAACAACTCGATCCCCCCACAATAAGCAACCTTGTAACACTGAGAGTTCGTCCCGTTTTGACCAAAACACTTTGAATTCTGGGCCCACGTTTCCCTTCGGCCACCCCCTCCAAACCCAAGTTTGAACTTGCTTTATTAAACTGTCTTTAGAGGAGAACCTTGCAACGTCGCAGGAAGAAACCGGTCCAGAGTCCAAACAGTCAATGAGCAACCCCGGTACTTCGGGAGTGGGGTCTGGCAAAAGGTCCGGTAGTGGGCAACGGCTGAGTGCGTCTGCGTGTCCTAGAGTGGAGCCCGGTCGATGAATTAACTTGTAGGAGTACGCAGCCAGGAAAACAGTCCACCTGGTCATGCGTGGAGAGAGGGAGACCGGGGTGGGGCGGTTTCCCGCCAAAAGTCCCAACAGCGGTTTGTGATCAGTAATTAGTTCAAAATCGCGGCCGTAGAGGTATTCATGGAAACATTTTACTCCAGCTACCGCAGCTAACGCTTCCCTGTCCATCTGGCTGTAGTTCCTCTCGGCCGATGAAAGAGTTCTAGAGTAGAAAGCGATGGGTGCTTCTTTTCCGTCTGGCATCCTGTGGCTAAGGACTGCGCCGACTCCAAAGGGTGATGTGTCGCAGGTCAATACTAGCGGTAGTGTCTGGCTGTATTGGACTAACAGCGAGTCAGTGGTGAGCAGGCGCTTTACCCCGGCAAAAGCTGCTGCTTCGGATCGTCCCCATCTCCATGGTGCGTTTCGCTGGAGTAGTCGATGTAGCGGCTCAGCAACGGTCGCCTTCTGTCTCAGGAAAACGCTGTAGAAGTTAAGTAGTCCGAGGAAGGCCTGCAGCTCGGTCTGGTTACGTGGTGTGGGGGCGTCCTGGATCGCCTTAATTTTCTTTGAAGTGGGGTGTATTCCCTGACCATCGATTCTATATCCCAGGAATTCTACGCTAGGCACGTTAATTTGGCATTTTTCTTTTTTAAGGCGGAGACCCTTCTCTCTGATTCTGACCAAAACAGTTCTGACTCTTTTATTTAATTGCTCCTCGTTTGCAGCGGACACCAAGATGTCGTCGAAATAGGGGACGACTCCCGGTATCCCTTGCAAAAGCCGTTCCATGACGCTCTGGAACAAACCTGGAGCAATGCTCACACCGAATTGCAGCCGGTTGCATTTGAATGCCCCTCTATGCGTCACTATAATTTGGGCCTCCGCTGTGGCGCTGTCCACGGGCAATTGCTGGTAAGCTTGTGCCATGTCTAACTTTGCAAATATCTTTCCTGGCCCCAACGAGTGCAATAAGTGCTGAACTACTGGCCCAGGATATGCGCTTTGTTGTAGTGCGACATTAATTGTGCATTTATAGTCCGCGCAGATGCGGACTGACCCGTCTGGCTTAACTGGGGTCACAATGGGCGTTTCCCAGCGCGCGTGATCCACCGGCTCAAGGATTCCTTGTTCCACTAGCTTATCTATTTCCTTATCTATTTTTGGGCGGAGTGCAAAAGGCACTCGTCTCGGTTTAAGTCGGATTGGCGCCACTTTGGGGTCTAAGTTGAATGAGATTGGTTTACCCACATACTTACCAAGACCGGGGCTGAACACATCCTCGAACTCCTTAAAGATCTGCTCAGCGCTGCTGTTCTCCACGCTGTTGATCCCGGTGACTTCCAGCCCCAAGGCTTCAAACCACTCTAGTCCTAGAAGGTTCTGTAATGGTGCGGTGGCGACAGTCACGGGCAGCTGGGCTACGGTGTCCTTGAAACGGATCTGGAATGTGCCCTGGCCCACGATGGGGACTTGGTTCCCCTGGTAGTCTCGCAGCAGGGTGTCTGGAACACGTAGTTGGCTCTTTTTGAGGCTAGGGATAGCCTGTTTCATGGATGCCCATGAAATGATCGTCAGGGACGATCCTGTGTCAACTTCTAGCTCGCAAGGTGAGCCCTCCAAGAGGACTGTGACTTTCAGCTTTTTTGGCCGCTTGGTGCGGACCTGACTTATCGTGGTGAGATACGTTCGCAACTCCTCTCTCTGGGTCAACTCTATCTCAGCATCTGTATCCTGAAAATACTCTCGTTGAGCGTCTTGATAGAACGCTCTTTCAGCTCTTTGTGTGTAATCTCTCTGGGGATACGCCCGCTCAGCTCTTTGGGAATTTTCTCTCTGGGTAAACACTTGTGGATTTCTCTCTGGGCGCCCTTTTTGATTTCGCCAAGCCCCTGGGTTGGGCTTCTGTTGGCGGTACATGGGTGGCTGCCTTGAGGCAGGGACTTCGCTCCGGCACACTCGTGCGATGTGCCCAAGTTTGTTGCAGTGCGAACAAACAACGTTCCTGAACCTACAGGTAGACCGAGGGTGATTCCCTCCGCAGCTTGCGCAGGGCGGCAAACGGAATCCGGGTCTCCCCCCAGGTCTCACGTGACTGCTCTTCATCAGGTGACTTTCCTCGAGCTCGGGATCCTCGAAATCTGGAATGGTGTCCTCGTAGTGGACTCTGGTGTGTCTTGGCGCTGGCTGGCCTGTGTTGAATCCGCGTTGAATTGTCTCCGCTGATCTGTCTGCTGCTTCTGAAGCTCTTGCCTCGTCGAGTACAATCTGTAGGCTTAAATTGGTTTTGGCTAACAGCCGTTTTTGTAGGGAAATGTCTCTCAGCCCGCTAACGAGTCGATCCATAATCTGCTCATCCAGGTCTCTGAATCCACAATGTGTGGCTGCTTTTCGTAGAGCTGCAACGTACTGGTTGATAGATTCTCCCACCTTCTGGTTCCTCGTGTTGAATGCTTGGCGGCAAACATGGCGGGAAGGTTTTGGCGCGTAATGAGTCTGTAGAGCCTGTTGCAACGCCGTCCATGATACTGCCTGTATTGGAGTAGGCGCGGTGAGGTCTCTGGCCGTGTTGAAGTCTTCTTTTCCGCAGTAGCCGAGGAAGATGTTTTTCTTCCGGGCGTCGGTGATCCCCGTGTATTTGTTCGCTTCGAGAAAACACTCGAAACGAATCATGAAGGCTTCCCATTCATCGTTCGCTGGGTCAAATGGAGCGGGGGGAGTGTGCATCGCCATCTTCTCTCGTTTGAATTTGCCGCGCTGTGGTGACCTGAGATGGCTGCCGGAATTTCTGCCGAATTCCTAGGCTGGATCAAATCTGGAGATTCTGGAGGTAGCGTTCTTCGTCCTATCTGCCTCTCGATCCCATCCTCGTCGCCAATGTTAGATCTGGGCAACGAGAGAACAGACTGCGGACACGAAGTGACTTAACAGCTCTTTATTAGTAGTAGTAGTGATCCAGCTTACTCTGTGGTCGGAGGGTTCCCCTTTTATAGGGATCGGGTACGCCCCTCGACCAATCAGAACGATACCTGTTTCCCGCTGTAGCAGCGGACCAGAGAGGAGACTTCCTACGATATATGCTAATATCTAACACCAGACACAACTTGGTGACTGAAGCCATACCCCACCCCTTTATGTGCACGCAACGTTTGCAGCACTTGTTATCAAAAGGCAGGGCCTCTATTGTCCACTTATCTCTGCCATTTTTACTCTGTTGACACACAACCTTGTGGATGTCCTTTTTCACTTCTCTTCTCTTGAGGATCTCATCAACTCCATCCAATCTGACTTTCTTGAGCTTCCCCTTCCTCTCGAACCATTCCCTCTCCTTTCATATGTTTGTTTTAAATTCTGTCTTTACTAGTGATTCACTTATGCATTCAACCCACATCCGTTTATTACTCATTTATTGCTCTCCCTGTCTTACCACACACTTAAATAATGCCAGCTACACTGAGCTCACTTTTTGTTTTTTTAATATATATTCAGTTCTCACTTCCATGATTTGGAACTCTTCAATTCAGACCTGTTTATAGTACAAGTAGCATGGACTGTGTTCATTGATAACCTCTGGTAAGCACATGTTGGGGGCAGTCTGTCCTTCCAGGCTCCCCTGATAGCCTTTGCTATCATCAATCATGGTATCCTTCTAGATTGGCTCAGGGTTCGGAATGAGTGGCATGGTAGTTTCCCTTCTTTCTCCAGCTCCAGTCAATGTTGATAAGAGGGAGGGGGAGGTCAAATCCAAGGGCCCTGCCTATAAGATAGGGGCGTTCCATATTCTCATCTTGCTCCAAATTAACAATTAGATGAAACCACAGGGTCAAATCATCTATTGACATGGCATAAGGCCATGATGGCGAGGGAACTGGAGGAACTGTATTTCAAATGAAGTGAAACATTGGGAAATTGTTTTTAAAATGCAGACTTAAAACATTTTTGAAGTCTTGATCAGGGTAAGTAAATTGCACAGGATCTGATTTAAGATTGGCCTCATAACTTTTTTTCATTAAAATGTCATTTCAAACGTAAGCTTTAATTTAATTTTATTAAATAAATCATGATAGGGTTTATAAATTTTATTTTAAATATCATCAGAAAACATATCTATTCTGAGGACAGTAGCAATGTTATGGAATAATAGTGTTTCAAAAATCCATAATTTGAGTTTTCACATTGTAGGAGAATATCAATGGCCTCTGTTAATAATTTCAAAATATTTTTCATGCAGTAAGAAGATAATAGTCATACTAGATATTTTACCCTCTCAAAGGAAATATAATCCACTTAAAATTAATATTAAACTTGGGGTATTTTTTCTTTGTAAATTGTCTGGTGTACATTCCACAACCACCTATTCTCCTTGGTAGAGTCTGCCAAGGTTTCTATGTGGATGAAGGGTTGATTGTCATTATCTTCTAGTCTTTCTATCCAGTTCTGTTTGAGTCCAGTCCACTATTTCAGCTGTGTGTCTAATGGCTAGAATTGCCCAGGATTTAATTGCTTGATGGTATTTTCTCCACTGAGTTTGGATTTTAAATCTTCTTCACTCTCATGTCAGCTTGAAGGCTGCCCAGGTATTTATGGTGATCATCTTCATCCAAACTCTTGACGTTATTTCTAAAGGATATCTTGATTCTTTCAGTTTTCATTAGTTTTCTTCTGTTGATGCGAGTGGAACATTTGTCCCATCCAAACTCCATTGCAATGCTTTGGCTGTATATATAGACAGTGTTGAGATACTATTTCAGATAGCATTTCTCCATACAGCTTCAGAGTGTCCATGTCAAGGAGGTGGGATAGCCTAGGACCGTGATGGCGAACCTATGGCACGCATGCCACAAGTGGCACACGGAGCCATTTGTCAGGGCACGCGAGGCGCTGCCCTGTCAGCTGGCCAGCGCGCATGCGCACGCTGGCCAGCTGACTTTACCTTTTTAAAAGCCATTTTTTGCCCTCCCCAGGCTCCAGAGGCTTTATAGGAGCCTGGGGAGGGCGAAAAGAGCCTCCCCGCCCCCCCCCCCCGGAGGCCCTCCGGAGGCTTCAGGGACCGTCCGGAGGCTTCCCTGACGCCTTTGGAGCGCTTAAAACGACCCTCCGAGCAAACCGAGACGTCGGAAGCAAGTCCTGAGACACCACGCTGGGAGGAGTTTGACTCTGTTGCCCCCGAGGATTTGGACAGGTTGCGTGGGCGACGGCGAGCCACCACATGTTTATTGGACCCGTGTCCCTCCTGGCTTGTACTGGCATCCTGGGAGGTTACACGAGGCTGGCTCCTGGGTCTGGTGAACGCTTCACTTGAGGAGGGGTCATTGCCGGCCGCCTTGAAAGAGGCGGTGGTGAGGCCCCTGCTCAAGAGGCCTTCCCTGGATCCGGTGGAGCTAGCCAATTATCGTCCCGTCTCCAACCTTCCCTTTTTAGATAAGGTTGTAGAGAGTGTGGTGGCACAACAGTTCCCACGTCACCTGGAGGAAACTGACTATCTAGACCCGCGCCAGTCCGGCTTCCGACCCGGTCACAGCACGGAGACGGCCTTGGTCGCGTTGGTAGATGATCTCTGGAGGGCCAGAGATAGGGGTTGCTCCTCTATCCTGGTCCTATTAGATCTATCAGCGGCTTTCGATACCATCGACCATGGTATCTTATTGCGCCGGCTGGAGGAGGTGGGAGGGGGGGGCACCGTTTTGCGGTGGTTCTGCTCCTACCTCTCCGACAGGATGCAGTGTGTGTTGGCAGGGGAGCAGAGATCGACCCTGAGGCCACTCACTTGTGGGGTGCTACAGGGGTCGGTTCTCTCGCCCCTCCTGTTCAACACATACATGAAGCCGCTGGGTGAGATCATCCGTGGTTTTGGGGTTGGATACCATCTGTACGCTGATGACACCCAGCTGTACATTTCCACCCCAAACCACCCCAACGAGGCTGTCGAAATGATGTCCCGGTGTTTGGAAGCCGTCCGGGTCTGGATGGGGGACAACAGACTCAGACTCAACCCCTCCAAGACTGAGTGGCTGTGGCTACCGGCGCCCCGGTTCAACCAGTGGATGCCATCGCTGGCCATAGGGGGCGAACAACTGCCCCCTGTGGAACGGGCGCGCAACTTGGGCATCCTCCTTGATACCCGGCTGTCGATGGATGACCATGTGGCAGCCGTGGTGAGGGGGACGTTCCACCAGGTTCGCCTGGTGCGCCAATTGCGCCCCCTATTGGATCGGGACGCCTTACGCACAGTCACCCATGCGCTGGTGACGTCTCGCCTGGACTACTGCAATGCTCTCTACATGGGGCTCCCCTTGAGATGCACCCGAAAACTACAGCTAGTTCAGAATGCGGCCGCGCAGGCCATCATGGGAGGGACAAGATACTCCCATATAACACCACTCCTGCGCGAGCTGCACTGGCTGCCTGTGGTTTTTCGGGTGCGTTTCAAGGTGTTGGTTACCATCTTCAAAGCGCTCCATGGCATGGGACCTAGTTACCTGCGGGATCGCATCTTACCTCACACATCCTCACGACCAATCCGCTCTCACAGGGAGGGACTCCTCCAGGTGCCATCCGCCAAGCAGTGCCAGCGGGCGGCGCCTAGGAGTAGAGCCTTCTCTGTGATGGGGCCAACCCTCTGGAATGACCTCCCCCCCGATATTAGAACTACTAACGACCTCCGCTCCTTCCGACAGAAGCTTAAGACCCACCTGTTCCAATTAGCTGGCTTGACTGATGTATAGTCCCATCTTTAACCTCCTGGCAAACATCTTACTGGGTAATTTTTAAGGGGAATTTTAATTATATTTGGATTTTAATTTAAATTTGGTACAGCACATTCTACCTCCTCCGCTTATATGTTTATATGTTTATATGTTTATATGTTTATATATTTATGCACATTTATATTTTGTATCTACATGGTTTTTAATATGTCTGTACACCGCCCCGAGTCCTGTTCAGGAAAGGGCGCGGGTTATAAATAAAAGTTTACTTACTTACTTACTTACCGGAAGTCACGTCCGGTTTGCTCAGAGGGTGGTTTTAAGCGTTCCGAAGGCTTCAGGGAAGCCTCCGGACGGTCCCTGAAGCCTCTGGAGGGCCTCCGGGGGGGGCGGGGGAGGCTCTTTTCGCCCTCCCCAGGATCCTATAAAGCCTCTGGAGCCTGGGGAGGGTGAAAAAAGCATGTAAAAATGGGGGGTCACGCGTTGCATTATGGGTGCGGCACGCCCGCACATGACCCCCCCTGCGCTCCCCCCACTTGTGGCACGTGAGCCAAAAAAGGTTCGCCATCGCTGGCCTAGGAGATGTTTTTGATGTTTGATAGCCAGGGTCTAAATTATTCAGTATTGCTGACAAGAAGAATCAGTAGAATGACAAACAAAGCAGTGATGCTGCGTCTCCTTGAAAGATTCCTCTCTTGATGTTAATCTCTCCCTGTCCATCACCATTGACTGGCAAATGTGACTTCCATTGTGCCATCTTTTTACCAAGTTCCTAATGTTTCTACTGACTCCTGTTATTTCTAAGCACTTGATTATCCAGTCATGTGGCAGAGAGTCAAACGCCTTCTTGTAATCAATCCAAGATACATTCAAGTTGGTCTTCCTTCTCTGGCAGTTTTCTATAATCATCTTGTCAATTAGGAGCTGATCTTTTGTTCCTCTGCTATTTGGGCAGTTTCCTTTCTGATGGAAAGAACTTGTATTCAACTAGATGCTCTTGGACTGCATCAGCTACCACACTAGTTAGCAATTTATTAGTAAGTTGGTAACTGGCCTATAGTTGCCTAGTATTGGCTATGTTGTTGCATTATCATGTATGTTTTGCCAGATGTTAACCAATCTTCAATTTCATCTTCTTGCTGTATGTTGTTAAACTGCTAGGCAATGAGTGGGAGTGGGAAACAGTCAGATATTTCAATCAAAAACCATGCAAGTCATTTTCACCTAGTGCTGAGTAATTCTTGCCCTTTTCTTCACCATTTCTGCTACTGGTATTGTTAAAAGTGCTTTCAGTTCCTTCCTTTTTAAAAAATCTTGTCTACCTTCTTTATCCAAGCTGCATTCTTGTTGTATTACTTTGGGTTGTCCCATAGCTGCACCCAAAACTGCACTGTTTCCTCTTTACTAGGCGTTGACTGTTTCACGGCAGTTTCTCCGTTGATGAATTGGTAGAACTATTTCTGAAATTGGAGATTCTACCTGTGTGCAATTTGAGCTTCATATCTACTGGTCTGTTTAGCTATTGCTATTTGCTGCTTTATTATTTTCATTGGTTCCTTAATTTTCCTTGTTTCTAGATATCTCTTAATCAGGTATTCTTTGATCTTCTTATTTTCAGGGTTTTTTTCTTCTTTCATCTGTTCTAGGTCACTTGCATCTGATTTTAGCTTGTAGTCTTTTTTTCCAGCCTGATTTTTTCATTTTGGTGATGCAATGTTTGACTTTTTTTTCTTCTTTGTTGATTTTGCATTCAAGGTAATGCTACTCATTAATTATTTCTTACAGTGAGCTGGTATTTGATATTACAATATTGACATCTTTTAATATTTGGGCTAGCTATTTCTTTGGAACAAGCTTCAATGTAGGCACCCTTATTCTTTTGTTCTGTGTTGTTCTAGGTGTCCAATTATTCATTGTTTCAATTAGTCTTCTTTTTTAGTCAGAGGGCTTTGTGCTTTCTGAGAAGAAGGTAGAAGAAAGTCTCCCTGGTTTAGAAATGAAAATTATTCAATAGTTATACAGCTTCCTCTACTGTTGACTTCCTCTGGTTTGCATTTACCTTCAGAGGTTATTATTAGTATTATTGGTGGTGCCAGCATCACCCTCTAGCATGTTGACTCCTGGTGACTGACTGTACAAACCTAATTAATTTTCTTTTCAAGAATTCAGAAGTGGTTTCCCATTGATTTCTTTCTAGGGCTGAGAATGACTGACCCAAAGCTTCCTACCTTGTTTCTTGCCCAAGACAGGACCAAAATTCACTGTCTCCTGTTTTCTAGCCTGGTGCCTTAACCACTACATCAACCACTGGCTCTCTTCATTATCATTACCTGCTTCTGTTTTGAACAAATCAACATTCTGATTAGTGACTGTAATAAAAATACAGTGTGTACATTTGTATGTTGTGCAACCCATACATAATGTTCTTCTTTTCCCTACAACAACAACCTTGTTGTGGAAGGCTGGGCTGACAGAGAGTGACTAAGCCAAATGTTACCCAATCGGTTCTTATGTCTAAGGACGGTTGACAGTCAGAATAACTAGAACCAACATATTTCGAGTTGTGAAAGAAATACCATTTGTCTGAGACAAATGGCTCCCTTATTCAGAAGAATTGTTGAAATTCATTCACAGTTGGTGTTGTCATCACTACAGTAAAAATTCTGCATCTTTGGCAGAACAAACAATTTGTAGGAAGTATAATACAGGTATTATTCTTCCTCCACTATACAGAAATTCTGAACCAACATTTTGATATAAAACTGTCAATGTTGTTTACTGCAATATATCACTGCAAACAGAATTCAAATATTCTTGAACTAGGATGAAGATTTAGATTTTCTTTTTCCACCTTTAGGATGCTGCTAAAACGCACTATATTCTTGCCTTTCTGTAGACTTGACAGGCTTCAAAGTTATTTATATGCTCTGAGTAATTGATTTTCTTGCCTACAGACACATCCAGTGAACTTTGAGGTATGTCTAGCAGTCATCCCACTCCCCAATTTTGTTCAGGAGTGCAAAGTGTGGAAAACATGATAAAGAAACTACCCCAGTGAAAATGAGGTAAAATATGCTTATTATGATGATGTAGTGTGACAAGGCCTAGCAAGGAAGACCTTAAGGTTGCAATAAAAGTAGAAATACCATTTTCACTTGTGCTATTTTACCTGCAAGTGAGAAAAAGGCCTCCAGAGAAAAACAGAGCAAGAAAATTTTAATATTCATTTCTAAAAGAATCATGATGATAATCCTTATGATGTCCCACTGGGAGCATAACTGAGCATCTATCAGGTTTATTACTTATATAAACCAGAGTTCTTTTTTCTATAGCCTTCAGGGCTGTTCACTGGATTTGTTGCAAGAAGAATTAATATGTTCTGCTTATGCAAAAACAAACATTGCAATGATTACCGTGATGTAAAATCATTAACATTGGTACAAGGTGGGATCTGTTAATGAAAAGCTGCATCAGGTTCTAGAAACCAAGGGAATTTAGGGGAGAACACAAAGATAAATAAAATGGGCCATACTGACTCTGCTGGCTTGAAACATACCTTGAAAAAACGTTTTCCTTGTCCTAAAAGCCTAAGTCTTTCTGCTTTTACCCACATGTGTTATGTGGTTTGTTTTGTACAACTTCATTTAAATCTCCTCATCCCCAGAACTGCTTCTTCCAACCTTTGTCAAATTGTACCCAATTCCTTCATTCCTTTGCTTTCATAACTTTGGAATCTTAGTTATTCTTTAAAAAAATCTCAAACCTACTGTGTTGATACCATATAAAAACCCAAAATAATAGAAAAAAGGAGGGAAAGGGCTAACTTTTTTTTTTGCCTTTTTATTTATTTTTAATTTTCGTAACAAACATAAAAATCCTCCTCCTTTACATCCTGTAGAAAGTGCATCAATTGGTTACAAACGGTTTTTGTGCATCTCTTCTACCATTATAAAGTATAATTCATATTAACTCTAGTATCTTAACTCAAATGTTTATACATATTACCATCATCATACCTCCACTTTTATTTGACTATAATTGTTTAAATGTCCTTCATCATAAAATATAGCAAAATTTAATACATAACCACATACTGACATTTCATTTACTTATTTATAAAATCTTCCATTAACATTAAATCCTTATATACTATTCTAGCTAAACATCCAAAATATTTAATAACAAAGTTTTCTAATCCTCCTTTCCAAATCGCTGTTTACAATTTAAATCCAATTTCCTTATATTATACCCATACATATATATAGATTATTATTATCATCCTTTCTTTATTTGGCTATATTCTATATCACAACATTTCCCCCCTAATAATCAAAACTTAACTGTGTCTAATTTAGTTCTCCTTTTTAATTATTATTATTATTATTATTATTATTATTATTATTATTATTATTATTATTATTATTGACCTTTATATATAATCTCGAGTATCATTCAATATTCATATCCAATTATTGCTTATCATAACATTACACATTGTATACAGTATTATCATTATCAATTTTTTTATTTAACTATACCTATTATCACTAAATTTCACTAGGTTTAGCTAGTAGTTTTAAATTATACTCTTCCATCTATCAACCTGTAGCTTTTCAATAACGAAACAATCTTATGTCCTCTGCCATTTGTGGTATCAATCTTCTAAGCTTCTTCTTAATCAGCTTTGTATGGACTAGTCCTAGCAACTCCTTGCTTGTAAGATCTCTCATATAATCCTGATGCCCTCTTTCTGCTTCTTTAGTCCACGTCTTTAGTTGTCAGCAGTGTTATCCATATTTTCGTTAATAAAGTTTAATAGTCCATAAATTCTTTACTTTTTTCTTCTTCTTCTATGTCTTGCCCTTTGAAATAGGTTTCCTCTCCATTTATTTCCTCTTTCAATATTCCATTCTTTGCATTTTCAAAAACAAATCAATTACCATAAATGTCAGCAAGTTTAATCATTTTATATTCATTTTCCACTTCAATTCTTTGGATTTTAATCCCCTAATTTTGCATTTGGTGAACATCATCAAATTTTCGATCACATTTTTCTGTTAGCTGTTCCAAAAATTCCAATTTTTGTTCAATTCTCTCATATGTATTTGTTAATTTTAGTAATTCTGAAAATATTGTCTGCAAGCTTACAATCTTTTTATTTTCTTTACATTCTGCCATCTTAAACAAAGTGCTCTCCTTTGGAAGGTTTTTTTAAGTTAAAACATGGATTCACAAAAGCCATTTTTCCCCTCTTCTCTGGTTGAAAACACGCTTCAAAGGGACATGCGGCTTACCTCTATCACGCTGCAACGAGCCGTCAAAACAAACCACGAAGAAAGAGAAAAGTTTTGCTTAAATACACAAAGCTCCAATCAACAAAACCTCCCAGCACCTAGCACTTTTAAAATATTTCTTTTTTTATACCTGTTTTATATTTCAAATTAGAAAAAGAGGTCCAGTCTTTAAATGAATTAAAAAAAAATACTCACAGCGATAAAAGAGGAAAACTTTGGTTTAGAAATCACCGAGAGTCACAGAAAAAGAGAGGTAGAAAAAGAACACTTAACCCGTCCATTTTACAAAGCTTGTAAAGATTCCCTTCATGAAAATAACATATTAAAAAATGGGATAGCCACTGTCCAGAACCGTTGCAAGTTTAATTTCGCCGCTTGATTCTTCTATTCTTCAATTTAAATCAATTTTTAAGTTTTTATAGGCAGTCTCTCTTTTAAAACAATGAAGATTCCTCACCAGCTGGAAAAACTTTCACTTTCCATTCCTTCCGTTTTGGGGCCGCCCCGACTTCATCAGCCTTGGCTGGATTTTTTTGTCACCGGCTTGAAGAAATTTCTCTTGCTTCTTTCGGGGATTTTGCGATATCCCCAAGTTCAGCAAGACATATTCTTCTTGTTCACTGTCTCTTTGGGACAGTTTAGATCTGTTTGGAACCCCCCTCCCCCAGTGACAAAAGTGTCGATTGCATCTCAGAGCATTGAGACCGCACATCGTGTCGTCGCAACTTCGGCCCCTCCCCTCCAGAAAGGGCTAACTTTTAACTTTGCTTAGGAATAAAACTTTCTACACTTTGAATACCTTCAGTCCTACTTCTAAAATGCAAACTAAAAACAGAATTAAAAGATTCCTATAATTCAAACATCACACAATACAATGCTTTCTTTTCTCTGGCACATTTTGTAATGGATTGCTGCCTAATCGGTGACTGTTTGTGGTGGTTAGGGTTGCCAGATATCTGAACAGGCAAAGGAGACCAGGGACAATTAGAAAGGAAGATAAATGGGGGAAGGGGGAAGATGCTAACTCTTTCTTGGCATGCATGATAAAAATTACGCAAAAAACTGCAAAAAGTGTATTCAGGCCTACATATAAATGAACTTACTTTTCCCAGTCTAGGAAAAACTGGTTCTTCAATTGCATTCTTTTCCAACAAATTTTATTTTCAAGAACATATTCTAGTGATAATATAGAATTGATGAAAATGTGCTTTTCAAATTTGACACCCAGAAATGTATAACAAATCAAGTGATTTACAGACTGCAGTTGATAGATTTGAAGATGCTGGACTAAAGCTGATTGCTGGAATCAGGTAATTTAATACAAGTAGTGCTTGACTTACAACAATTCATTTAAGGACCATTCAAAGTTACAACAACACTGAACAAAGTAACTTATGAGTGTTTTTCACATTTACAACCATTGTAGCTTCCCCAAAGTCACGTGATCAAAATTCAGACACCTGGCAACTGACTCAGATTTATGACGGTTGCAGTGTCCCAGGGTCATGTGATCACTTTTGGCAAACTTCTGACAAGTAAAGTCAATGGGGAAGCTGGATTCACTAAACTATTGTGTTACTAACTTAACAACTGCAGTGATTTACTTAACAACTGTGGCAAAAAAAGTTGTAATAATAATAATAAATAATAAGCTTTTATTTCTAGACCGCGCCCTTTCCTAAGCAGGACTCGGGGCGGTGTACAGTCATTATTAAAACCATATACAAATACATAGACATAGACGTAGACGGAGGAGGTAGAAAATATACTGTACAATAATTAATTAAAATACAAATAAAATTAAAATTCCCTTAAAAAAATTCCCCAATGAAATGTTTGCCAGGAGGTGGAAGATGGAGCTATGAATCAGCTAAGCCAGCTAATTGGAACAGGTGGGTCTTGAGCTTCTGTCGGAAGGAGCGGAGGTCGTTAGTAGTTCTAATATCGGGGGGGAGGTCATTCCAGAGGGTTGGGCCCATCACAGAGAAGGCTCTACTCCTAGGCGTCACCCGCTGGCACTGCTTGGTGGATGGCACCTGGAGGAGTCCCTCCCTGTGAGAGCGGATAGGTCGTAGAGATGTGTGAGGTGAGATGCGGTCCCGCAGGTAACTAGGTCCCATGCCATGGAGTGCTTTGAAGATAGTAACCAACACCTTGAAACGCACCCGAAAAACCACAGGCAGCCAGTGCAGCTCGCGCAGGAATGGTGTTATATGGGAGTATCTTGTTCCTCCCATGATAACCCACGTGGCCGCATTCTGAACTAGCTGTAGTCTTCGGGTGCATCTCAAGGGGAGCCCCATGTAGAGAGCATTGCAGTAGTCCAGGCAAGACGTCACCAGCGCATGAGTGACTGTGCGTAGGGCGTCCCGATCCAATAGGGAGCGCAATTGGCGCACCAGGCGAACCTGGTGGAATGCCCCCCTCGCCACGGCTGTCAGATGGTCATCCATCGACAGCCGGGCATCAAGGAGGACGCCCAGATTGCGGGCCCTTTCCACGGGGGGCAGTAATTCGCCCCCTATGGCCAGCGATGGCGTCCACTGGTTAAATCGGGGCGCCGGTAGCCACAGCCACTCAGTCTTGGAAGGGTTGAGTTTAAGTCTGTTGTCCCCCATCCAGACCCGGACGGCTTCCAAACACCGGGACAACATTTCGACGGCCTCGTTGGGGTGGTTTGGGGTGGAAATGTACAGCTGTGTATCATCAGCGTACAGATGGTATCCAACCCCAAAACCACGGATGATCTCACCCAGCGGCTTCATGTATGTGTTGAACAGGAGGGGCGAGAGGACCGAACCCTGCGGCACCCCACAAGTGAGTGGCCTCAGGGTCGACCTCTGCTCCCCTGCCAACACACACTGCGTCCGGTCGGAGAGGTAGGAGCGGAACCACTGCAAAACGGTGCCCCCTACGCCCACCTCTTCCAGCCGGCGCAATAAGATACCATGTTCGATGGTATCGAAAGCCGCTGATAGATCTAATAGGACCAGGATAGAGGAACAACCCCTATCTCTGGCCCTCCATAGATCATCTACCAACGCGACCAAGGCCGTCTTCATGCTGTGACCGGGTCGAAAGCTGGACTGGCGCGGGTCTAGATAGTCTGCTTCCTCCAGGTGACATGGGAACTGTTGCGCCACCACACTCTCTACAACCTTCGCTAAAAAGGGAAGGTTGGAGACAGGACGGTAATTAGCTAGTTCCTCCGGATCCAGGGAAGGCCTCTTGAGCAGGGGCCTCACCACCGCCTCTTTCAAGGCGGCCGGCAAGGACCCCTCCTCCAGTGAAGCGTTCACCAGACCCAGGAGCCAGCCTCGTGTAACCTCCCAGGATGCCAGTACAAGCCAGGAGGGACACGGGTCCAGTAAACATGAGGTGGCTCGCAGTCGCCCACGTAACCTGTCCAAGTCCTCGGGGGCAACAGAGTCAAACCCCTCCCAGCGTGGTGTCTCAAGACTTGCTTCCGACGTCTCCCCTGGTCCACTGAAGGGGGCCCAACCACTCCGGATCTGATCGATTTTGTCCTGCAGATATTCCCCAAACTCCTCTGCTCTACCCTGCAAAGGGGCTTCCCGCGACCTCTGTAATAAGAGAGAGCGGGTCACCCGAAACAGGGCGGCAGGGCGGTTATCCGCGGACGCAATAAGAGCGGCACAGTGTCTACGTTTGGCCGCTCTCAGAGCCACAAGGTAGGTCCGTAAATAGGCTCTTACCTGTGTTCGGTCAGATTCGGAGCGTGAGGACCTCCACCTGCTTTCTAGGCATCTCCTGTGGCGTTTCATCACCCTCAGCTCCTCGGTAAACCAAGGAGCCAGGGTGGTTCGTTGCCGCAGGAGAGGCCGCAAAGGCGCTACCCGGTCCAAGGCCCCCGCAGCCGCCCTATTCCAAGCGGCCACTAGGTCCTCCGTCCGGGAGCGGGTCAGGGCTACAGGAAGTGGCCCAAGCTCCGTCTGGAACCTATCCGGTTCCATCAGTCGCCTGGGGCGGAACCATCTGGGACAATCAGGTTCCGCCTCCCCGCGGTGGGGGGTAGCGCCGGGGAAGTCGAGCCGGAGAGAAGAGTGGACTGACCATGACAGGGGTGTGATAACTAGATCCCCTATTCCCAGATCACTCGTCCACTGTCCAGATACAAAAACAAGGTCCAGTGTGTGCCCACCCCCGTATGTGGGGCCCTGAATTAATTGGGACAGGTCCATGGCTGTCATGGAAGCCATGAACTCCCGAGCCACCTCGGATGCTTCGCCCGTCGACGGCAGGTTGAAATCCCCCATAACCACAAGTTTGGGGGTATCAACCGCCGTCTCCGCGATCAGCTCGAGGAGCTCAGGCAGGGCCGCTGATGCATAGCGAGGAGCCAAGTA
The DNA here is from genome assembly GCF_964273705.1 of Natrix helvetica. Taxonomy (NCBI): domain Eukaryota; kingdom Metazoa; phylum Chordata; class Lepidosauria; order Squamata; family Natricidae; genus Natrix; species Natrix helvetica. The sequence continues at coordinate 114,946,757 of NC_138548.1, read as the reverse complement.
TACAATCAGCAAGCCCAACTGCTTCCCTGGGCCCCATTTCACACCAAGGGACTCACACCTGGAGATCTGTGGCACAGTGAACTCCCTCGGTTCCAGACTCTCCCGTATAATTACCGCCACCCCGCCACCCTTACCCAGGGCCCGTGGCTGATGAAATGCACGGTAACCTGGCGGGCACATCTCCACGAGGGGCAAACCACCCTCGTGGCCCAGCCAGGTCTCCGTTATCCCTGCAAGGTCCGGCTCCCCCTCTGAGATCAACTCATTAATGAGGGGGGCCTTGTTAACAACGGACCTTGCATTGCAAAGCATCAGCCTCAGGCCCTGGCTCTGTAGGTCCTGGCCACCTAGGCTGCGGGGGTTGGTATGAGCGACCGGGCGTGTCCAGCAGCCACGGTCTCCCAACCGACTATGGGATTTTGTTCGGTCCTCGCATCCACCCCTCCCCACGACCGTTGGAATAAAACAACCCTCTGTAGGAATGTCATTTTCCCTCCCCCTCCCCACTCCGCTCACTTCCTCCTTGACCTCACCTGTTCGCCTGGCTAAAGTCCTCCTCCTGGCCTGATCCCTCCCACCCACCCTGGAACCCCCTAAAAAGGATAAAAAGCATCTAGTTAAAAAACCCCTGAGTCTTCGCTTCCTCCACCTCTCGGGGTTAACGAACCCGTCATTAAGGTGGGCCCTTGAAAGGGCGAAGGGCCATATCTGCGAGAGGGGGGACTCCCGCAGCTGGAGCAAATCCGACCTCGAATATATGCTGGAAGCGATGCAACCAGGGCCAGGGTGCCATGGATGTTAAAATGAGTCAGCGGGCCAGGTTCCACATCAGATGATAAATAAAGGGATGATGAGAAGACAGTAGGAAGATGGTAAAAAGATGGTAAAAAGATGGAGGCCGGGAGGCAATCTATGGCGTAGGTAGGCAGACGATTTAAATGGATAATTGATGGATTTTTGCTGGTGGGCTGGTGGAAAATGGTGGGGGTAGTCACACAGGCGCACACAGTAGTTGGCTCAGGAGCAGTTGTAAATAGTCACAATGACAAGTGGGCAGGTAGTTGTAAAAAGATGTTGATGATTAATGAGGGACACCTGGGCACAGTCTTGGCAGGCAGATGGCAGATGGCAGGGGTTGATGGCAGGGGTTGATAAATCCTCTGCCTCCTAGCTCCATGTCCCCTGCCCCTGGTGCCACAGGTCTCCTCCCTCTGCCAGGCTCCAGGCTCTAGGCTCCAGACTCCATAGATCATTAAGGGCTGGACTTGTCGTGGCCTGTCCACCCCCTATTTCAGCGACCCCCAGCTGTTGGACCAAGCCCCCGCACTGCTCCGGCCGGCCTGCGGCTCTCCCGCAGGCCTTCTTCGGCCTCCAGCGTCACGGGCCTCGTTCTGCCCCCCCGAACGGCCCCCGGCGGTCCTCACCCTTCCATTCGGCCCTGCTGGCATCACCGATACCGCCGTCTAGCCGCCCGGGCTGTTGGGAGCCGTCGCCACCACTTTTTTCACTCTGCCTCGCTCTGCCTCGCTCCTCGCCATCGCTGCCCTCCAGCTGGAGCTCTGACCATAGCTCCGCCTCCAACTCCCATCTCGGCTCCAGCTGGGACAAGCTTCTTCTCCTCCTGGCTATTTGACCACCCTGGAGAGCCAAATTAGGCTCTATGGAAAGCCAGGGTGGTCGCTGCTCTTAATCCTCGGCCCTCCACGTGGAAAGAGGGCCGGGGGCACCCCCCCTGCATCAGCGAGCTCCGTAGTCGTACGGAGCTCAGAGGTCGGCAGCCATTCCCCTGGAAGCTCCTCCTCCTCCTGTAAAATCACTTAACAACTGCCTTGTTTAGCAACAGAAATTTTGGGTTCAGTTGTGGTCATAAGTCAAGGACCAGCTGTACAGGAACTCTGTTAAGGGGGTCAGCAGTGGCTCAGTGGGCTTGTACTTCCTAAGCTTTGTGAAGACTCTCTCACACATACATGCACTCAGAGAGGTCACCTTGTTGCAACTTTTTATTAACCTGTTTAAAATGTGAGACATCTTTCATAGAATCTGTTTTTTTAATATCTCACTACGCATTTCAAAAAACGTCCAGTCCCTCATTCCTCATTTTGATTTTGTTTCCTAAGTAAAAAGCTGCCTCTGTTAATTTTCATGCTGCTAATTACAGTCAGTAAGAAATATGGACGGCCATTTTGGAAAAAAAATAGACCAAGATTTAACATGTTTTGTCATCACAAAATATATTGTCAAGTGGAACAGTTTGATACTTAGTATTGACAGAACATATTTCATAAGTTCCAAGAGGGCTTCTCATCTACAAATAAACATATGCTAAGAGAAATAAAATATTAACAGACTACTATCCTTTTCTTAATTTAAAAATGGTAACACTTGACAAGCCAATGAACCTGACTGCTGATATTTTAAAAAGAAATTGTACCAATATCATTATTTCTTTTAAAGTTCAGGTAACAAAGATGTGCTTGACAAGCTGTCAGCAATTATGCCTTCCCTAGAATGGATTGGAAAGAGAACGCTGCTTTGATGGGCATTTAGGGTTTCCATGGCAATGTAAAATGCGCCAACTGAAATGCACATTGTGCTCTTGTCAGCAAAAGGCATGCAAAACCCACTTCTAGCACCAAAACTCTTTCACGGAAGGATCTCTTGGTCCTTGCTGAGCTTTCTCCGCAGAATAGGATGAAATGTTCCTCTAATTTGAACACAATTTAGGGAGGGAGGTAGGTTGTTGTGCAGATACCTATGTATTTAACCATTATATAAAGAAACATACTTTATGGAGAGTTTGCATGGCTTGGTGCACATACTGTTCTAAGCTGGTGAATTTATAAGCAGCTATACAAATCTGACTACAGTACTGAATAAAATAAATAAAACCATTCATTGGTATATCTATCTGGAGTTGGCCAGGATTATGACCATAAGCCATCATTTTGAAACTGCCATGGCTGGGTTTGTTCAATATACTATGCCAAAATCTAACAAACCACATAATGCTTTTACATATTGTCATAACCAGGGCACAATTTCTTTTCTGCTTTATGAATTTAACTCAGCTTCAAAGCTTTGTTGATTCCCTGTTTCGTAGAAGGTTTCATGTCTGGTCACCAGTGAAGCAGCTCATTCATCAAAGCTGCAACCAGTTAACAATAACAGAACAATTGTGCATTAGGGAAATCAAGTTTATGTTTATGGCATCAGCTCCAACAACTTTGATAGGCATGGGGTATTGTACAATAAAAGGTGAAGGGGTGGGCTTCAGCACTCTTTCCTATGCCCATTATCTCCTAGGCTGCCAACTATCTGGTCTGATCCAAATCTCTAGGTTCAGGACCACCTGAAGACTTGATAAAAAGCTTTCTCTTCACCTTCACCTTCATCTGTCTGACTCCAAACAGCTGATTTCTTCATGGATAGGGAGCAAATGATGGTGTTGTTGGAGAGTTATGACAAGCGGCTAAATCGATAGGACTATCTCTTAAAATCGATAGGACTATCTCTTAAAATCGATAGGACTATCTCTTAAAATCATTGCTGGGACTGGTAGACAGTTTTCCTGTTAGGCAGTGAGACTGAGAAAGTATGGGGAAGGCATATCCCATATATGAAAAAAGTAGGCCTATCATTCTCTAACTGCAAACTTGAACGGAGACCATTATGACTGGCAATGGGGACAGCGAAACCTATGCCGATGGTAGCAGATGGTGCCAGGGTGGGGCTTTGCCCAATTTTGCTTTGTGCCCCAGTTTTCCCCTTCCTGGAAAGGATGGGTCTATGGTCATTCACACCTTAATCAACACCTGACTGAACTATTGCAATGCGCTCTACATCCTTGAAAATTATCCGGAAGTTCAGCTGGTAAAGAGTGCTAGAATTTGCATAGTGCGAGCGAACGGGTACCGGTTCGCATAGGAATCCACCCCTGTCTGGCACCCCGCCTGATTTGTAACTCTGGGTTGCAGGAAAGAGGTGGCCTTGCATAGGGGAAAACAAATGAATCTTAAAATGTATATGCTTATATGTTGTTTTATTTGTTGATTATACTGTACACAACCCAGAACTTCTCCTTGAGGGAGATGGGCAGTTTAGAAACATGAAAAATGAATAAATTAAAAATTGTATCTGCTGAAGGAGCTTTTTAGATTCTGTCACACATTATTATGACCTAACCTACATTTGGGAAATCTTAGGTCACTCCAGAGAAATAAGATTGGTTTTAAATCCAAAGTGAATCCTTAAACAGCTAAATGTGCATTGGGTTTTGAAACTTGCTTGCCTTCCTGTTATTCTGGTTCCTCAGAAGTCTGGCACAAAAAGGGAGGAACCCACAGTGTTTTTTTTATTTCAGATCAAGCTCCAGGAAACAGCAGCTGGGATCAAAACAGGTTACAGCCAGTCTCTCCCAAGACTGACAGAGAGGGAGAAAGATAGCTGAAAACAGACACAGGTCCACTTTCATCAATGACAATCACCATTTTTAAAGCTGCTGTTATACACTGTGGAAAGATTTATAAGAAAGTGCAACAGGATATTAGAAGGAGGTCAATTTCAATAAACTGATAACTTTCAAAGTATCTTGAAAATATCTCTATATTGTACATATACCTTTTAGCTGGTGAGATGGGTAAAACAATAGAGTTAGTCCTTGACATAAGACATATAATCAGAATTGGGACCAGAATTTTTGTTGTTAAGCAAAGCAGTTGTTAAAAGAGAATCATGCCACGGTTCTTAAATGAATCACTGCAGTTGTTAGATTATTCATGCTGTCATTAAGCAAATCTGGCTTCCCCCATTGATTTTGGTGAGAAGGTTGCATATGGCAACTAATGACCCCAAGATACTGCAACCATCATAAACACATGCTGATTGTCAAGTGTCCAAATTCTGATTATGTGACCTAGGGATGCTGCAAGTCATGAGCGAGAGGAGAGGTTGGGATCCCTTATTTTAGTGGAATTGGAACTTCAAAAGTCACCAACAAATGACTGTAAAGTGAAGACTACCTGTGTATTGTTTGTAAGTTACTCTAAATTAGAGATCTTTGCTTGTACAGAATAGCATGTATGAGCATGAACATACTTTAGAAAACTATATTCTACTTGAGCTTCTGGCATAGTGATAAAAATATGCTAAAACTGACCAGTATTATCCTTATCCAAGGAACGCTGCATATGGCATGGGTACAACTAAGAAAGTTAATTAGTCTATACTTTGTTATGTGAAAGTTTCATCTGATTCAACAATGATGAGTAATGGTGGCCAGTATCATTGTGCTTTTCTGGTAAAGACCCTACCATATGGAAGATTTTATCATGATGTAAATACAATTGTGTCATTTTGATATCACTGTGGTTTAGAACAGATGCTGATGGCTATGTGATTCATCCAGTGTATGTATGGAGTATGTCATTGTGTATCTCCATTGATTAGAAGAATGCCATAACTAGGGTGAGCAAATTGACATTGTACTAGCTCCCTCTGCATAAGGCTTTTGAACTGACACCTGAAGTTTATTGGATCTTCCAAATCCAATAACAAATTTAGATTACAAAGTTTGCTTCCCAGCTTTCAAGGTGACTTCTCTTATCAGCCTGGATCAGAGGTGAGTTTCAAATCCTGGCGCTACTGGTTCACTCATGTTTGCATGCACGATGCTTCTGTCCCTGTGCAGAAGTGTCCGGATGGGTGGGTGGAGCTTTCTACCACCACCACTACTGGTTCGGCCGATCTGGGCAAAACCTCTGGCTGGGATGACAGATTAAATGGCAAATTTCATTTGAGGAGCAAGGCATGATGAGAAGTTAGCTAACAGCAGTTGTGTACTTGTGAACTAAATTTTATATATCAAAAGAACATTGATATAACAAATGCATCAACCATGGATAAAGTACATACATATTTAGCAAGTGAATTTGCTAATTGTATGAATGATACAATAATTAAAAAAACCTGCAGCAATCAAAAGACGCACATACACCAAGAGTGAGTTTTCTCTCTAAGCCTTGGTTTCACTTATTTGCTCCTCCCTAATGGGTGAAAACAGAATATAATGTTAACAGACAAGGGCAGGAACTACATTGAAACTGCCTCTGAGTACATAATACTACATCTTTCCAAAATGCAACATCCGTCAGTTAAGCACAGCATCCACAGTTTTTGCTATATGAGTATGTGACATACATTTGGTAATTGGGCAGAATCAGGATATATTAAGCACACCTTGTTGTCAATTTTGTTTGGATGACCCACAAATTGTGCTCCATGTTTGTTGGTGTTTTAGACCAATTTTCCTCCTGTGATTGAACTAACCTAGAACTAAGGAGAAATTTCCTGATAGTTAGAACAATTAATCAGTGGAACGACTTGCCTCCAGAAATTGTGGGTGCTCCAACACTTGAGGTTTTTAAGAAGAAATTGGACAACTATTTGTCCAAAACGGTACAGGTAGTCCTCAACGTATGACCACAATTGAGCCCAAAATTTCTGTTGCTAAGCAAGAAATTTGTTAAGTGAATTTTGCCCCATTTTTCAACCTTTCATACAACTTTTTAAAGTGAATTACTGCAGTTGTTAATAACACAGCTGTTAAGTGAAACAAGGTTCCCCATTGACTTTGCTTGTCAGAAGTTTGCAAAAGGTGATCACATGACCCCCAGGACACTACAACTATCATAAATATGAATCACTTGCCAAGTATCTGAATTTTAATCATATGACCATGGGATGCTGCAACGAGCATAAGAATGAACATAAGAATGAAAAATGGCCATGTCACTTATGATGTTGTAACTTTGAACAGTCATTAAATGAACTGTGGTAAGTTGAAGACTACCTATATAGAGCTTCCTGCTTGAGCAGGGTCTTGGACTCCAAGGCCTCTTTTAACTTATTCTTTTAAATGCATTCCTGTGTATTTGATATAGTTGGAAAGAAAGAATATTTTCTTCCTTATGGAATCCCATTGACATTTTGATGGTTTGCTTAACCCTGATCTTTCCAGAGATCCCAGTCTAATCCATTTCATAAATCTCTACTGTGTAAAAGTAAAAAAGTTGAAGTTCAATGTTATTTCTTATTCTATTACACTAAAGGAAGTCGGAAGTCAATGCCTTTTCTTTCTTTTTCCTTTACACTTTTCTCTTCCCTTTTCCCTCGCCTACTTTTCCTATTATTTGCTTTTGTATTTTTGCATTTAATATTTTAAACAAATAAAAAGGATTGGCATGGGGGGGGGGAATAAAAAAAAAATAAAAAGAATAAATCTCTTTCATAATTCCATAATGCCAATAGAGAGTCCTTGTGGTTTTCTCTACTGATAAAAGTAAAGGGTTCCTTCACCTAGCAGCACTTACGATTAAAATGGATTCTGTTGCAAATTTCTGAAGTGCATTATACTTGGGAGCCTTTAGAAACAACCGCTTGAATGAACTGTCATAAAAACAGTGTGAGAAAAAATTAATTCAGAAAAAGGTGACATCAAAAGGAATAGGTGTGTGGATGTGTACACTTGAGTTATGCAATTACTTCTATACCTTCACAGATCTATGGCAGAAGGTGAAAAAGCCAGGAGGATATGACAAACAGAATTTTTTCACTGAACTGTTTCTTAGAATTTCTCAGAATAGCCAAAATAAAGATGGGGATTTTTGTTGTTGTTGTTGTTAATGCTAAAGAAAGCAATCTGATATGAATGGAAGGAACTAGCTGTTCAAGTAACCTCTGGATTAAAATTGTTCCATTCTGTAATTCTGTCTTTGTCTTTAACCCGGATTTGTATTTAAGTTAGAACTTAAAGGACTGCCTGTTATTAAAAATTGTGATGGCATTGTATTTTTCTGAGCCACACAATGCTTCCGGAAACCCCTGAAAAACACTGAAAATAAGCTGTATGCTAAAAATATGTCACTTCTGCAGTTCCTGAAAGAATTGTGTGGCTTCGGGACTTTGTCGGCTTGAGGAAGGGGAGAATGCTGCCAACATGTTTAGTAACAGGCAGCCCATACATATCTAGGAGTTATTCTTAAAGCAGGTGTTTTAATATGGGGACTGCCTAGAATAGAAAACTTGATTGATAATTGATACTACACTCAATATTTAGGTTTATCTAAATAGAGATAATGCAGGAAAAATGCTTACAGTGATATGGCCTTTCCTTACAAACACCATTGCCTGCAGTGTCTTGATGGCAAACACCCATTTGGAACAGCAAAGCAGGGATGTCAGGATACAATGATGGAGGAGGAGGAGGAGGAGGAGGAGGAGGAGGGGGAAAAGTGATTCCCTAATCCTAACTATAGAATTTGCACTCAATAAACCAATCCAAATATATCTGCAAAGCACCAGAGAAGTACCAAAGACAGGATTAAATAAATTAAGGATCACAACTATGTTGTGGCAGAACAGGAAAAAAAAAAACCTGAGCCACAATGGAATAAACTAGAATAGCAAGCAGTCAACAATTGTAAACAATTAGTTCTTAATAGTTTTAGTAGACTCTGAAAAGCTTATTCTAAGAACATTCTAGAGTTTCAGTTTAAATTCAAAACAAACACTGCTTTACAAATGATACATTTTGTATGAACATATTTTACATTTTATTTCTCAAGTAGATGCCATGCACTGACAGATATTTTTAATTTATTTGTCAATGTGGGGAACACAAAGCAATTCTTGTCTGCCAAGTGAGGGAAAACAATTTGAAGAGAATGCTCTTCGGCAGACAAAAGTAAGCTCTCTCTCCAAAGTTGGAAGAAACAGTGATGGACTGAAAGTACCATACTAGATGTGATCTTTCAAACAACTGTTTATGTTTTTTCCAAAATGTTTATACTTGTACATGCTATTTTCTGTGGTCTTTAGCCTGGAACACAGTGCATGTTTTGTATTTTAAATAATTCAGTGAATAAGGAAAGCTGATGCTTTTCTAGACCCACAAATAAGAGCAGTAGTTATGAGCTGTATATGCCAAACCTTTGATACAGTATCATTTGTTCTAATCGCACCCATAATACTTACCAATACTTACTGGTGTTGTAACAGTATTTTTTGCCTTTTCAGTACAGTATAAACACGGATACAAAACCAGCACCCTTCGTCAGAGCTTCGGCTGCAATCCTCAAAAGTCTTTGTAAACAACTCTGCAAAAGTTGATTTTGATTTGTACTTTTTATACAATCTATCCAGAGTTTTTACATGCGGGCACAAATGTGCAGGCTCAAATTATCATAATTTGGACAAGACTGGAAGTCTTTAAGAAGATGTTGGATAGCTATTTGTCTGAAACGGTATAGGGTTTCCTGCCTAGGCAGGGGGTTGGACTAGAAGACCTCCAAGGTCCCTTCCAACTCTACTATTGTATTGTATTGTAAGTTTTGCAAAGTCTTCGCTTGTTTGAGAAGTCTAAAATTCTGGAAAAGGTAGGAAGGGAAAAAAAGGCAATTAACAGGAAGGTGGACAGATCTGATTATAGCAGAAATGGATGCACCTTTGGGAATCTTGGTGGGCCATGATAGCAATAGATCATCCTGGAGAAGTTGGCCCATCCATGTGGCCACTAAGAGTTGACAGGCTAGGAAACAAACAAATGGACTGTTGAACAAACCAGAATACTCACTTGCAGCATAAATGACCAGGCTCAATTATCCTAATTCATTTTACCACACATTATACAGAGTGAGCTCTCTAGAGAAGGCTCTAATGCTGGGAAAAGTGGAAGGAAGGACAAGAATATAAACAATACCAAGCTGGATGGATTTATTTATAGTGCCAATGACTGTGTACGCTGGAAGATCTGAAAGACCAGATTAGAGACACATCATCATCGAGAAAATCAGTCTATGTGTTTGGTCAATAATAAATTGGTGGCACATATCAGTCTATGGAAAAGGGTGGTTCAGTGGCTAAGACACTGAGCTTGTTGATCAGAAAAGTCGGCAATTCAGCAGTTCAAATCCCTAGTGCCACATAACGGAGTGAGCGCCTCTTACTTGTCCCAGCTTCTGCCAACCTAGCAGTTCAAAAACAGTATAAAAATAAGGACCATCTTTGGTAGGAAGGTAACAGTGTTCAATACACATTCAGCGTTTAGCCATGCTGGCCACATGACCAGGGAGACATCTTCGGACAGCGCTGGCTCTTTGGCTTTGAAACAGAGATGAGCAACGCTCCCTAGAATCAGGAACAACTAGCATGTGTGAGAGGAACCTTTACCTTTATCAGTCAATTAATTAAAAATCATAGTTTATATGCCTGTAATCATGTGTTAGTGCTTCATACAAACATGTCACATATTTCAGAAAAGCCTACTTTCAGCCTTATAACCCAGGGTACTTTTAAGAGTTGGTAAAGAAATAAACTCTGGGAAATGCTAGAAAATTATATTTCTGTGCCAGCATTTTATACTGATACACTATCATTCCTGCCAAAACAAAATTGTTAGCTTCTTCAAACATACAAAGGAAAGGTAGAATACAGGTAGTCCTCAACTTACAACTTTACTTTTACTTTTACTTTACTTTTATTTAGATTTTTATACCGCCCCCTCTCCCCAAAGGGACTCGGGGCGGTGTACAGTCAAATAAAAACACAACAATAAATAGAAAATACAAACACAAAGAGGAGGCAATAAGAAACTGTACATATCTGAAGTAAAGTTCATTTAGTGACTGAAGTTACAATGGCATTGAAAAAAGTGACCTATTTCAATTTTTCATACTTATGATCGTTGCAACATCCGCATGGTCACATGATCAAATTCAGCCGCTTGGCAACTGGCTCATATTTATAATCTGTGTCGTGTTCTGGGGTAAGGTGATCATTTTTTTTTGACCTTTTGCCAAACAAAGTCAATGGGAAAGCCAGATTCACTTAACAACCATTTACTAATTAACAACTGTAGAGATTCCCTTAATAACTGTGTCAAGAAAGGTTATAAGATGGGGCAAAACTCATTTAACAACTATTTCACTTAGCAATTTGGGGCTCAATTGTAATCATAAGTTGAAGACTGCTTCTTCAAATTAATGTTTTGAGAAGAACTTACTGCTTAATAAAGGTAATTTGATCAAAACTTCCAAACCTTTTGCACAAAAGTCAGTTTTTATTTATTCTTTCATCCACTTGTTCATGGACGCATTTATATACTGTGTTCATAATTACCCTAGATTGATTACAGTACAATTTAAAATCCAAATCAATGGTAAAATAATCATTTATTTTTATGAGCTGCCCAGAATTATTGGGAGTCAGGCAGTATAAAAGTTTGATAAATTATTTATTATTATTAAAATAAATAAAATTGTATTAACATCAAGCAAACAATCACCCCATAGTGGAAAGATGACATACACCAGGGGTGTCCAAACTTGGGAACTTTAAGACTTGTGGACTTCAACTCCCAGAATTCCCCAGCCAGCATGGCTGGCTGGGGAATTCTGGGAGTTGAAGTCCACAAGTCTTAAAGTTCCCAAGTTTGGACACCCCTGACATACACTATAATAAGGATGCCACAGATGAAACAATATTTTCCTTTGTTGCCTTTTGTTTCATCTCAAGTGCTGATGACAGACATGAATATCTGGGCAGGCTGATATGCAATGATAGAGTTGTTAAGCTATTAGTATTGACTGCAACTATTTATAAATGGCTCTTGTATCCTCTAGGAACTTCAACACAATTTTTAATAAAAACAAAGCAAAGCAAAAAAAAAAAAAGACAGAAAAAAGCTATTTTAATGATAAAATCCTTCACATACATCTGTTTCTGGAGATCTAAAATTTAATTATAATGATGCCAATATGTTCTCCCTGTCCAACAAATAGTACCCCAAATTAGAATTGAAAGTGAATGGGCAAGCAATCAAATCTCCCAGGCCTACCAACCTAAATATTCCCAGTTAGGACTGCATTTGAACCAGAAGCTTCTGAATACTTTTCAAGGACACTCCTATATACTGTGAATGACACAGGTACCAGAGAATGAATCACAATTGCAAGATTATTTCTGCAGAAAAGAAATCTATGACTGATGCTGTCAAGTACAACTGAACCTCAAGTGATAGTACAAAAACAAGGAGCACTCACAAATTGTGCGCCTCATTGTTTAAGAAAAGTTGTATTAAAACAGACTGAATCACTTTTTGAATTACATGGAACACTCTCAGACTCAACTTACTAGGATTGAATTTCAGTGCTGACCGTTATGCAGACCATTAGCATATTGAACAAAAATTCAGCCTCCTACTTATCTTTGACTCTTAATTTAAGGGGCAAGGAGGAATACAGGTGGATGAAGGGCCATGCTTAATCATTCTATTGCTTGACGCAAAGAACAAGAGGTCTCCTTATTCTACAAATTCCTTATTGGTCTGGCAGCTGTATCTCTAACTTCAACACAGGTAACAGGACAGCATCCTCTTTCCTTCCCAGAATGTAACAGGTTAATTGAAGGAGAATATGGAAAAAAATTAGAGCACACATTTAGAACTGAACTTGCCAACACATTGCTTCTGTTCCTTCCTGGCCAGCATCAGATGAGAAGGTTGTCCTATTCTTTCAAGGAGAAATTATGTATAGCATAGAAATGTGAATCAGAAATTAACACCATTGATTGCAATTTGTTTAGAGTTTCTGGATTTTTCTGGATACTTTCAGTCAAAAAATATACACTGTTTGCCACATAGGATAAAGAAGGAATAGTGTTACTTTCATAGTTAGAAAAGATATAGGGTTAGGGTTATCCCAGAATTCCACAGCCAGGCACGCTCAGTTCTGATTTAAAGTGACAGCATTTGTTTTTCTCCTTTGCTGAATCTCCAGGCTGAAAAGTGAGTTTCCTTATTTCTTTCTATTTCTCTTTCTTTCTCCCTTCCCTTCCTCCCTCCCTCCCCACCCCCCTCTCTCTTATTTTTTAAAGGTTTTTTCCCCTGGCCTGAACCAGCAGGGGAAAAAAGTTTTTTTAAAAAAGCTTCTAATGAAGCTTCTGACGCGAGAACAGGTTTGGGGGTGTGGTCAGGGTTAGGGTTAGGTGGCCAGGCCATCATTACTACCGCTCCTATCAGGTACGCCAGATTTTCACTACCTCTTCTAGCATACCAGACTGGACCAGGAGGAACCCACCTCTGTATCACACAATTAATGAGCAAATAATAGCAATTCAACTTCAAGGACTTTTGGATATGACAATTACCCAGCTTTATGCTCCAACCACTGTTGCAGAACAGAAGGTTGATGAGTTTTATGATTAAGTTCAATCTGAAATCAACAGAATATGCAAGCAAGATGTGCTGTTTGTGTTTGGCGATGGTAATGCCAAAGGTGGGATTAATGAGGGGGAAAATGGAGTTGGACTGTACAGCCTTGGAAACCAAAATGAAGCAGAATAACATAAATTTCTGCCAGTTCAATGATTTCCTGATTGCTAATGCAGTCTTTAAACAACCAAAATGACCAGTATACATGGATATCACCAGATGGACTGCACCAAAATCAACATTATAATTATAATCAATTTCTTCTAAGTGATAAGAAGAATTCACTTATAACATCAAAGGTGTAGCTGACTGTGGATCAGATAAAGAAACTACTCATGTGCAAATTCCAAGTTCAGCTAAAGCAGAAGAAGGAGGAGAATCAGTTTCTATAATGTAAACTTGAGCATGTATTCATCATTTCCAAGGAGAACCACAGGAATTGCTTTTAAGTCCTGAACTTCATACATTAGGAATAGAGGAACTGTGGAATGACATTACAAGTTGCTACCGATGAATATGAAAACAGATTGCCAAAGATCAAAAAAGCAGAAAAAGCAAACTAGATGTCACAAGAAACATAAAAATTGCAAAGAAGAGAAGTCAATGCCAAGAAAGACAAAGATCTCATAAGCAAACTTAAGAAAGAATTTCAGAGAACTGTTAGGGGGGGGAAATCAGTATTGCAGCATTTGTAAAGACATTGAAGATGAAAACAGATATGGATAAACAAGGGAAGTCTTCCAAAAAATCTCTGAATTCAGAAGGAAGTTCCAATCTCAAATTGTATACTGAAGGATGCCAATGACAGATAACAACTGGTCCAAAGAAGATAAAAGAAACACTAAAGAAAAAGTATACTAAAAATTTGTACAGTAGAGATACCAACATCCAAGATAAATTAGAAATTATTCTCTATTTAGAGGAATCTTTAGTACTAGAAAATGATTTAGATCAGCACTCTAATCATTATCAACTTGGAAGACTACTGGAATTGATTGAATATCTACAAAAATATAGCAAACAACAGAAGAATAATCTATAACTAATTTGGTTTTAACCAAGCTATACCAGCAAATCTGTAGTCAGCAGACTGGAAGAGGTCTACACACTAATACCAAAGAAAGGAGGCAACAGTTTGGGCAAACTATGTAAAATATTCTTAATTTTACATGCTACCAAAACAATGTTTAGGATAATTCAACACATATTAGACCCATATATTGAACTAAAGTTGCCGTGATGCTCAACCTGTTTTTTTAAAAAAGCCAAGGAATATGAGGCATTATTGCTGATGCACAAAGGATAATTGAGGAAGCCAAAGAACATCAAACTGAAGTCAATATGTGCTTCATTGCTTATAGAAAGACTTTAGATTGTATTGACCATGTCCAGCTCTGGAATGCACTTAGAAAAATGAGTATCCCCAAATATCTCATTATCTTCATGTGACCTATACATAGGTCAGGAAGCCACAATATGCATAGAACATGGCAATAGACTGACTCCAGGTCAGCAATGGGGTGAGACAAGACTGTATATTTTCTACAAATAGTCCTCAATTTAAAACAGTTCATTTAGTGACTGTTCAAAGTTACAACTGCACTGAAAAAGTGACTTATGACCATTTTTCACACTTATGTTGCAGCATCCCCATTGTCATATGATTTACATTACAGTTGCTTGACAACTGGCTCATATTTATGATGGTTGCCGTGTTCTGGGATCATGTGATCTCTTTTTGCAACCTTCTGACAAGCAAAGTCAGTGGGGGAAGCCACATTCACTTAACAACTGTGCTACTAATTTAACAACTGCAGCAATTCACTTAGCAAATGTGACCAAAAGTTGTAAAATGGAGCAAAACTCACTCAAGAAATTTCTCACTTAGCATCATAAATTTGGGGCACAATTGTGGTCATAAATTGAGGACTACCTGTATTTATTCAATCTATTTGCAGAATATATAATGAAGGAAGATGAATTGAAACAAGATGAGTACAGTTTTAAAACTGAACAAAGACACATCAATAACCTCTGCTACATTGATGATACAATTCTGATGCTTAAAAATACAAATGATCTGTTAGCTCTTGTAATGCAAGTCAAGGATACAGTGGGGGAAAAGGGGACTAAGATTACGCATATATAAATAAAACCAAACAAATGACAACAGGCACAGGAGCTATTCTTAAATTTTACAATAAAGATACTGGTGGACAGCTTCTGTCTGTAGGATCAATTATCACCATTAAAGAACCAGCAATCAAGGATTACACTACAGACTAGCATTTGGTAGAACAGCAGTGAGGACCTTGGAAAAGATGCCAAGTTTTGTCTATGCCTACAAAGATTGTAATTGTTTGGAATTATATTGCCAGACAAACTGTCATAGTCAAAGAGAGCAGAGTTTGGTATGAACATTCTACAAATATATATAAAAGATAAAAGCAAACTTGCTTTTAGCTTCACCTTCAAATGTCTTTTATTCTAGAGACAATTATAAGAAAAGTGTAATTATGTGTGCAGAAATGGTGCATCCAGTTTCTAGCAATACACTAAATATGTAGCAAGGATTATTTGGCAAAGGTCAAAAGCATTTACAGGTTGTTGGAAAAATAAAACATGGCCTTAAGAAAGGAGAAGGGTTTTTAAGACAAACAATAATTTGAAAGACTTATACAGACTAAAACTATTATTAGGACATATACGTTATATAAATTACTATTAAAATGTGACATGGAGACAGAAGAAGCAAATGATTATGTGATAAAGTGATACAAAAATTTAAAGAAACAATTACATTTCAACTATCGGATAACTTATTGAAATATTCAATACAATTTACCCCAAACTATAATTTAGGAGAACCTGGAATTCAATGTTTTACAGATAGTATATAACTCCAGTCACAATTGCAAAAATAGATAAAATCCTATTAAATAGCTGTTGGAAATGTTGTGATTCAGGAGGAACATTTTATCTTATGTAGTGGTCATGTAAATATTCAGAAGCACTGGAAAGAAATACACAGCATTATTCAAAAAATCATCTTCCAAAGATTAAATTGAAACCTCAGTGTTTTTTTACTAAAATCTTTCCACTACAACAAATTAAAATATCACAATCTGCTGAGATATTTGCTCACAGCTGCAATGACAAATTTGGCCCACTGGAAAACAGATAATTTTGTCAACAATACATGACTTGAAACCAAAACTTGAGAAATACTCAGCAATGGCAAAATTAATAGCATACATCCAAAATAGAAATTTGACTAAATTTATATCGCCACCCAGCTTGCCAAAAATGACTCTGGGCAGTATACAATAACATATTTTTATTAGATATTTTAACATATGGTAGGTGCTAAAAGGTAAACATGAAAAATATATTAAAAGTTAAAAAATAGACAAAAGAAAAATCAGGAAACACTACAGACCAAAAAAAAAGAAAGATATAAAGAAGTAACTTCTCATCTTTACAGCAGTTACAAATTGATTATCCATCCTCCTCCTTTAAGGTTACATTACATGATTACCTTCTTTCCATATAAATTATTTTTAATCAACACATCCATAAATAACCAATTCATTTTTCTCATTTTTAGCAAGAAGTCTATAAGAAGTTTCTAGTCATTCATAAAAGTTATTATTGTTTCATTCTGGCTCAAACTGGTCAATTGTGCCTTTTCTGCCACCTTTATAATGTATTCCTCCATTGTGAGTGTTTCAGTATTTTTCCACATTTGTGCATAGTCTCATTGTAGTTACCAGTCTTCCATAAATCTTTTCTAATTGGCTATCCAATTAGAATTGGATAGTCCGAATTAAAAAACATCCAAATGAAAAAAAATATCTGGTTTCATCTAAATATTAATCTTCAGCATTTTTTGCATCTTTATGTGTATTTGTATCCATTTTTTGTTTTTTTTTCACAAGTCTACTGTGAATAGTCAAATATCCCTTAATGTTTTTCACATTTCCAATATTAATTACAATTAACTTTATAAATCTTAGATATATCTTAATAAATCTTAGATAATGCTGTCCTGGACCAATGGTACATCTTTTTTAAAAGTTCTCCCTTAAATTATAAGTGAATTTCAGTCCTTTTAGCCACATTCTTTCCCATTGCTTCATCTGTTTATTATGACCAAAAGTATCAGCCCATTTTATGATGTACTTTTTAACTTGTTCTTTTGTTTCAAACCTCAACAAAATTTGATATATTTTAGCAATTACATGTTCAACCCATTTGTAGTCTGATCCCTTAACCACTATAACAAACTGGCTCTCTTTGTATGACACACTGAATTACCAATAAAGGAGAATATTTGTAGCTCAGGGTTGAAATGAGAATTCTTTGCTCCTCTCTGAGCTTGGTTGTTTTCTTGCAGACATTTTATTACCCAAACTAGGTAACATCATCAGTGCTTGTAAGAAGTGGAGTTTGCTCTCTGTTTATATTCTAGTGGCTTGCCCTATCAATGTTGGTGGGGATGGTCTTAGAGGTTCTTTGGCTAACAGTAAACAGCCCAACCAAAGAATCTCCAAGACCATTGGCACAAACACTGACAGGGCAAGCCACTAGAATATAAATTGAAAGTGAAGCCTACTCCTGACTACCGTTGATAATGTTATCTAGTCTGGGTAATGAAACGCCTGCAAAAAAAACAACCACCAAGCTCAGAGATAAACAAGGACTTCATACTGAAGGAGGAAATAACAAACCACTTCTGAAAAACCTCGCCAAGAAAACTGCAGGGATTGATGCAGGCAGTCTTTGAGAACAGACACGATTGAGTGGAAGATGTAGTCTACCTAACAATTTTCTCCAGTGTACTGCCTATTGAATTATCCATTCTGGGCTTGAAATGAAAGCTTTTGAACTATAAGTTTTATTCAATTAATCCAATTTTCTAGGTTTCTATGACACACTGAATTATCAACCACACCAGGTGTGCTTTCACAACAAACTAGACCAAGGCCATCTGGAGAAATCAAAAAATCCAAATGGTGGTTGTGAAAGAACTGAAGCCTCATACCTTTTGAATGCCCCTCCAATATACTGGTCTTGGCACATATAATCAAGATCAGTACCTTAATTTTATATTTATCTTTCAAGGCAAATATTGTTGTGCTACATGCCAATATAGTTTGCAGTTCAAGGTTTCACATGAAAACAGGCTACCCCAATCAGTCTGATTAACAGTAGATGCACCACATTACTTGCTATTGCACACAGCCCTTTAATCAAGGTCCAAAGCTCACTTATGAGTGACATGCCACAGCAACCATTATTCTGAGTGGGTTCAAATGTTACAGATATTCTGCCAGACATGAAGAACTATCCCATGGAAATCCCAGAACATAGAATTTGGAGCAATGGCCTTATGCTACAGGATGACAAATTTTGATTGAACATTAGAAAAAAAATCCTAATGTTAATAATTCAGCAATGGAACTGTTTGTTAACAAGGTGGTGAGTTTCCATTCATTGGATACCTTCAGATATAGACAACAAGGCATCTGTCATGGATGTTGTAACTGGAGTTCCTACACTATGTAGAAAGACAATAAGGTAGTCCTCATTTAGCAACTGCAGTTATGATAGTAAGTTTGCAACCAGTCCTTGCGTTTATAACCTTTGTGGGTCTTCAAAGCAAAGGAAAGCTGAGGAAAGATCATAAGCACAGTCATGGTTTCATTGAACAATTAATGCTTAATGACCAAATTGCTAGTCTCAGTTGTGATCACTAAACAAGGACACCTGTAATTCAAATTGGAAATGGATATTACCCCAGATTTGTACCACAAAAGCATGGGACCTTGTTTATATGGTCAGTTATGACAATGGGGGGAAGGAATTAAGATGGGAGCACATGCATTTTCAATAATTTCACTCATTGCTTAGATATGCTGTGGCAAACACACCACAGAGATTCTCCTAAATTAAGGATCTGAAAAAAATATCAGATATCCAATCTACAGTACCACTGTTGCTGAAAGTTTGCAAAACCATTCTTCATACTTATAAACTTACTCAGAAGTTTGCTATTTTCCCATTTCTTTCCTGCCCAGTTTTCCTTAGGTTCCCCTTTTTACCTTCCTTGAATCTGTTTAACTAATACATCTTTCCTTGTTGTTTATTAAACAGCTGATATAATGGTTATATAACAGAAGCCATGCTTTTGAGCTTTGCTCAAGGGTTGTGAAAACAGAACAATTCATTAATAACAGGAACTCTCCAACATATGTAAATACCTGTATACACAAGAGACCTAGTTAAAGGAAATGAGTAACAGTTAGCCTATTTAGGAAAGACCCCCAAGATATCTTCCCCAGAAAAGGATTAAGTTGCTGCAGTCCTCTATGTGTTTCTGCTCCAGATATAAACCTAAAATATGCAAAAGACCCAAACTACTGCAAACTGAAAGGGAACAAGAAAAGGGGAAGCCCAAAAGGTGACATTTGCGATTATGACAAAGAAAGCGATGAAAAGCTAGAGAAAGCTTAGGTTGTTGGTATACGGAGTCAAGTTTTAGCGACCAAATTAACCCACAAGCCAGCCCTCCGAAGATCAAAGCGAAATGACAGCCGCCCACAGGATGCACTAAAAGAATATGACACCAAGTTGTCTATCCAGCCCTCTTCGGAAAATATTTGTTTAGGAGAGAAACACACCCCCCCCATTGCGCATCGCGCAGGACAGCCCCACTCCCCTGGGTTGCCAACGTCTTCACCTTTCCCCACACATTTTATTTTTCCGCGAGCAACGTTTGCGAAAGGCTGCCGCTGCTTACAGAATTGAGGGGGGGGGCGTCTTTTCCAGGTGACAGGTCCCTTGTCATCACCCGTCACTTTCCCTTTTGTTAGAGAAATGAGATGGGGGGAGGGGGAGCAAACGACCAACGACTCATCTAAGGTTTGTTCAGTATTGAGGAACCAGAGCCTCGTGCAACCTTTTTTTTCTAGAGACTTTTGCCCCACCCAGGCTTCGGTGGGCTAAGTTGTATAAAGGAAGTGTGGACAATCGGATCTGGATTCGGATTCCTTCTTCTCGCGGACTCTTCATACGGAGCCAAATTAGGCACCTCGAATCCAGGGGACCCACGCCCGAGTAACTTGCAGCCAGGGAGCTGCACCCGCCTCGGCCATTCTCTGTTTAAGGGCAGAGGAATTAGGTTGAAAGCCCCGAACCGAGCGGCCCGCACCGGCTTGACGGGGCTTCGCCAAAGCTCGGGTTTATTTAAAGGGCTGGAGAGGAGGGAGCAGGGCGGATTGATTTTTAATGGATTTCTTTCGGTCTCTCAAAACTCTACTAAACATCTCTTGTTTATCCGTGTATCCCTCCGCTTCGAACCTTGCGAGGGATGTGTAATCGTATTGGCAATGTTCTTCCGCCTCCCATAGAGGTGTCGGGACTGCGGAGGCGATGCTTGCTTGGTACCTCTCTTCGGCCCCTCGAGTTAAACCAGTACACTAAGGTAAGAATCTCTGTGACGATGTATTCCTCCGCTCTCGCAAAAGAGGCCCTCTTCCAATCTGGAGTGTTCCTCCGCCTTCTCGGAGCGCACAAGCAGGAGGCGTTTCTTATGGCCGTGCGAGGAAGCCAGGGGGCCTAGAGAAAAGACAAAAGGCTTTTGCGCACAGCAGGATTTCGCCCGCGCGGGTCTGCTGGAGGTGACGGGCTCTCCTCGTAGAAGACTCGCAACGTGCCGCGGGCCCCGTTGTAGCGCTGCGGGGTCGTTCTGTACGGCCTCGGGGACTTCTTCTCGCGGACGCGGCGGATGGATCTCTAGGCAGCGTTGCCCGAGATAATTCGCCTTTCGGTGCCGCCATCTTGGATTTTAATCCGCCATTTTTCCCCCTTGGAATTATTTTTATTATTATTTTTTATGATTAATTTTTTTCCGCCTCTGGTTGGGAGTCTCAGCCTGGACGACAGAGGCTTTGGATTCGGGGGCCGCGGGGGGCAAAAAGGACGGCGGGGCCCGGTGGCAATCGGGAGGTGAGTGCTTCGCGTGGACGAAAGGGGGGGGGAGCTGCAACTGGCACACGGGCAAGGGCCCCACTCCTTCCGGGGAGGGGGCGGGAGGGAGAAGCGAGGCCCGCTGGGTGGGCCTGGTCCGAGGACACAGGCGGTTTTTGGGGGGGCTGCTTTTCGTAGCTGAGGAAAAAGGGGGTCTCCCTGGCAGAAAAAAAAATGTGGGGAGGACCTTTATTTCCCGTGGGGCTCGGCCTAGGAGGGGGTCTGTTGGTTCCCCCCGGAGAGAAAGACAATGCGATATAGGGAGTGGGGCTGAGGGAAGGACCGGCCGAGTTGAGAGGGCGGCGAGGGGCAGGGAGGGGGAGAAAGCTCCGAGAGATGCTCGGTAGAGCTCTGAGGGAAGGAACCGGGCCTTCCTCGCAGGGCCGGAGGACGCCTGTCAGGCTGGAGGAGGCAGCGGGAGCCCGGCGGTATCGGAAGAGGCCTTGGCCAGTTAGAGACCCCGACTCGCCGCACCCCCTTGTGGGCTCCCATATGCGGGCAGCTGCTGTGGGTCGTTTCCTACGCTCGCGTCTCCAAGGAGCTGGGAGGACTTGGGGCTGAGCTCCCTCGGGGTTAGGCCTCGCGGGGCTTATTAGTCTCCAACGCTTCCCCTGGAGGGCAGGGATCTTTGGATGGGCTCTTTCCGGGAAAGCGGAGCTTGGGAGCCCGCTGTTGGTAGGAAAAGGGCCGGAGGAAGGTAACTGGTCCTGGGCGACCGAGGCTCCCGCACACCCGCTTGGGATTTAGCAGCTATGACAGCTGACATTCCTGCGCTCCTGTGGCATTTTCAGGGAGACAGGCCGGAGCGAGGTTTCTCCACGAGGTTCGTAAGCCCGATTCTTGTTCTGAGGGGGTCGTTATTTTCTCTGAACGTTTCTGAGAGGTTTGGGTGGTCGTGCCCGAGGCAGAAACAGACATGACTGGACCGGGTAGGGGTTGACTGTTGAAAGCTCGCCGCCCTCGGCCGCTGAGAAAAGCCAGAGGCGGCCTGTAGGGGGCGCTGGAGATTTAGAAAAGAGTCTCTAAAGTAGCAGGGACTTCGTATCCACCGTCCCAATCAAGCAATGAGAGCAAGTTCAGCTATTCCTTGTCAGCGATTTTTCAATAAAGGGTAGTCCTCGATTTAGTTCGTTTAGTGACCGTTCAAAATTACAAGGGCACCGAAAGAAAAAACTTATGACCATTTTTCACACCTATGACCGTTTGCAGCATCCCTATGGACACATGATTTACATTCAGATGCTTGACAACTGGTTCATATTTGTGACAGTTGCAATGTCTCGGGGTCATGTGATAATCCTTTGTGACTTTCTGAGGAGCAAAGTTAGTGGGGGAAGCCAGATTCACTTAACAACCATGTTACTAATTTAATAACTCCAGTGGTTCAGTTAACAAATGTGGCAAGAAAAGTCGTAAAATGCGGCAAAACTCAACAAATTTCTCACTTAGCAACCTAAATTCTGGGCTCAATTGTAGTCATAAGTCTAGAGTTACCTGTACTGGGGTGCATTTGAAGTGTTGTAGAATGAAACTCTCACTAGCTAGGAAGATAATTGTTAGGGGAAGAAAGAATGCAACAGTCCCTTTTGATTATTGTGAATCTGAATCACATTATTTTTGGTTCTTAACATTTTTTCCTAAACATGTTTGTTTCAAAGAATATGACAATACTTGCTAACACAATTAGATGGTAACATCAAGAAGGTAGCATGTTTGAGAAGAAAAATGTCTTTGTTGTCTAGCAGGTTTGTTTTGTTTGTTTGTTTATTGGATTTATATGCCACCCTTCTCCCAAAGGACTCAGGTTGATTAAAGTTGATAACCTACTGTGCTATATAATGTGAAATAGAAATAGATACAGAACTATATTATTGTATCACAAAGTCGATTGAAAAATAGTTATTTTTAAACAATATTTTAGGGCACTTGGCATTACTCAAAAGCTTTCTGGTACACTCAGAGGAGAAGGCATATAATATTGAATAAGTATTTCTTAAAGACTTCTGGCCCAAATATTGCTGATATTGCCCTGTGCGGGAAAGCTACAAGCAGACTCTGAACTGTATTATAACTGAGGGTGTGCTTTCATTTAGTGTAGGATACAAATATCACACTAGTAGATCTAATCCAGTATTCTCTATTCTGGAACCTACACTTAATAAACACTGGAAGTTGCAGTCCTAAAACATCTGAAATTTACCAGTTATGGAACATAAACATAATCTATGCTTTGCAGCAGGAGTGAGAGAGAAAGAGAGAGATGATCCATGGATTATTTTTCAATATACAGAAATTCCATGGCCAATTAGTACAGTATGGAAAACATACCCCAACTATAAAAAGTTTGAAAATCATTGGTATAAATTGAGCTATATTTCATTCTTCCAAAATAAGGGCTAAAGTAACCTGTGAAATCATAAAGTTGTATGATGACTGGATTGTCAGGTGTAACAGTGCAGATTTAGCATGGTAAAATGCTTCATTATTTTCACATTAGGTAAGATTTGACTAAAATGCTTGTTCTTATCTAATGTTTTCTCTATATGAGTTGAGTGTCAGAACATTAAAAATATATGAATCCCACCTGTTGTCTATCGTGATTTGTCCAAACAGATATACTGTATCTTTAAATTTCTTTGTGCCGAGTAAGTCAAAAGGTTCTAGGAAAGGTAAAATTAGCCTTTTATTGTGGATGTATATTTGGAACTGTGCAGAATTTGAAAAGTTTAGTTGAAGACATCTGTCACATCTGTCGCTTCTATTTATTTACAAATTTATCAGCTTCTTGATAGCATAATCATGAAATTTAAAATATCTGCACTTTTTAAGATGTCCATGCCAACTTTACTTTTTCTTTTTGAGTCTTTTTCCCAAATGCATACTTTTTGTTCATACTAAATTAGGCTGTTTGGTGGGATGTTGTTTTTTGTATTTAGATAAAGTATCTTATAAAAACAATGCTAGCCATTGAAAAAAGAAAAATCTATCTGTATACAATATTAATATTCAACTTAGTGGTAAAATTTTGTGTAAGCTTGAAGTTCTCTACAAGAGTCTTATTCAAGCTAGATAGTAAACAAAGAGATGGGGGAGGCACTGATATTGTATGTGTGCATTAGTAACAGTTACTAAACAAAGAAAAAATGTACCTATTTTTTTCTACCTATTTTTTCTTCTTTCTCCTTTGTCAAATAGGTACAAACCAAATTGTTATTAATGATTTTATAGAGATAGCATCATACTAGAGTTTCACAATGTATTATATGTATTTTTATTTTAATTTATCAGTGGTGTACATGGCAATAGTTTCCACTATTCCATTTTTTAATTTTTTCTATTTCATAACCTATGAAAATTATATTAAATATATTAATGTTGTTAGGCAGATATATTTTGCATTTTAGATAGATCTTAAGACATTTTTTTTCTTTTGAGAATGTGACCTACTTTTGAATTTTAGCCATTAAGAAAGGCATGTTGGAATGGTGGTTTTTTTTTTTTTTTTTGTATCTAACTTGTAAATACAGTAAGAATTCTGAGATTTGGAGTGGGGTTTTGTTTTTTTGTTTTGTTTGTAATCAGCAATTATTTAAAAATATTTCATGTATATTGATTAACGGGGTATCATGAAATTATAGCAATGTACAATGGGGCACTGTCTTTACTAGGAGTGGTATTAATGTTAGATAATGTAAGCTTTTAGATTCTCTATAATGCTTAATTATACATTAACCATTAAACAAATGGTTCTGTCAGTTATGTTAATACTGCATGATATGCTGACAGAACTATGCTGTATTTTAAATTTAGCAAATTAGGCAAGTCCAACCTATTGTCTGTCTTCATATTTCCCTAGGGCTTTCATTGTTACATTGTTAGTTAATTCCATTGTGATTCAAAAGCTTGTGAGTGTGCAAGTCCTGTCTTTTCTGCCAACCTCTTTATGGTTCCGATACATTCTTTAGATTAGAGAAGTCATACATGCAGTAGATATGGTAATAATGACTGGCATATCAAACTTTTTCTATATCGGTTTGTCATTCCTTGTGAATATGCTGGCACAATATACTAATGATAATTTATTGTTCATAAGTTTGTTAGAATGATGTTACAAAGACCAGAATTTCCATTGCTGAGCTATGTGATTGTAAAACGCGACTTCACTTAGCAATGGATATTCCAGCAGTCCCAGTTGCTGTGGTTAACCAAATCACAGCCGGTCATTAGGCTAGGACCCATTCCAATCCAAACATTCCTGGCTTGGTCCCCTAGTCCAGAGTCTTGAGAAGGCAAAGAATTGCCTTTCCTTACCTGCTTGTCTCCCCCCTCCCACTCCATTTCTACATTTTGGGACACCCCGCACTATGTCCTGCTGCTCTGTGCTTCACTGGCATTGCCCTTTGCCATCTTCTTGCTCCCACTGCTGATGGGATATGCCCAACCTGGCATTTTTCAAGGCAGCTGCTGGCTCTGCCAGGCCTTCTTCCTGGGGTGATGTGCTCCCTTGTCCAATTCAAAGCCTCACATGAGGCCACGTGTAATTTGGACAAATGTGCATGCAACCTTGGGAATATAATTTTTTTTATTATACAAACATGTAAAATACACACACACAAAACTTAGACATACACCACATTTACACAATACAATACGAACAGGGTTCCTGTTCTTTCTAATAGCAATTGCCTCTCAATATCGCTCACCTTATATTGTTTCCCCTTCTATTATATTTCATTTGTATTTCACCATTCTTAAGAATGGGAATATAATTTTTAATACAATGAATAGCGGCTCAAAGTATTCAGTAAAGACATAATACAAGTACACTGATTGGGGTAATGTCTGTATAACCAGAATACTTTTTTTTATTAATAGGCCTTGGGTGAAGGTCAGATCACATATCAATATTGCAAGATTATGCATAGTTCTAAGAGGAACAGATTTGCGTAAGACTTGGTAAGACTAAGTGGTTGTGGATTTTTTTTACCCCCCCTCCCCCATCAAGGATGTTTTAACCATTGGATGAATTAGGTTGTACTTAACTATTTGAGACAGGTACTGACTTAGTCATCCTCCTGGATTGGCAGCTACTGCTCAATAGTAGGTGGCTGCCTGACCAAGATTTTTGTGTGTGAAAGTAACTCGCAGTCACGGTTTCCATTTCTGGATGATAATATATTGTTTAAAGTTTATAACAAAAGTTAAATTTATATGGGGCAGAAGTATGAGCCAGTTGAATATAGCAGATGAAGATGCTGCACTAGAAGCTAGGAAACCATCTGTTTATATACTCTTATAAGGCACACAATTATTCTATTAAATTGTACTATATTTGTTTTTATTCTTTGTACAGAAGACACAGTATTTCCAGAGGCCTTTCCTCATTCCCAATTGAATTCCATGTTTTAAAATGTGACACATTTTTAAAGGAATTTATTGCAACTTTACACCTTTTTATATTGGAACTATATTGTTTCGTGTAGTGGAGTAATAATGACATAGTTTAGTCACAGTGCTAAGTGTTTAACATGAAAGAGATATGATTTCATGCCTCTTTTCCCAGAAGACCTGGACCTGCATACCCTAGCTTCACCTCCTGCCTTGGTATGTGGCTTACTAGTTCTTGTTATGTTACCTGTCTAAAGAGTATATCATAGATACCTTTATTCTTGTCCATGGTACTATATCTAGGAAGGTAGGAATCTTATATTCCATATTACATCCTGGTAATTTAAAAGGGAAAAAAAAATAAAGCATGTTTTGTATTTTTACTTTCTGTGCTTATGGCATTAACGCATTTGTCAGTTTTTTCTCTCCATTTTGTTTTTGGGACTAGATCAATCATAAGAGATAAAATTTATCAGTTATTTTTTTCAAAAAAAATTATAAATCTTAGCAGAAAAGGGAAGTCAGAACAGTCTTAACACTCTATTATTAAAACTCAACCTGTCACTATTAGAATTTTGATATAAATCTAGGTTACTGGGACAGGTGTAAACAAATTCTCAGAGGACATGATTAATCTCATAAGACTGTAAAGTGCTGTGTAAATGGGAGGGATATTTTCCTCTCTCTTTGTCAGTTGAAGACTGGAAGTTATCATTTGCTGTTTTTCATACTATTTTGTGCCAAATCTTGACAGATTGGTAGAAGTGCTAAGAGAAAGTACTGTAGTAAATTCTAATTGAACTAATGTAGCTCCTCCTACCTAATCTAGAATCTTAAATCTACTTTCAAATTGATACATTAGAATTGCTTACAGCTAGTTGACTTTAGGTTTTGTAGGAGGGGAGTCAGGTTGGTGGCAAAAAAAAAGTCAGGAGTCTGCACATTTTTCAACTGAGAGTTTTTGTTACAAGGCATAAGCTTTTGTGAGCTACATTTCACTTCATCAGATGCACTGCCTAGATTGTAGGGTGGAAATAGAGGTGTGATGTGGGGCAAAAGGAGGGAAAATAGATTGGTTATGCAATTGCCAGTTACCTCTATTACGAGAAAGATTATAAGAATCAATTAACAGTAGAAATGCATTCAAACACATTGTGTTTGTTGAGACCTCCTAAGATTCCCTCAAGTGTTTTGATGGACGTAAGTTCAACAGTATCTTGCTTGATGGTGCTGTTAAGTCCGCTTTTACAAAACAGTCATTTTGTAATATTCTACAATGTAATTTGGGAAGTTGAAATGCTCAAATATTATTTAGTGTTGTGGCCTGATGTCAAACTTGTGTACATCAATTATTTTATACAAAGTTTGTCTTATATGTTCTATATAGAACTCAGAGGGACATTGCTGGCAAATTATGGTAAATACCACATTGGGGAAGAACACATGAAAATACTTGTATTCGTTTATGGGACAAAATAGACATGTGGCTTCAGAGTTTGATTCCCATATTGTCATAATTGTCTTGCTTGTTGCTTTGAGAATCTGCTTCAGGTTCAGTGATTGGCAGTATGCAAATATTGGCTTGCCACAGAAAATGTGGTATTGTACAGTATGAGTATAGCTGATCAATAATGCATTTGAGTGACTTGAACCTCAGGTGACAACTAGAGGTATCTTGTTTCTATGGTCTGTCTTTTAATAGGTCCTCCATTCAACTGGTTAAATTGCTTTTCTTATTGATCTCATTGAATGAGTAAATTCAGTTTCCCGAATGACTGATTTAATCCCATCAGTTTAATGTATCAATCAGGTGGGTCAGAAGAAATGTGGTTGTAGCATAGAGCCTGGCTATAAATGGTAGATTAGGTGGTGTATTCTGGGTGGAAGTTGGAAGTATATAGATATGCTGCATAATCTATAGGTTTCCTGTTGATGTTTTTATCTCCACTATATAATTTTACGGTGACATCAAAGGAAGTGAACTTGTTCTGGGGCTGAAGTTGATGGACGGGTGAAAGTTGTTGAAGTCGTGGTGAAATTTGATGAGAGATACATTTCAATGGCCAGATGATAAAAAATGTCTTCACTGAATCTCAAGCCAAGGAAGGGCTTCAGGATCTGAGCATTAAGAATGCATTGTTCTAGGCCAGCCTTGAAGTTGCTGCTAAAGTGCAGGGCTATAAACCAGAAGAATGAGTTCTAGTGTTCCCTTAGGCTTGAATCTGACTGGATGATTTTAGGCCAGTCACACATTCTCATTCCAATCCACCTCTTGTGGAGAAAATAGGGCATGTTGTTGCCAAAGCTGAAGTAAAGGCCCCTTCTTCCTTGTTCCAGAGTACAAGGATATGTAATGTAGGTTTAATTTACAGAAAATCAGATTCTGAATGTTTATTTATTTATTTACATTGCATCTCTACAAATAACTCAATGCGATGAACATAGGTAATATTATTTCTTCCTCCTATTTTCTTCAACCCTATAAGGTGAGTTGGTCTGAGAGAGTGTGATTGGCCCAAGCTCACCCAGTTGGCTTTCATGCCAAAAGTAGGATGAGAATTCAGTATCCTGGTGCCTAGGCCAGCACCTTAACCTTTAGACCAGGGTCCTTAACCTGTTTGGAATCAGACCATTCAAGCATCTACCTCTCATGTGGCGCACCTACCACTCATACAGAACCATCCTCTTTCCCCCATCCTCCTGCTGGGCCATTAAGACAGAAAGCTTGGAGACTGCTGCTCTAGATTGCTGCTCTAGGCTTAGGGGGGGGACGGGACTAATATTAAGAGCAGTTTGACAGTGGAATTAGTTACCCAAGGGGCAATTTCTTCACTGGATCTGTTCAAGGAAACATTAGACAGCCATCTATTTAAAACGTCTTTATTTGGATTCTATAATGTAGCCAAGGTTGGACCTGGTAACTTAAATGGTCCTTTCCATCCCTATTTGAAATCTTCAATGCTTAATTGAAGTAAGCAAGGGGCAGAATTCCCTACACGCACTCTGAGAAGGCTAGAAGGGAGAATGTGACTTTACTCCCTTAAATACAGAGACATTGAAGTAAATGGATGTGTGGATTGTAATGAGGCTCTGTAATACGATGCAGCATAAAACTTTCCTGAGATTATGTATATGTAATGTAGATTATATTTGTGTGGTTAGGAATAGAGTTCTTAAGGGGGAATCTTCTTTATTCCTTGGAAAACACTTGGTGTAATTTTGCAACTTAATATATAGTTTTTAAATTTTAATATGAATGTATCAACTATTTCACATCTCTTTCTGAACTATTAGGACATTGCTGTCCAGAATGTGGGAAAAGTTTCAGATTTGAAAGTTTTTTGACGCAAAATGGACTTTTTCATCCTTTAAAGAAATGCTCTAAAATTCAGGGTCATTTCAAACTTGAGACACATCTGGCAGGATCAGAAGTGTGTCATGGCATTTCCTGTGAGATCCAAATAATCCATTTCACATGCAAATTTTCAAACTTCCAAGTGTCTTCAATCCTATAGCGCTAGCTTCAGTCTTTATTCAGAATTGAATTAATTAAACAGGCAGACAGATTGTAAATAAAATATGTCATATTAAAGTAGTTAGCTCAGTTTCTTGAAGATTTCTAAGGGGAGATACCCAGCTATGGGCAACAAGTACATTTTAATTATCACTGCCTATTTTCATCCCTGGCATACCACTTTTTCTGTTTCCAGTTTTCACCAGTTTTTCATCTCACTGTGCTGCAGAAGCTAAAACAAAAATAGCACTCTGCATCCAATAGGTGCTATAGAAATAAAAGCCCAATGTCTGGATATGTTTTTGAAGGATAACTTGGGAAATGTTCAATTAATTGCATACATGACTATTAAGTATCTTAGAAATGTAAAGGGGAGAAACAGATAAAGAAAAATACCCAGATGAAAGATCAAATTATAGATCTGATTTCCATAGAAAGCCCATAAAAGTCAATAGATGGAGAGAAACACAAATATATCTACTAATTTGGTTGCTTGTTTGCCAATTCTGACTTTTCTTTGCATTTACCTATTTTAAACTTCAGTACAAGTAGATCAGAATTTACCTCTGCCTATGGTATCATAAATTTCTTCACCTCCTGTGTAGTTTACAAGGCATATTCTAGACCAGTCACGGCGAAGCTTTTTCACCTCAGATGCCAAAAGCACCCCCATAATTTAATGTCCCCACACACTGTGCTCTCTGCGCATACACACATGACCCCCCCGGTGCCCTGCGCGTGCACGCATGGCTTTCTTGGAGCTTGGGGAGGGCGAAAATCGCCTCCACCGCCTCCCGAAGGCCCTCCAGAGGCTGGAAACTGCCTGTTTTC
Organism: Natrix helvetica; assembly: GCF_964273705.1. Lineage (NCBI taxonomy): Eukaryota > Metazoa > Chordata > Lepidosauria > Squamata > Natricidae > Natrix > Natrix helvetica. The sequence goes on along the minus strand of NC_138548.1, from coordinate 114,915,729 downwards.
CGACTTCTGGTGGGCCCTGTAGGGCCATTTTTCTCCCTCCCAAGGCTCCAGAGGCTGTCTGGGGAGAGCGTAAAATGGCCCACGTGCAAACCAGAAATTTGGGAACTGACTTCCAGGTTGCCCGTTGGGCCATTTTTCTCCGTCTAGAGGCTTCAGAAGACTTTCCTGAAGTCTATGGAGAGCGAAAAACATCCCAATGTGCAAACCGGAAGTCTGTTCCCAAAATCCATTCCGATTTATGCGTTGGGCCGTTTTTTCCCCCTCCAGAGAGAAAAACGGCTGAAAACCAAGCCCAAAAATCAGCTGGCCAGCGCAATGGAGCTGACAGGACAACGCCTCACGTGACTTCAGAAATGGCTCCATGTGCCATAGGTTCGCCATCATGGTTCTAAACATTGGATAGGTCAGTTGTTCACAAAGTCAATTGCAAAGTTATGTTCCCATCTCTGGAGATACAAGGAAAATTATTGTTGACCTCAAGTCGAAGCTTTTATTTGAAAAGTTTTCTGTCCTCTACCCAAATCAGGCTGATTATGTTAATTATCCTGATTTAAGAGTTAGGAGAAGATCCTGATTCCTAAGATCATTATTACTCCAGTACTCTCCTTGAAAAAACTGCCACACCCCCATCTCTCTATTCTTTTATTTTTAACCTGGTGCCATCTCATAGCCTTAAAGTTGCATGATTTTATTAGGATAGTAACCTAGAGAGTTAGGATTGGAACTAGTTGTGCTATGAGTTCTTTATCAGATATGATTTTTCGTAATCATCAGGTTCCTCACTTCTGAGGAACTCATGAGAAGGTTTGAGTAGCGTCATAACATCTTCATCGGATTATGAATATTGTTATATCTAGTTAGACCTTAAAATTGCCTTCAGAAGAGAAGCAAGATGTTACAAATTTCCCCATCTTCTAACTTGAGTGTTTTTGCCATGGTCAGAATACTTTTATTGTGGCAAAAGGGTTTGTTGTGGACAGAGGGTTCTACAAAGTGAAGGGGAACAGTTTGCAAAGCAACCAAGAGAAACTTTGTTTTAATGGAAAAATTATAATATACAGTGGGGCAAAAAAGTATTTAGTCAGCCACCAATTGTGCAAGTTCTCCCACCAATTTATTTGCAAATTATGGTGGAAAATAAGTATTTAGTCAATATCAAAAGTTCATCTCAATACTTTGTTATATATTCTTTGTTGGCAATGACAGAGGTCAAACGTTTCCTGTAAGTCTTCACAAGATTGGCACACACTGTTGCTGGTATGTTGGCCCATTCCTCCATGCAGATCTCCTCTAGAGCAGTGATGTTTTGGGGCTGTCGCTGGGCAACACGGACTTTCAACTCCTCCAAAGATTTTCTATGGGGTTGAGATCTGGAGACTGGCTGGGCCACTCCAGGACCTTGAAATGCTTCTTACGAAGCCACTCCTTCATTGCCTGGGCGGTATATTTGGGATCATTGTCATGTTTAAAGACCCACCCACGTTTCATCGTCAATGCCCTTGCTGATGGAAGGAGGTTTGCACTCAAAATCTCATGATGCATGACCCCATTCATTCTGTCCTGTACACGGATCAGTCGTCCTGGTCCCTTTGCAGAGAAACAGCCCCAAAGCATGATGTTGCCACCCCCATGCTTCACAGCAGGTATGGTGTTCTTTGGATGCAACTCAGCATTCTCTCTCCTCCAAACATGACGAGTTGTGTTTCTACCAAACAGTTCTATTTTGGTTTCATCTGACCATATGACATTCTCCCACTCCCGCTCACCGTTCTTGTGATTATTTTGACCCCACGGGGTGAGATCTTGCGTGGAGCCCCAGATCGAGGGAGATTATCAGTGGTCTTGTATGTCATTTTCTAATTATTGCTCCCACAGTTGATTTGTTCACACTAAGCTGCTTGCCTATTGCAGTTTCAGTCTTCCCAGCCTGGTGCAGATCTACAATTTTGTTTCTGGTGTCCTTCCACAGCTCTTTGGTCTTCACCATAGTGGAGTTTGGAGTGTGACTGTTTGAGGTTGTGGACAGGTGTCTTTTATACTGATAACAAGTTCAAACAGGTGATACAGGTAATGAGTGCAGGACAGAGGAGCCTCTTAAAGAAGAAGGTACAGGTCTGTGAGAGCCAGAAATCTTGCTTGTTTGTAGGTGACCAAATACTTATTTTCCACCATAATTTGCAAATAAATTCTTTCCAAATCAGCCAATGTGATTGGATTTGTTTTCTCATTTTGTCTCTCATAGTTGAGGTCTGCCTATGATGCCAATTACAGGCCTCTCTCATCTTTTTAAGTGGGAGAACTTGCACAATTGGTGGCTGACTAAATACTTTTTTGCCCCACTGTATATCAAGAAATGTAGTACAGGTAGTCTTTGACTTACAACCATTATTGAACCTGATTTTTTTATTATTAAGCAATGCAGTTGCTAAGTGAGTTTTGCCCCATTTTGTCACAGTTGTTAAGCAAATCACTGCAGTTGTTAAGTGAATCATGAGGTCATTAAGTGAATCTGGCTTCCCTCTTGACTGCTCATTGGAATCCAGTTGGGAAGGTTACAAATGGTGATCACATGACCCTGGAAGAGTGCAGCTGTCATAAATACGTGCTAGTTGCCTGAATTTTGATCACATGATCAAAATGTGGGATGATGGGGATGCTGCAACAGTGTGAAAATCGGTCACAAATTGCTTTTTTTCAGTGCCATTGTAACTTTGAACAATCACTAAACTAATGTTCGTAAATTGAGAACTACCTATACAAAATGTGTAAAAAAAGGCTATGTATTATTTTTATATATTATTATATAGCATTAATAAAATTGCATTGAATAGTTTATTTATGTTTGTGCATTCTTTTTCTTTTAGGAAACTGGACTACCATTGATTTCCAAAAGCCTTTGGAAGAAGGACTAAATGCAACGGGGGCAAATTGTCTGTGGGAATGAAGTGGTTGGGAGAATCCAAGAACATGGTGGTGAATGGCCGGAGAAATGGAAGCAGGTTATCTAATGACCACCATCAAAATCAGTCCAAATTACAGCATTCTGGGAAGGAAAATCCAAAGACTGGCAAAAATGGAGTTGAGAGACGGTCCAGCAGATGTATGTATTTGTTAATGTGCTAGGATGATCTCAAGTTATCATCTTTGTTAATTTTTAAAAGGCTGTATTTGCCAAGTATATTTTCTTTCTTGTATATATTTTTAAAAGTTTTTCTCATTTATATATGATGACACAGTAATGTGCGTAAATAATTTATACTTTTTTAAATAAATTGAAGTCCCAATGAAAGCTTAAGTGTGAGCCTTATAGTCTTCCTTTCAATGTTAAAACGTTGCTAATGCATAGTTTGCAGTGGTAAAGAATTCAGTTTTCCACTTATTTATAATTTGTCCCAGAAAGTATCAGTAGAACACAATCTACAGTCACAATATTCAGGGGAGTGTATGTTTACAGGAGCAATTTTAAAGATAACCTACTCATAATTGTTTAATTTCATTTCCATGTAGATATTGGATCTGAGTTAAAGTGATAGAATATTAATTTAAAAGAAACAAATAACCTGAAGATTTAAAGGCAAACTTAATTTGAGTTTCCATTTCTGATTATATAAGGGTAATTTCTTCTGGGTTTTGGTTGATTAAAATGTTGCCATTTATTATCTGTTTCACATAGGGAAACAAGTTTACATGCTTTACTATTTTTAATGGTCATAAAGATTCATATGGCTTATATGGCTTCATTTTTCAGAGCAACTCCAAGTAAGACATTCTTGCTGTCACGTCATACTTCATATGTCATTATACAACTAGGCCAAGACCAAAATTACACTACTGAAGTCAGTACTAATTTAATAATCCAGCAGAGGTACATAACTTGCTACTTACAACAATCACTTCTCCTTTCCTTTTGTAACTGGAGAACTTCTGATTAGGATAGAAGACTTTGATTTGCTTTAGGTTTTTGGACATAGAATATGGATTTATCCTGAAATCAAGCATGCAATTAAAAGGATTTGTTTTGTGCTCAATATCAACATGTTAAAACTGAATAGCAAATTATTCATTGGTAGATTGTGCTTGCATCCTTTTTCTTTATATAACATATTTTATATGAAATCATGACTCCTTTATTATACGGTTTACTGAATGTACCAACTGCAAATCAATCACTTCATACCATTACACCTAATTTTAAGGAATACCTGCAGGCTGCACTAAAAATGCTGGTTGTTTATATGTGATAACATTTTAAAATCAGAGAGTGGTTATTTTTATTTAATGTTTGAGGAATAAAATGAAAGAGACATGTGAATTGATATCAGAATAGAGAGGATTTGCTAGGAAGCGGTGTTAGTATTTCACAAAAGTAAAAATATATACGTTCAGACCACTGTCAGATAAAATACGATATAAATTCTATAAGCTAAATTACTTTTATCTAATGAAAATAATTCATCTGAGATGCTGTACAACATACATTGTAAAGCGCACTCATTAATTCATACAAAAGATGACAATCATCTTTTGGCTCTTTATGATATATGCATTGTTCATTCCCTGAACATTTCCTATGGGACCTCACTTGAAAGTCTCTGTTCAGTCATGTGGTAACTTCTGTCGTCACAAATATCCTGGTGAAAATGAATCTTATGCATAAACAGCATTGTGCCCACCACTGGACCAACACATACTTGGAATAAGCTTCTGCATTATTCTTAAGATTCCTGCTTTTTTTCTTGTTCCCTATACAAGGAGAAAGATTGATACAATTCAGTGTTCAGTATCAGCTAATCATTTGTTTTGATTTATGCAGGTAGTGGTGGTTCGGGATTTGAGGGCCAAAGTCGCTACGTGCCTTCTTCTGGAATGTCTGCCAAGGAGCTATGTGAAAATGATGACCTAGCAACTAGTTTGGTTCTTGATCCATATTTAGGCTTTCAAACACATAAAATGAACACTAGGTAATTGTTTTATTATTGAGCAAACATAAAGCCTTATTTGTTTTAGTTGAAACCTAGGTGGATCTGACAAATTTAAAGTGTAAAAAATAATAACCCAGTACACTGGGAATTAGGTATTTAATTGAGGAAAATTTGACTGCTTTAATTCATATTTATTTTTTGTGTTCATTAACAAGTTCTTCATAAGCCCTCAAGCTGCATTTATGAAAGGCAACCTTCATCAAAGATTTCAAGATACTAGATTTGTTTCCTTCATCCTATTTTCTGGACTATCCTGGCAATCAACCCATCTTTATTGGGTTTTCCTGAAATTATTTGTTTTGCTTTTTAAGGATTTTTTTGGTTACTCCATTTTATGCATGGATGATGTTACAATGCCCAAAGAATTGAGAATGGATAGTATATAGACCACTACATAATAGCTAATGAATGAATTACAGCAACATGAAGGTATTTTAATGAGCATTGTGTAATGGTTACTTTATTTTATTATATAAGTAGGCAAATTATTTAAAGTAACTAATAGAGAGAAGATGATAGATTTGCCAGTTGTGTTTTTGAAAGAATTGTGTCTTATTAGAAATCACATTCTTTTAAGTTTTCTTCTATTCCTAGTATTACTGCTATTCCTTAGGCTTCATAATTAAAAAAAGCTCCATAAAGAGCTTTTAATTATATGGCATATTCTCTCTGTGTGTGTGTGCTTGTGGGTCTATCTTTGTGTGTGTGAGGTGACTGGAATATAACATTTTTTGAGCAAAAAACCTATTCAACATTTCAACAGCATGTAAAAAATGTTGATACTGTGAATATATTTCTTATTTATTTTTAATACCAAGAAAAATATTAGGATTTGTTGCTTTACAGCCATCCCTAAATTTGAAGCTTGACCTTTGTAAGATTGACCTTAAAAATATCATGTTAAATTAAAATATCTCAACCTAAATTATTAAGATGGATTATAGTTTCCTTTTTTGTTTGATTGACAAAAAAGTAAAAAGATACAAGAAAAATACTTTACATACAAGAAATATAATTGAGTCTCTCATTTTTAAACAGGTCATTAAACCTAGATTGCACAAGACAATATGCATCAATTCTATTACATCAATAAAAACTCAACTCACACATATAAGTAAACATGTATTTGTAATCCCAAATTGTAAATCTGTGTAAGTCTGTCTTTCCAACATTGAACAATGTTCTTCTTTGCTATCCTCAATGCTTGCTAAATCTATAGTTCTTTATATAGCAGTATTCTACAGGTTTGGTGTGTAACATAATATATTTAATACACTGAGATGTATGAGAAAGGCAATATGGGATTCAGGATTATTCAGTTGTTTATTGGGTCTTTTCAGTTTGAACTGATAAAAGGCTCTAATGCATACTTTTTGGTACAGGTGGTCCTCAGTTCAAACCATTCATTTAGCCAAGGTTCAAGGATATCAAAGTTCAAAGTTACACCAACACTGAAGAAAGTGACTTACAACTGGTCCTCACACTTATGATTGTTGCAGCATAATCACATGAACAAATTTGGGTTCTTGTCAGCTGGCATATATTTACAAAGTGTACGTAACTTTCTCAGCCAGCGTTTGAAAGCAAAGTCAGTGGGAGAAGCCAAATTCACTTAATGGTAATTAACTTAACAATTGTGTGATTCACTTAGCAGATATGGCAAAAGTCATAAAATCAGGCACAACACACTTAACAACTACCTTGCTTAGCAATAAAAATTCTTGACTCATTTATCATAAGTTGAGCACTATCCATGTCTTATTAAAATGACATTTTGATATTCTTATACTTCGATTACCAACAAATTTTAGAGGTCATCTGAAGCTGAAAATTAAAAAAAAGATTGTCATAACAGATATGTTTTAAGTGTCATGATACTTGGCCTGAAGTAATTAACAGATGTGCTTTTCCCAGGCCACGATCTGTTCTCTAATCAGTTGAAAAAGATCTAAATCCTATTCTCCATCCAGGAGAGTCCAGAATTGTTCAGTCAACATTCTCTCAACCACTTGCACCAACAGTGCAAATTTGCAACTGTAGTTATCAGAACAAGCCTATCTAATGATACTTCATTGAAGAGCATATAGAGCACTGCCTTCTTCAAGTTAGGTATTACCTCCCTCCCCATGGAAAAGTATTGGCTGTGATGATGTTGATAATTGACTAGATCCCCCTGAATTGATGCAGTCAGTATCAACCAAGAGGAAAACTATGTCAAAAAAACATGCGGTGGTCTGAATTTGTCTTAATACTGGTATCTCCTCCTCAAGGAACACAAAAGTGAAGCTGATTGAGCAATGCAGGACAAGCAAACCACTAGCCTCCCCCATTTGGCTTTTTCTGAATTTCCCACTTGGCAACAGGGGTTCTTGCTTCAAGCACAGATGTAATTTTGCTAAAATGACAAACAGGCACTTAGCCCAACTTTCTGGCCTCAATTGCAGGTAGCCCTCAAATTAACTATGGCAATTGGGATTGGATTTTCCATCACTAAGCAACATGGTTGTAAGGTCTGATATCACATGATTACTTAGCAACAGCAACTCTGGCACTTCTGGTTATCATCACCAGAACGTCATTTGATCATCGTTTGCTTTCCCATTGACTTCACTTATTGGAACCTGGAAAGTTGCGAATAGTGTTCACCTGACCGTAGAATGCCACAACATAATTGACCTCTCACCTCCCACCTCTGGGCCCAAACGCCCAGATCTCAATTGTGACCATGGGAACGTTGCGACATCTGAAACTTCAAGGACCAGTCGTAAGTAGCACTTGTTCAACACTATCGTAAGTTCAGTCACTGAATGAGCGGCCATTAAGCAAGCACCACCTGTATGAGTATTCTTTCACCATCTCCTTCTACAGATAATTAAAAAGCAAAGCAAAATATGCCATAGCATTGCTGAGTAATATCTGCACAATAGCTTCAAATAATTGTTTTATGCTATGTTTATTGTTTACTGTTTTAATCTTTTCTAATATTGTTTTATCATGTAAGCCACCGAGAATTATATGACAGCAAAATGGGCAACGTACAAATTTAATAAATAAATGAGCCAAGCCATATTTACAGAGGCCAATGCATGAATTTGTTGGAAAAAAAAGGATAATTAGCCCACCACACCATCACAAGAAAAATAGAGTTTCTTAATTAAAATTATATCAAAATATTCTCTGTGTTGTTCATTAAATTGTGTAATAATATTTCAGCATTCAGAATCTAGAAACAAATGATACGGTTGCTAAAAGATAATTATATCATTTTATCTTATTAGTACAGAGAGTCCTTGACATGCTCATTTATTTTGAAGTTATAATGGCACTGATAAAGTGACTTACAACCGGTCCTCCTACTTAACCATTGCAATGATCCCATGGACAAAATTTGGGTGAATGGCAAAGTCATGTATTGACGACGATTACAGTATCTTGGGGACATGTGATCCCAATTTGTGACCTTCCCAGCCAGCTTCCAAAAAGCATAACCAATGAGGAAATCCTCATTCACTTAACAGCCACACAATTCACTTAACAACTACAGTGATTCATTTAACCATGGCAAAAATCTTTGTAAAACTTACTTTACAATAGAAATTCTGGTTGCAATTGTGATAGTAAACCAAGAATTACTCTATATCAGATTTTCTCTGAAAGCTTATATCCCACCTATTCCTGTGAAAAAAGAGCTCATGAAGCAAAGAAAATAAGTAAAATTAATAAGTAGTTTATATTGAACAGAACTAAAAATATCCAAGTTCAATTAAAGTTTTGACTAAATTCCTTAGACATTTTTAGCACACCACCTAACTATAGTATCCTAGTTCAACACATCTTGCTACAGCATTTCATAAGGTGAGTGCAACAGAAAACCGAGTCTTGGGATTAACTGCATTAATGAAATCAGGAGATAAATAATTCTCACATGACGAGTGTGTAAATAGGAACATATGGGAGAAAACGATGCTCAACATATCAAAAAAGAGGAATCTCGTGAAGAAAATCTTCATTATTTGGTGCATGTAATGGCCTGTAGGAAGGATCTTGGGAGATGGGGGCCTCGGCCTATGAATCTTCATGCAAAAGGTACCTCGTTTCCTTCCCAAAGAAGGAAAAGGAGCATCTCAGAAGAAACCCTCTCTAGTTTTGTGGAAAGTAAAAGTAAAGGAGGGGGGAAATGCTTTCAGACTTGTAAGATACTGTTACAATAAAGGCTGTTAGTAATTTATGGTTTGTGCTTCTTCAAACTACCTTGAAGATTAACACTATAAATATGTAAAACAAACCTTATATGTGTTTTTAAAAAGCTTTATTTGACTGGTATCTCTCATGCAAATGAAATAGATATGTCATCACTGAGATAAATACTGTTCTATATTTCAGATGTGACTTCCCCCATATTTTTTACAGAGCTATTGATATTTCCTTGTAATTATTAAAAATATTTCTCCTACTTCAGTAACTAATTATTCCTCTTTTAATCAATTGTGTAAAACTGTTGAAACATTCATTTCTACTTTTGGTCCTATTGTAATTTAGTTTCTCTGTATATAAAATGCAGCTTGATTGAAGTTCTATCTTGGGTTTTTTTCCTTTTTTGCCTGAGGTTTCGACCAATAAAAGGAAGACAAGAGGAACTGAAGGAGGTGATTGAACGTTTTAAAAAAGATGAGCACTTGGAAAAAGCCTTCAAGTCCTTGACGTCAGGTGACTGGGCCCGGCACTATTTTCTTAACAAGAACAAAATGCAGGAAAGGTTGTTCAAAGAACATGTAGGTGTATTTATACTTAATCCAAGTTCAGTTTGTTACAAGTACAGTTTATAGGATATTGTGGATGTTAAACTGATAGAAAAAAAAAATGTCTGTTTCTATCTTTAGCAAACACCCAGAGTTGCTTGGAGTTGGACGATGTACAAATTTGATAATTTAATAAATATACTATGTAAGATTTTTAAAAATTAACTAACTGGATGAAAATTAACAGCAGAAAAAGAGAAAGGACTGAGATAGTAGAAAGCTTCAAAGAAAAGAAAAAAAACAGGATATTATCAGAGGCAGCTGGAATCAAATGAAGGAAATTGTTTGCTTTTTATAGTGAAATGTTGTGTCTTGTAAAAAGTTTGTGCAGATATACGTGATTACTTAATTATGATAAAGAAATAACTGGAATTATGTCCCCTATGAACATTTATCGAAATGACTTTAAACTGATGCATTAGAATACAGCTTTCCTTAGTGAGTGGTATATAGGAAGCGAATAAATATAAGTTTGAAGACTGAATTCAAGGAATAAGCCAGAAACTCTTACTGAGGAGTATATGCTTAATGGTTTTATTGGGAGATGCAAAATTTAAATATTAAATAGCTAAAACAACTAGTGTCCTATTTTTATTGTTTTTTTAAAAGATATAATTTACATCTCATCTTTGCAGAATATTACACATTGAGGAAATTAGGGCTTCATACATTGAAAGTCTGTCCTTTGGAAAAAGGTGTGTTATTTTAAAAGGAATTCTTAGTTCAGTACTCTAAAGCCTTGAATTCTCTTGAATACTTTGGTAGTGCTGTGTCTCAGAGAATTGTCAGACGTTTGAGAATTGGAGAGTAATACATTCAAAAACTAACTTTCTTCCCTGGCTGGGGAGTGCTGGAACTCCCGGTGATATGATTTAATACACAATATGTTAATTAACGTGACATTAGCTGGAAGTGTGTGTAAGGATATAATGATTTTCCCCTCTCCCTTTTCACATAAAAGTGATTTTGAAAGCTCAAATTTTATACTGTATGTTATATAAAATACATGCTAATTTATATTTACTCTGTGGTTCTGTGAAGCATATCAGTGAGATGTTAATATTCTGAGTTTTAAGAAAGTGTAGCATCGATTTTAGTGCAATTTGGCAGCACAGTGTACTGAGGTTCTTAGCAGGGTTTTTTTAAATATTTTTTTTTCTTGCTGCAGGTATTTATTTATTTACGAATGTTTGCAACTGACAGTGGATTTGAAATATTGCCATGCAATCGATATTCATCAGAGCAAAATGGAGCCAAAATAGTTGCAACAAAAGAGTGGTAAGTGGGGGGGGGGGGGGAATGTTGCTAAGCCAGATTTTTGAAGTGATAAAATTGTGTGAGGGAGTTTAAAATGTGATAAATAAAATAAAAACAACATTGTTGGTGCCAGGGAGGCTTTTCTAAAATTCCCCTTCTAAGCTTTTGTCTGTTTTTCATTATTTTTGCTTCTTCCAGTCTGCTGCTGCTTTAGCATTATTTTCTTTCAGTTGAAAGGATTTTCTCCTAGATTGTCAGATGTTCACCCACCTTAGAAATCGGGCAGTGCCAAAATTAAATTGAACAAACAAGTCAATAAAATCTATGTTTAACCACTTGTATAACCTCTGCAACCTGAATTACTATTGAATTGAGCAAATTCAAGTCTGGTTGGGGGGACATAATTTATCCCTTATTAAACTTTTGTATTATGGAAATAAAATTATACAAAATAATTTATTTCTTTGTTTACTAGGAAACGAAATGACAAGATAGAGTTATTAGTAGGCTGTATTGCTGAACTCTCTGAACTAGAAGAGAATATGTTGCTCAGACATGGAGAAAATGACTTCAGTGTCATGTATTCAACACGGAAAAACTGTGCTCAGTTGTGGCTTGGTCCAGCTGCTTTCATTAATCATGGTAAGCAAACATTTTAAAAAATGAGTTGAATTTGCAACTCCTTAATGTATTTTTATTTATACCCTAATTTAATCAGAATGATCTAAAATAATAATCCTATTTGAAATGGAGTTAGAATTATTTATTAAATATTTCAAATTTTGCTATTGTGCCTGTTTCAGTTAAGTTGTGCAATAGATAATAAAACCTGTATAAAACCTTACTTTGGGTATCTGTAATTATTCATGTTTCAGGTCTTATCAACAGTTAATTGATTTTATCTTTTGGACCTTTTTCAGATTGCAGACCCAACTGTAAGGTAGGTGTGCAATGTTTTACATAATCAAATTTTTAAAATGAAATTATATTAAGAAAACTTTTTTAAAAATTAAAATAAATTTTAATCATTCATCCTCTACAGTTTGTTTCGACTGGCCGGGACACAGCATGCGTGAAAGCTTTGCGAGATATTGAACCTGGGGAGGAAATTTCTTGCTATTATGGAGATGGCTTTTTCGGAGAAAATAATGAATATTGTGAATGCTACACGTGTGAAAGGTAAAATGTACAGTTTGTAATATTAAGGCAACATGTAGTACCCCACTCCTCCAATTAGTAGGAATGTAAGAAAAGCCATTAAAAATGTGAAACAAATGGTCTAACTATAAAGGTCATACAGAATCAGTCCAAACCAAAGGCAAATTGGAATAAAATAAATCTTCAATCTCACATCAAATTGGTGGTTAACTTCTGGTCTTCCTTATAAGTGTTAAACAACATGAGAAACAGCATTGAAAAGATTAAGAGCTGAAGAGTTCCTTCCTTGATTCTGCAATGGTTGTGAATGCAAGGGCCAATTGTAAATTTACTTTTCCAGCACCATTTTAACTTCAGATGGTCCCTAAGCAGGATGGTCATTAAGTGAAGATAGCCTGTAACATATAATATGCTGAAAGAAACAAAGCTTTAACAGCACCATTGAGCAAGAGACTGCTTAACTCACATCAAACGTTTTTAGACAATCTAGGAAAAGTCTCAAAAACACAATAGGTTTTTAATTCATTGGAATGGTTAAGTAATAAGATAATCTGCCTCACATATAATTTGCATCTACATAACCAATTTGTCTTACCCTCCCTTCCCTCACCCTCACCTATCACTGTTTAAATGGTGAGCCACAAGTCATCAAAGGTCATGCCTTTTAGTAAAATTAGTTAGTTGAAAAAACTACTAGGCTCCTGATTTTTTTATATCCAAACAATGCGTGTTTTGGTGCAGGTATGGACTATCCGAAGCCAGCTGGTTACATGCATCTAACACTTTGTACACATATCTTACACTGCTCTACTTTTTCTTGCTTGAGGATATTTTAAAATGGAAAGTGTTAGAAATGCTTTATTTTCCTGTTATCGTAGAGACAGCAGCCAGACTGGGTATGCTCCGCCCATTAACCAATCGGACTGAGTCTACACTTAGGATGTCATCGAGCCTTTGTGGCTCCTCCGCAGTTTCAGACTCAGACCAACCTGGACTGGCTGTGAGAATTGATCTCTCCTCCAAATTATTTAATTATATCTTTAATTGGTAAATTTTTCCAAAAAGTTTTGTTGTTCCTTTAAATTGGGTCCTTAAATAATCCTTTATTCTACAAATTGGAGGGAAATTCGAAACTGATCTCTGGCTGCCTCTTCTCAGCCGTCTGATAGCCTGCGGCCACGAATTCGCTCAGGAAGCCTGCCTTGCAATCAGATCGGCCAGCTCACGAGCTACGGCTCCACGGCTGTTTCCCCGCGGCGTTCCTTGATGATTCTGGGCATTCGGAGGGACGCGTGACCGGCTGTTTTGCGCGCAGCGGTTCCAGGCGAGTCCGGTGGCCATTCTGCAGATCGTCTGGCCACATTTAGTATCAGTGGCCATTTTGAGGCTCGGAAAAGCCTCAGAGGAAAAAAGTCGACCATTTTGGACGCTTTAAAAAAGGCGCGAACTCTACAGCAGCCGTTTGGAGTGCCCGGCAATGCGGGCTCACCCCAGGTGGACCGGATCAGGAGCGCCTGGCCAGCAAACGGGTGAGACCGTTGTCTATCTTATTGGGATGTTGATTTATGTTTGGGGAAACGGCTGATCCAGCTATGGATACGAATGCAGGATTAGAGGAGGCAGGGCCATCGGGCAAAGAGCAGCAGGAAGAGGCAAGCCAAAGAGGCCCCTTCCTCAGGAGTAAGCCCCAAGGTCTCTAAAGCGACTACCAGGGCAGAAGAGCGCAAGCAGAAGGCCCTTGAGAAAGAATTTCAGAGGGCCCCAAAACAACATAGTCTAACTGCCCAGCCCTCCCTCCCTCCCTCCCTCCGAGGATCACCAAGTGGTATCCCCAGTTCCACCTGTCTTGCCTCCCAAGTGCCCTGACCCTACCCTGGCCTATTCAGAAGGGGAATTGTCTTCTTCGGAGTCCTCGTCTTTGATGGAACCTGACAACAGAGGCAATTTCTTTGATGTTTCTCTCAATAGGGAGTGCACCTTTGAACAGGCTTCCCTCCTGGTTACACATGGTTCTGGGGCCCCCCACCCCCACACCACTTCTCCTGATGATATGGCAACCATCATTGCTGAATCTATTAAATAGATCATGACTGCTGGCCTACAACAGCAACCTCAACCTGCTCCATCACATGGCCATAAGCATAAATCTTCTGCTGCGGCTCAGCAACATGATCCCTCTGCCTCTACTTCTCAGGCCTCAATTGGCGGGGAGCAAGATAACCTGCAGGACTCAGACCTGTCTGATGAGATGGTCACCCCAGATACCTCTGCCTGTACCGGATTATTCAAAACTGATTGATTTAAGTCCCTTCTACTTAAGGCCGTTAAAGCTGCTGACCATCTTCTGCTTCAGCTTCTACTTCACAGGATAAACCGGCAGAACCGACTTCAACTGAGGGTCCCAGTACTCCTTTCACCGAACCCACGGTGGAAAAAGAGGTGATCCCGGTTCCCAAGATATCCAGAAGCAGTGGGCCAGCCGACCGGCCTTGACAAACGTCTCTACAATATTGCACCAGATCTCACCAAGTTCTTTGAGACTCCCCAAGTGGATGAACCGCTTGCAGCCCTATCTTCACCTTCTGTGGTCTCTGGAGCTCCTGAGGAGGTTCTCAAGCCTGAGGAGAAAAGATCAGATCAAACCTTAGTCAAAAACTATCAGGCTGGGGCCTGGGCTGTTAGGGCCTCTACAGCCACTTCCTTCTTCTCCAGAGCGGCCCTGGTTTGGATTGAACAGCTTCAGGAGCGCATCGCTCCTACTGACACTAGATCCATAGGGATCTCAACAAGATCAGGGCAGCGGTTGAATTTGCGGCTGATTCTTCCCTTAAGGCTGCTAGATTCGCTTCTAAAGCCATGCCTCTTCAGTCATGGCCAGGCGTCTGCTTTGGCTCAAGTCATGGCCAGGCGTCTGCTTTGGCTCAAGCCATGGCAGGCGGATGTCTGTACCAAGTGGCGCCTAGCAGTCTCCCCATTCAGTGGCACCCAATTATTTGTAATCCCTTAGACCCGTACCTCACGGAATCTAAAGACAAGCACAACATCCTTTCATCCATCTACAAGAAACAGGACAGTCGGCCCGCTCCCTTCTATAGGAGGTTGCCCTTTTGGCTGGTGGATGGGGGGGGCTTCCTTCCCCCATGCACAACACCAGTCCTACACTCCCAGACAGGGATCTCACCAGGACAGGTCCAATAGAAGCACACAGCGTTTCCCCTCCTAGAAATCTTACCGTGGCAACCACCAATTTTCACGTAGGAAATGACTATTTGGACTCTCTTCCAATAGCAGGCCGCCTGGCATTCTTTGCCCACCGCTCGGAGGAGACCACAACAGACAATTGGGTACTCAAAACTGTCAAATTTGGTCTCATGCTAGAATTGCTCTCCATCCCCCAGGAACACTTTGTGCCATGCCCGGTCTCTCAATGTCCTCGCAAGAGGGCACTGATGGAACAGGCCATTCAGCACCTGTTGGAGATCCGGGCCATCCAACCGGTTCCTCCCCATCAGGAAGGGCAGGGTTTTTATTCCCGCCTGCTTGTGGTACCGAAGAATTCCGGGGGATGGAGAGCAATATTAGATCTAAAAACATTGAACCGCCACATTGTCTCTCGGCGGTTCAAAATGCATCCTCTGCACACCATCCTCCAGGCAGTCAGGAAAGGCGACTTCCTCACGTTGGTAGACTTGACCGAAGCTTACCTTCATATCCCCATTTTCATAGACCACCGAAAATATCTCCGCTTCTCCTATGGGGGGAGGCACTTTCAGTACCGAGCTCTTCCGTTCGGTCTATCCTCTGCCCCAGGTATTCAATTGCGGGCAGTTCGCCTCGCCCTCAGACACTTCCACCTCAGAGTTCAGGCCCGACACATATTAGTCCTCACGGACAATACCACGACCAAGACACATATAAACAGATAGGGGGGAACTCGTTCCTGGTCCCTGATGCAGGAGTCCAACCTGTTGTGCCAGTGGGTGGAATCTCACCTGTCCTCTCTTGGGGCAGAACACATCTCAGGGGTCTCCAATGTCCAAGCAGACTGGCTGAGCCGGACGATAGATCAAGCGGAGTGGAGCATCCATCCGAACCTCTTCCATCGACTAACACTACGGTTTGGCCTCCCAGTCCCAAACCTGTTCGCGACGGCAAACAACAACCAGGTACCCAGGCATTACTCGAGGTTCATGGACCCCATTGCAGAAGGAGTAGACGCTCTCAGGTGCCAGTGGCCCAGGGGTCTTCTGTACGCATTTCCTCCCCTTATTCAGAGGGTAGTTCAAAAAATGCTGCAGCAGGAGGCAGAACTGTTGCTACTAGCGCCAAATTGGCCACACCGGCCTTGGTATGCCAACCTAGTGACTCTGTCAATTTCCACCCTATGGCACATCCCATGGTCTCTCCTGTCTCTACACCAAGGGTCAGTTTGTCATCCCGACCCCCAGTGGCTGCAATTAACTACATGGCGATTGAGCGGCAAGCCTTAACAGCCGATAACGTCTCCCTCAACGTCTTTGCTACCATTCAGGCATCACACAGAACTGCATTTATGATGCCATGTGGCGGACCTTTGCTCTGTGGTGTTCCAACCAGACTGTTGACCCACCTAGGGCATCCATTCCGCAGATATTGGACTTCCTGCAGAGGGGGTTGGATCAGGGACTTACCCCTAACACACTACGCCGACAGGTGGCCGCTCTGGTCTCTGTTCTGGACGGCCTGGCATCCGAACATCTACCTTCTCACCCCTTGATCCGAAGATTATTCCGAGGAGCATCCAACCTGCGTCCCCCCGCCATACATAGATGTCCGACTTGGGACTTACCTCGTGTCCTAGAGGCTTTGACTTCCGCGCCCTTTGAACCTATGAGATCCACTTCTTTGAAACTGTTGTCCTTTAAAACGCTCTTTTTAGTGGCTGTAACATCAGCCAGATGTATTTCTGATTTGGCTGCTCTTTCAGTCAGGCATGACTTGTGTGTGTTCCATCCAGACCGAGTTGTCTTAAGACTGGACCTGACATTCATACCGAAGGTCAATAGCTGTTTCCACCAAGGTCAGGAGTTGACCTTACCTGATTTCTGTCCGTCTCCCCATCATGAGAGGGAGCGCAAGTGGCACACTCTTGACATACGTCATGCCCTCAAGATCTACATCGACCGCACCGCCTCGTTCTGCCACTCGGAAGCTCTCTTCATCTCCTTTCGCCAGGCCTCCTTGGGTACCAATGCTTCATCGTCTAGTCTGGGGCGCTGGATAAGAGCCTGTATTAAACTATTTTACGAACTTCAATCAATACAGATCCCTGCAAACATTTCAGCTCACTCTATGCGCAGAGCTGCGAGATCTGCGGCTTGGTCCACTCAAGCCACCTTGGAAGAAGTCTGCCGGGCGGCCACCTGGGTCGATCTTCATACGTCATTACAAGTTGGACAAGTATGCGTCAGCTGACTCGGCCTTTGAGCGCAGGGTGCTGCAAAAGTGTTTGTGCCATAATGCAGTGTTTTTCAACCTTTTTTGGGCAAAGGCACACTTGTTTCATGAAAAAAATCACGAGGCACACCACCATTAGAAAATGTTAAAAAATTTAACTCTGTGCCTATATTGACTATATATAAAGTAATTCTCTTGAATAGGAATCAAATAAACACAAAGAAAGTATTTTATAATTACTTTATTATGAAATAGTAAGTAAACAGAAATATGAAAAATTATAAAATACTTTATTCAGTGCTATCTACAATAGCTTTGCAGGCGGGAAGTATTAATGTCTCCAAGACATCCAAGGAGGGAGTGCAAATCTTTTTCAATACCGGCATTTGAGACTATCTCGGCTAGGCTCAACTCGCAGAAAGAATACAAGTCTAAACACAAGAGACCTAACTTTTTTCAAAGAAATAATCCACGCCTAGCTAAGCCTGTTGACAGGCGCAGGAAGTTCACTGCTTCCCAATACAAAACAATCGCGCTCCCATCACGAAACTCGAGGAAAGGAACGCAACACATGCTGTCCTTTTTCTCGTCTTGCAGCCTTTTTGACTTCTTTCTCCTCTCCAAAAAATGTTGCTCACCAGAACTTTTGACTCCAGAAAATAAAAGGAAAAAAAGCCAAGGATCGAGGAAAACGGTCCGTCGATCCAGAGAAAGGTGTAGGGGGGGGTGTTGTGTTGTGTGGAAACAATGTTTTATCTGGTTCACCGGGAGGAAAGCGGACCTCGCGACCCGCCGATCCGGGAATCAAAGGTGCAACCCGGGGAGCTGAGGAGGCGCTCCCACCCTTCTGTATGGAGACATTTTGAGAGCGACAATCCTCTGGCTGTAGAACTGAGGGGACTTGTCGTGCGAGGAGGGCTTCGGAAGGAGAGGCGCTGTCACGAAGGGGAAAGAGCATATTCCAAAGCTGGCCCGTCTCCCTCAGGTTCCCCTGTCGCCCTCCTCCTCCTGCGGTTAGGCGTCCCGAGCCAAAGCTAAGTCAGGCGCCGCCAACCGCCTCAAAGCGAGGGGTTCGGGGATGCCCGAACTCCCCCCACGGTCTCCACCCGCGGCCGCAACCGACGGCCCCTTTCCTTCACGGGCAACCGGAGGGAAGGAAGGAAGGAAGCGAGACAGAGGAAAGAAATGGACCCCATCCTGGCGTTCTCGCTCCCACACGACCAAAGCTGCCCGGGCTCCGCCAACTCCCTTCCCCAACATGGCCGTGAATCCCCCTCCGACAGGGAGAGAAACTTTCCTGCACTTCGCCGCCCCCTCCATTAGATGCTTCCATTATCCACTGCGCTTCCCGACCGACCACCCGACCCGCTGCAGCCCAAGCGCACCGCTTACTCAGAAACCGAAGCGCGCCTTCCCCAGGTCTGCGGCTAGCCGCTCTCCCTCTTCCGCCTTTTTCAGTTTTTCCCACGGCACACCAGACACTAGTGTGCCGCGGAACAGTGGTTGAAAAACACTGCCATGATGGACCTTTTTTACAATTTCCCACCCTGGTGGACAGCCCAGTCTTTAGTACGTCCCAGTCTGGCTGCTGTCTCTACAATAACAGGAAAATGGGTGTTGGTCATTGCCTGATACGCTCATTTTCTGGTAGAGTAGAGACAGCAGCCAGCCCCGCCCTTGTATTGGTCACGCGAGGGGATTCCTTGTGCGAAGGAGAGGGAGAGAGAGATACAGTGACTTTGAACTTTCACTTTTTGCTCACAATTCTCCCTTGAGTCTACAGTTTTTCTTCATCTGAAACGGGAGGAGCCACAAGGGCCCAATGATATCATAAGTGTAGATTCAGTCCGATTGGTTAATGGACGGAGCATACCCAGTCTGGCTGCTGTCTCTACCAGAAAATGAGCGTATCAGATAAGGACTAACGCCCATTTTATTTTATTTTATTTTTATTTTGTTCAATTTTGCACTTCGTTATTTCTGGCATGCAAATAGAATATTTTAAGATTAGATGGTTTACCAAAATGTAACTATCCCAAATTCTTCTTTTTCTGTGTTAATAAATATTGTTTGACATCTAAAGAAATACATGAACATTTAATATACTTTTAATTTTAAACTTCATATCAATTTAATTTATGGCTTTCATTTCTATTTTAAGCTTAAAGTTGCCAGGCAGTTACCTGATTCATAGTTACTCAGCTTCACCAAAATTACTTTATCCTATACCATTTTACTAAGTATGTATTGAGTAAAAGACACCTTCAGATCATATCCTCCGTATCCTGAAAAAATAATATAAAAATATTTTCTACAGAACACATGTTGATTCTTCCAATTAATATTGTACTGTCATCATATTTAAGGAAAAGTTAGGTTCTAATTTTATATTATTATTAATGAAATATAGTTCATTAAATTGAGGAAGCATACTTCACTTGATATATACCAGTATGAATTTTTAAGAAAGAGAAATGCTAGAGGAGTATCTTTTCAATTTTTTTAATTAACTTCTCTTAAATTATAATGGAAGAATTTTAACTATACAAATGATTATTTTCTTTAAAATACCAATACAGACCCAGAATTCATACGATTTAATTAGCTTTCATTTTATTAATGTTATGTATAGCATAATTAATATGTATTACTCTTTTTTTTTTTAGACGTGGAACTGGTGCTTTTAAATCAAGAGTGGGACTGCCTGCACCTACTCCTGTGATCAATAGCAAATACGGACTCAGAGAAACAGATAAACGTTTAAACAGGCTTAAAAAATTGGGTGATAGCAGTAAAAATTCTGACAGTCAATCTGTCAGCTCTAACACTGATGCAGATACCACTCAGGAAAAAGCTAATGCAAGTAAGCAAGTGTCAAGAATATTTGGAAATGTATTTTATGTAAGCATTCTTAACAAGGTAGAGTCTTCACAGATCTTCTAAAGACAAAACAAACATTTTAAGCTTTATGGTGGCAAAGGATATTAATCAGTAGCTTAGAGTCTAATGAAATAACTAGTGATTGCACTTTTTCCATTTTTTAAAATATTTAATATACTTTTTGTGTAAAGAACACAAAAGGAACAGAAATAACAAAAGTAAACAGGAAAACAGAACAAAAATATTTATTATTTGTGCTATTTACCTCTGTATTAAGCCAGAGCTGCAAATGCTGCAACAATGATGCCCACACGTGTCTGCCCGACATGTGGCAGAACATTTCGTGCCCTTACAGGCCTTACCAGCCATGTGCGGACACGTCATGCACAGATCTGTTAGATGTCAAGGTCCTCTTCGAACACGATGGATGAACATCATCAATTCAGTATTTAATGTTTTGGATACTAAAAATAATAAAAGTAATAGATAATAATGCATTATTAAAATATACAATCATAAATTACAGATTCTATTAATACAATAATTGATCTAGGTATCAGTGGCTCCACAATTCTTGAAGGCTTTCTGGAATAATCAGATTTTTATCAGTTTTCTGAAAGCCATAAGAATGGAAGCAATCCTTTCCTCAGGAGAAATTGTTCCATAGGAAGTGAGCTTCCTCGGAGACTACTTCACTTGGCATATAGAAACCCTTAGCAAGTGCTCCCTGGCTGTCTGGATTGGACAGAAATGGAAATACTACCTCTTAGATACTTAGGTCCTGAAACAAGTTGACCAACACTTTAAATTGCACTTGGAAACACCTGCAGAAAAGGTGTAATGTGTAGGATCACGGCTTCCTAGCAAACACTGAATTCTGGACCAACTAAAGTTTACAGATGATCAGGGGCAGCCCATTCACAGCAAATTATAATAACAAAGTAATAGGGAATTAGTAAGAGTCTTTGAGGTTGTGAGTACAACTCCATCAAAATCAGATTTGTTTCAATCTTGGAATCAGATATTTAAATTAACAGTTATCCATCTTGCTTGAATGGAATCTCGGCCTCTTTTTCCCCACTGTCAAACGTCAGAACTTCCACTGCATCTCTTTTTGTGCCCAGAACAGAGCTGTACCACTCAGTATCATCAGCATATTGAGGGTACTTCACTCTGAATTAACTAATAACATTTCCTAATAGTTTCATTTAGACATTAAATAGTCTAGGGAAAGGACCAAGCCCTTGGACATTCCATAATGAAGTGTATGTAGACCATCATTTATCCTCTTATCACTACAGATTGGGCCCGCCCTTTTAGGAAGGACTTCTTAAGGAATGAAGACCAGGGTCCCTTTCAAGGCTGTAGGATTCTCCCCTTTCATCAAGAGTTTACTGTTTGAAACAAATATTCAGAAGTTGCTATGTAAATAAAGAGGACAGAAGCATTCATTAAGAAGCATCTTGCAAAGAGTATTAAGGACAATTCCTCTGTTATTATAGCCTGTCTCAATATAATATAGTTGTGGTCTTGCTGTCAAGTGTGTTTCCTGATCTGTCTTGAAAGACTGACATGCAGGTAACATTACTAAGAGAATTCTAGCCACTTCCTCAAGATGCACAAACTTAAAACCCTTTCTTATAATATCATAGGATGTTACCTATGTCATCTCAGTAGTTTTCTTCTCCAGGGCTTCCAACTCAGAGTGAACAGAAGTAATTTTATCTATTAAATGCTGTACCAGACAACCATAATTCATACTAGTTTGTGTTAAAGAGTTCCGGATATCCTAATTAGTGGCTAACATTCTGCCGCCTCACTCAGATAGAAATAACTGCACTTTGCTGTCCAGATCATCATAGAATAGTTTGAACCTGTATCAAACTCCAGCCATATTTCTTCTTTGCTTCAAAATAGAGAAACTTAGCCAGGTTTTAAAGATATTATTAAATATTCAAATTTGGTAATATTGATTGGTTGTTTTATTACATTGATAGAGTGCAAGTTTATAAACATAAAATGAACCATTTCATTAATCCAATGTGGTAACTCTGGAGTCATACCCTCTTTTTAAGATTCAATGGTTTTTGCTGCTTTTCTTGATAAAGATTTAACAGAATAACAGAGTTGGAAGGGACCTTATAAGTCATCTAGTCCAACACCCCCCAACCCACTCTGCTCAAGGAGACCTACACCCGTGATGGCGAACCTATGGCACGCGTGCCACAAGTGGCACGTGGAGCCATTTGTCAGGGCACGCGAGGCGCTGACCTGTTAGCTGGCCAGCGCGCATGTGCACGCTGGCCAGCTGAATTCACCTTTTTAAAAGCTATTTTTCGCCTTCCCTAGGCTCCAGAGGCTTTATAGGAGCCTGGGGAGGGCGAAAAGAGCCTCCCCCGCCCCCCCGGAGGCTTCAGGGACCGTCCCTGAAGCCTTCGGAACGCTTAAAACCACCCTCCGAGCAAACCGGAAGTGACTTCCGGGTTGCTCGGAGGGTGGTTTTAAGCGTTCCGAAGGCTTCAGGGACCGTCTGAGGCTTCCCTGATGCCTTCGGAGCGCTTAAAACGACCCTGCGAGCAACCCGGAAGTCACTTCTGGTTTGCTCGGAGGGTGGTTTTAAGTGCTCCAAAGGCTTCAGGGAAGCCTCCGGACAGTCCCTGAAGCCTCCGGAGGGTCGGGGGAGGCTCTTTTCGCCCTCCCCAGGCTCCTATAAAGCCTCTGGAACCTGGGGAGGGCGAAAAAAACATGTTAAAATGGGGGGGTTCGTGCATTATGCGTGCATGCACACTGGGGGGGTCGCACGTTGCATTATGGGTGCGGCACGCCCGCACACGACCTCCCCTGCGCTCCCCCCCACTTGTGGCACGCGAGCCAAAAAAGGTTCCCCATCACTGCCCTACACCAAGCATATGATTTCTTCATATAGTGGTAAATTCCAATTTATTGATATAAAATATACTTGATATTCCAAGTACTTTTACATTTTAAAACAGCATTATGCTGATAATATATTAAAAATATGAAATGAAACCAAACTCTGTTGAGTCAAGCACTAAATAAGTGACTTTCCATTCACTTATATAATAATGAGGTTTAAAAATACATATATTTTTACTACAATTTTTCCATACAATAAAAATATACAAAAAAAGGTGAAAAAGTAAGGAATGAAAAAACTTACTTTGATGCCTTCTACCTTTCTTTCTATCAGGTAATTATCATCCTAATCTTTTTGTTTTAAGTCTGTATTTTTTCACCTAATTAGACTGGTTACCTTTGCCATTTTTGCAGGTTCAGTTAATTTTATAAACTGTTCTTTCGCTCTATTAGTTTTTCGATTTTGGCATAAAATAACCTTGCAGCAGTTACCGTACAATATTAATTTCCCATATTTCTTTTCTAACATCACATTCACAAAGTCCAATAGCCATAATTCTGATTTGATCGTGGTAAAATGGGAGTTCTGAAGGCCACATATTTCTGTAAAATTGCCCCATTAAAGGTTAGTTAACTGTATGTATTGGTGCAGTGTTGATACAGTCTGTACAGGGTATCATATCCAGTGCATTATTTTAAGTGCCCAAATTATAAAACTTGTTTAGATTAGTGAATAAATACAGAAGTTTTTCCTTGATACATTTATTATAGCTTTTAAACCCATTATGAATCACTCCCTTTATTTTCCATGTAGGATGTAGTCCTGCAGTAAGCAAAAACATTATTTCTCCTGTGCGCTGCTTGGGGAATCCAAGCATGGGTTAACTTTGCCATTAGCCTAGAGACTGAGTTACGTAATTGTTGACCACGCCTCCTCTGACTGGGGTAATTCAGTTTTTTAACTCAGTCCAGCCTAAGGAGACGTAAAAAAATTCTCTTCTAGGACATTAGACAAATTACTTCCTATTTCTTTTTGTTTATTCCTTATTATTCTTATTCAATTAGTTGTTCTTTCTGGATTTCTTTCATCTGGTTTTATTTCGTGCATTTGGACTGAATTGTGATTCAAGCAAGCGTGAGCCACGTTGTCTGCTCGTTTCGACAAGCCGCAATTACACTGGGCTAGACTTGTTCCCGTTGGTGTTTCGGCGGTTCCCCTTAAGGCTCTCACGGCCGGGGTGACCAGACCATTGGAAGAATTGCAGCAGCTTGCTGCTGCGGATGTGAGTCGGTTCGCCATTCTCTGCCCCGCGGGTGCCGCGGTGAGAATAGGTTCACCTCTCTTGCATCGGTTTGAGCGGCTACGATCCGCTTAGAGGGCGCGATCGGCCCAGTGTGACTCGTCGCCTCATGATTGCAGCGCTGCTGTTCCCTTTGTATTGACTTCGGTCGTGTCGGCTGCAGTTCGTACAGCGCTTAGTAACAAGCGGTCGCCATTTTGTCAACATTTGAATTTTGCGCCATTTTTTTTGCCATGGCAGACATTTTTGATGTCGCCTCTCTGAGCGCCGAGGGACAGCCAGTTCGCCATTTTGCCACTCCAGCGCACATGGTTTCTTTGCAAGTATTCAGAATCATTCCAATTCGGCTTTCCGGCAATCACCTCTGATCTTGGCTCGTGAGCTGAGCCTTTCAACTCCTTGTTAGTAACTATGGCTGATCATTCCATCTCCAGAGGCAGTGCTGGGGCTTCTACCTCTTCCCGCTGCACTCCAAGGCTGCCGGCACCAGTACTAGGGTGGAAAGAGCCACCACTAGGGCCGCTAGTCATAGGGCTCGCACTTCATCCGCGGCTCCGATTAGGGCCGCCGAGCGCAAGGACAAGGCTAAATCAAAAGCCCCCTTGGCCACCAACAGGTCACTTCCGGCTTTAGTAGCTGAAGGGCCCTCACCCGGTTCTCCCATTTATTTGACTGGAATACAGGGTTGATCTCCGGACCTCCCTATCCCACTAGAACTGGCAACTGAGGAAGGGGAATTGGGACCCCAATCTCCCCCCTGTCCTTCTGAGGCCAGCCCAGCCTCAGCTTCAGTGCCCATGTGTTCAGAGCCTACAGCCACGTTTACCCCCACAGCTGCTGGGCTGAGACTTGAGGAAGGTTCTGAGTTTAACCTTCCCCCTGCATTACAAAACATGATCTCAGCAGCCATCACACAGGGCGTGGATGCAGAGTTGCATCCCCATCACCGCTTCCCTCAGTTTACAGTGAAGGATCAGTGTTAGGTGAAGAGGAAGGGGTGGCAGACCTGGAACTCTCTGATGACGAGGGCCTAGTGCAGGACAAGCAGGCATTTTCCGGCTTGTTCCGGCCTGCTTTATTTAAATCTCTTCTATACAAGGCCAAAGCAACGACCAATATGGGCGGCACTTCCACCCAGGCTAGTACCGCGGTAGGATTGATCCCACAGAGTGCTTGTTCACTGAGCAGGTACTGGAACAGGATGCCATTCCCTTTCCAAAACTGTTTTCAGACGTTCAAAAACAATGGGCCCAACCAACCGCTGTTCCCCCACCTAGCAATGGGGTCAGGAAGCTCAACACCTCTACCCCTGAACTGGATGGGATTCTCCAATTCCCTACGGTGGACCCTCCAGTTGCGGCCTTGGCTTCTCCAGCCTTGATCCCATCCAAAATTTTGGAGGGCCTCAAGGCTGAGGACCGTAAGGCCGAGCTGGTTATTCACAAAACGCACCAGGCAGCTGCCTGGGCTTTGCAGGCTGCCACAGCAGCCTCGTTCTTCAACAGGACTTCGCTAGGGTGGCTCAGACAATTACAGGCTAGGTTTGCTCCTGATGATATGCGTCTCCACCAAGACGTCAACAAACTGGTGGCAGCGCTAGAGTTTTCCTCTGATGCTACCCTTAACATGGCCAAATTCGTGTCTCGAACGGTAGTGTCCAATATTGCCTCCCGTTGCTTCTCTGGCTCCGCCATTGGCAGGCAGACCTACGTTCCAAATGACGCCTGGCCTCCACCCCATTCAAAGTTCATTTTTTGGCATGGCATTAGACCCTACCTTAATTAAGTCGAGGGACAAACGTAAAGTCCTCCCGTTGACCAGTAGACGTACAGACAGGAGACAACAGCCCTACAATAGAAGGCAGCCATTTCGGGCTGGGGATTCGGGGTACACTATCGCCCCATATAACTCCCAGTACAACAGGTCCTATACACAACCTCAGGATAGGACCCAGGACCGTTTCGGGATCAGGGATAGGGGCCGGCAGCAGAACCAGCAGCAGCCCCAGGCGCGGCAGCCATTTCGTGGTGCCAACAACCGGTCCTTTCATAGATACCAGTGACTCACACGCCTAACAGCCTTCATCCACCAGCGGAAACCACCTCCGACGCCTGGACCATCCAAACCATGAGACAGGGCCTCACTCTAGAATTTCTCACCATCCCCCCGAGGCGTTTCATCAGGTGCCCTGTACCCAGGTGTCTGATGGACACCAAGATCCAACATCTATTGTCAATCAATGCCATAGAAAGTGTACCACAGTGGCAAGAATGACTAGGCTTCTATTTGATACTATTCCTAGTCCCCAAAAGCTTGGGAGGATGGCGGGCCATCCTAGACTTGAAACGGCTCAACTTGTACCTCAAGTATCAGAAGTTCAAGATGCAATCTCTAAAAAGCATCCTGACTTGCATTCGCCAAGGCGACCTGATAACCTCCATGTGCCGATACATCCGGCACACTGAAGATTCCTAAGATTCCACTTTGCCGGGCGCCATTTCCAGTGCTGGGCACTACCATTCGGCCTTTCTTTGGCCCCGCAAACCTTCACAAAGTTGCTGACGGTAATAGTTGCGTCTCTTCGATCGATGCCAATAAGAGTCAATTGCTATTTAGACGACATCTTGATCCTGTCATCATCAGGCACACCGGGACCTACAAGTCACAATCGACACTCTGCAGTGTCACAGATTCATCCTGAACTTCCCGAAGAGCCATCTGCACCTGACCAGGTCATTATTGCACCTCGGAACTCTTATCAACTTGGAATTATGCGAGGTAGCATTATCGCAGAAGAGACATCAGAACCTGTAGACCCTGGTGAATCATGTGCTACGACGGAGGTCGTTACCGTTAGCAGTTCTTTCCCAAATTCTCGGGGAAATGGTGTCATGCATAGATATAGTTCCCTGGGCACAATTCCACGCGCGCGCGCTTTAGTGGTTCCTGCTCCCTTTCCAGAGGGCTCACACCAGCCACTCGCAGACCAAGGTTACCTTGCCACCCAAGGTGCTACGATCGCTCCGATGGTGGACATCATCCAAACTACTCAAGGGATGCCCCTACAAGGAGCCAGACTGCATCGTAGTAACGACGGATGCGAGCCTATTCGGCTGGGGAGTTCACGCCTTGGACCGGATGGCACAGGGACACCAGACTGCCCAAGAACTCCAGAACAGCATCAACTGGCTGGAGCTTCGGCCCATCCGGCTAGCCCTCCACAAATTTCGGGACCTGGTGATGGCCGACCATGTGTTAGTCCTCACCAACAACATGGCCTTCAAGGCTCATGTCAACCGCCAAGGAGGCACGCGGTCCTTGATGTTGGAAGCGGAGAGACTTCACCATTGGGCAGAGAACCGCTTATCAATTCGAGTGGAGCACATATTGGGCACAGCCAACACATAAGCGGATTGGCTGAGCAGGGCCACGGTGGATCAGGCGGCATGGCGTCTCCATCCGGCCCTGTTCCAGGAACTTTTTCACAGGTTCGGCTGGCCCGAAGTGGACTCTTTGTGCAGCCTCACAACTTGCAACTGCCGAGCTTCACAGCCCATGGCCGGAAGGCGTTCTTTACGCATTTCAACCTCTACCAATCATTCCATTTGTTATTCAGAAAATCCTGGTGGAATGGGCGGACGTCCTCTTGATCGCTCCAATGTGGTCATGCCGCCCCTGATACGCCGACCTCGTCCATCTGTCTGCCTCACACCTCTGGAGAATACCGGACGATTGGATACACCTCTCCCAGGGACTTCTCATTCATCCGAACCCCCAACTGCTACAGTTAGCCGTATGGCACGTGAGCGGGCTATCTTGACTCAACAACACTTTTCTGACAAAGTCATCAACACAATCCAGGCAGTGCGACGCCCGTCCACAACTCGCATCTACGAGGCTACCTGGCTGGCCTTCTGCAGATGGTGTCGGACAGCTGGCCTTGACCCGATCAAGACATCCGTACCACAAGTATTAGACTTCTTCCAAACCGGCATGGACAAGGGACTAATGCCCAACACCCGCCGCCGCCAAATTGCGGCTCTATCAACTGTGATTGGCGGCGGGCAGAGCCGTTCCCTGGCACAACACCCCAGGGTCTGATCATTCCTGAAGGGCGCATCGAAACTTAGGCTGCTTGTTGTGCTTCGCTACCCTACCTGGGACTTGTCTCTGATGCTCAGGACCCTCACGGCTGCACCATTCGAACCCATCCGCACGATCAGTCCTCGATTGTTGACCCTTAAAACTGTCTTGGTAGCAATTGCATCGGCTAGGAGGGTGCCGGAACTGGCGGCGCTGTCGGTCTCCGAGGACCTCTGCATCATCCATCCGAACAGAGTCGTTCTGCAGCTGGACCTGGCGTTCCTTCCAAAAATTAACTCTTGGTTCCACAGAGCACAAGAACTCATTCTTCCAGACTTCTTCTGCCCGCAGCTTCACATCCACAGGAGCGGCGGTGGCATCACCTTGACTTTCGGAAGGTGCTCTGTCGTTATGTGAAATGCACTGCATCATTCAGAAGGTCGAAAGCGCTGTTCGTGTCCTTTCAGCCATCAGCCATGGGGCAGAAGGTGTCCTCACATACCATCGGACGCTGATTGAAAGCGTGTATCGCCCTTGCCTACGACAGTCAATCCCGACCGCTTCCCAGATGCATCACTCCCCATTCCACTAGGAGTGCTGCTACCACGACAGCCTGGGCGACACAGGCCTCAGTGGAAGACATCTGCAGGGCGGCAACCTGGTCATCACCATCACCCTTTATCAGACATTATAAAGTTGACATGTATGCCTCGGCTGAGGCTTCCTTTGGGCAGCAAGTCTTGCACAGGATTCTTTCGCCACCTAGGGCCCCCGACCAGCCTAGAGCCTGCCCTTGACTTCATTGCTTTGGCATGTCCCATGCTTGGATTCCCCAAGCAGCGCACAGGAGAACGTCCGTTGACTTACCTGAACGGTCCTTCTATGTGTGCTGCGAGGGGAATCCAAACCCACCCTCGTCTTTGGCTGGTTGACCTTTGCCTACTATTCCAATTGTTGTTTTACTTACCTCTTAACTATTGCATTCCGTGACATTTGTTCCATCTCTTGGATCGGTTGAGTCTTCGTACAAAACTGAATTACCCCAGTCAGAGGAGGCGTGGTCAACAATTACGTAACTCAGTCTCTAGGCTAATGGACAAAGTTAACCCATGCTTGGATTCCCTTCGCAGTGCACATAGAAGGACCGTTCAGGTAAGTCAACGGTCATTCTGCACATTTTGATATCAGTATGAAGGCATGATGAACTTTTTAAACATTTATTTTGTTTAATCCTACAGCTACCCGCAAATCTTCAATTGGTGTAAAAAAGAACAGCAAGAACAGGACATTAGCCAGGCAGTCTATTTCAAGAATTCCAACTTCATCAAATTCTACCTCATCCAGACTAACTCATTTAAATAATTCCAGGGTACCAAAGAGACTGAAAAAGCCTGCAAAGCCTTTACTTTCAAAGATAAAGTTGCGAAATCAGTGCAAAAGGCCAGAACAAAAAAATGCATCTAGGAAACTCGAAATGGGAAATTTGGTTCTTAAAGAACCCAAAATAGTTCTGTATAAAAATTTGTCCATTAAGAAAGAAAAAGAAACAGAGGGACCGGTGAAAGTTGCAGTGTCTAGTGGCTGCTTAACAAGGCATGCAGCGCGAGAATATAAATTAAATTCAGTGAAAGGTGCTCATGAACCTGGGGAAATATCACCCTGTACATACATAACACGGAGGTCAATGAGAACACGAACGAATCTGAAAGAGACCTCTGACTTAAAGCTTGAACCAAATATGCTAAACAGCTATAAAAACAGTTTGACAGGCATGCAAGCCAATAGCTTGGAACAGCAGTCTCATGTGATTCTGGAGAGTGAGCAGTCTCTCATGGCAACACAGAAGGCAGAGGGGAGGTGTCAGAAGAGTGAAAGAGCTGTGGCCAAAAAGAAATCTCGACAAGGGAGACTGGTGAAGCCATTGGCAAAAATGGAGGAAACGGATTGTGCGCATACATTGACTGGCGAAGATAAATTGCCAGATTTGATCAGTTCGCGTTCTGAGCTAGGAGAGATAAACAGTGTAACGGATTCAGCCATAGGATATAAAGACTGTATTCCTGCATCCGGTGGCTGTTCCTTTGTAACTTCTGACACTTTCAAAGTCAAAGAGCGCTTTAGAACTGCAAAAAGTAAAAAGAAAAGGCGAATCACAAGGTATGATGCACAACTCATTCTTGAAAACAGCTCTGGGATTCCCAAACTTACTCTGCGAAGGCGGCATGATAGTAACAGCAAGACTAATGACCAAGAAAATGATGGAATGAATTCTTCAAAAATAAGCATCAAATTAAGTAAAGACCATGAGAAAGATAATAATTTATATGTAGCAAAGCTTAATAATGGGTTTAACTCAGGATCAAGTAGTAGTTCAACAAAATTAAAAATACAGCTAAAACGAGAAGAAGAAAATAGGGGAACGTACTCAGATGACCTTCATGAGAACGGAGTGTGTTGCAGTGATCCTCTTTCACTACTAGAGTCACGGATGGAAGTGGATGATTATAGTCAATATGAAGAAGAAACTATTGATGATTCTTCATCTGCAGAAGAAGAGGAGGAGGAAGATGAATATGAGGATGATTTTGAGGATGATTTTATTCCTCTGCCTCCAGCTAAACGTTTAAGGCTTATAGTTGGAAAGGATTCAATAGACATTGACATTTCTTCCAGGAGAAGAGAAGATCAGTCTTTAAGGCTCAATGCATAAGCTTACAGGTCTTAAACTGAAGGTGTCCATTTTTTGAAAAAACAAAATTCCAGACAATTATTCTTCAACTGATGAACTTTCTCAAAATGTTAGTGGAAGCACTTCTTTATTGTTTGTTCACTTATATCAACATAATATTGTAGAAAGTGTACAGCATATTGACTCCTTAAGTCAAGTTGTGCAGATTTTTATTGTACTTTTTAATAGCCTTCTTATGTGCAATTCTGAGTTAGAGAAAATGCTCTATTGTATAAAATAAAGGCTCAAGCATAATTACAAAAATGCCATCAGATTTTTCCATGAAGGATAATTAAATCACAATAATGTGGCTAAACAATTTTTAATCTGTCAAGAGCGTTATTTTGCTCTTACATCTGACTAAATAATCTAAAAGAAATCATAGTAGCAGCCTATTAAGGTTTCCTAGTATGTTAATATCACCAGCAATGAAATACAGCTTTTCCGTTTAATTGCTAGATGTTTTCCCCTCTGAAGTTTGTCAGTTTTAACACTGTATGCTGTCCCCAGACGTACTGTTTGTGGCCTTTGTTATAGTAGCAAACCGTTGGTTTGAAGTCAAATTGATTTCTTAAAAAAAGGTGTTGACAGTTTGCTGACTTTTAGTACATTATATGTACAAGAGTAGCAGTATGCAGAATACAAGTTTGGATGGTGTATTTATTTCTTGTTATGTAAATTAAAACACCTTGTATTTAACACTTTTTCAATACTTTTAGATAAAATTGTTCTTTGCAAGAATGATTGGTGCTTATTTTTTCAAGAACTTGCTGTGAAACAATGTGATTACAACAGGCAACATTTATCCAATTAATTGCAGCCATTCTAATTGGATCCCCATAGTTTTCTGTTGCACTTGTAAAAAAAATGCTACGAAGAATTTAAAGAAACCTATTCACTTTAACTTATGATAGTTTTATGAAATTTTTTAAAAAAGCCTAAGTCACAGCTTTTGTTCTGTGGTAATCTATAAAATGTTTGTCTTTTGAGATCCAGTGTAAAAAGACTGAAAAAGAAAATGTACATGTTGTAAATATTTGTGTGTTGTGCAAAATTTTGTCATAAAAATTGATAACTTACCAGAAGGGTTTTTAAGTTTAGAAATACATTAATGCCAATAAATAGGAAATTATAAACATAGTTTTAAGCTCTGACCGGTGGACTTTTTTTTTTTTGTTCTTGGGCTTGTTTAGCTCATATCCTGAGATTTTAAGTATTTGTATAGTTTTTTTAAATCTGTTTTTTAGAGCTAGAATGAAAAGTAACAAAGCTGTAATATTAACAATGTATTTGATCTTAACCTCATTATTTTTAATAGGCATGTAATCAGGGCTATTTGTCATTGTCGTTCTGTGTGTAGAATTTTGCACAGAATCATCAGGTAGGATACCAAATTCCACAGAACATTCATCTCCCTCTTTCTAAGTTTCCAAACCACTTGACTTACTAGACATATGTTTATAAATAATTTTTTCAAATCTTATAAATTTGGGAGTGACACAAGTAACACAAATTGGGCTCTATTGAATAGGGAGGTTCTTGTGCAATGGAAAATTATTCCTGTTAAGCCTTCTGTAACCACATGCAATTGCTGAGTTTCTGAGGATAGTTATCGTCTCTTCCAGTTGTACCACTTTACAGTTGTAATTCTCATTATTACCAGTTGTTTTTAGACCTACCAATATCATTACTTGCCAGAAAAAAAAATCTAGCATGGGCAAAAACAAAAACAAAAAAAAGGAAAAAGCAAAGGATTATTAATTTTGCAAACAGTAAATACATTCATATATTGTTTGGAGTGGAATTTGAGTATAGTAAAAACAATTTGTGACTAAACCTTTTTGTTAACCATAACACTTTGTAACGACACCATAATTGTGCTTGTGCTGCCAAGAAGAACCTATAGTAACATGTATGCATGTGGTATATGGTATTATATAAGACTTCTAACGTTACTGCAGCACAACCTTCTACAATGTGCTGTCTTACCATTAAGATGATGTACAATTCCCAGGATATCTAACCATGTACTCACCCTCTGGAGGACAACTACCTTAGTACTGATGCCAAACACTGTACTGCTGTGGTTCAAGAATTGCATTGTACTTTATACATTGTTCTGGTTCAGGGGTGAAATGCTCTGAAATCTGCTACCGGTTTGCTTTGTGCTCGCTTTGCGCACATGCGGACCGCAAGCGCTGAGAAGCCTTTTCTGAGTTTGCAAAGGTAAGTAGAATAGCAGCAGAGGAACAGCTGTGCTGTGCAATTTACATTCGCTAGAAAGCAGGATTTCCTGCTTTCTAGCTAATATAACTCGTGCTGCACAGTTGACCGTCAGAACTTTTTTTAGCATTTTTTTACTACCTATTCCCCCGAACTGGTAGTAAAAAAATGCTTTAAAATGTAGGAAAAAAATTACTACCATCAGCTGTGCCGTGCGATTTCTAGCGAATATAAATCATGCGGCACAGCTGATTGTTGCACAGCTGGCTACCGGTTCGTCCATTTTTTACTACCAGCTTGGGCAAACCAGCCCAAACCAATAGCATTTCACCCCTGCTCTGGTTGAATTAAGGATCAGCCTGTTTGCTTGGCAGCAGATGGCAGAGTGATTTTTTAAACTAGGATATAAGTGCACATCTTGAAGAATCTGTTCGAGTTACATTGGCAGAGCTATTGAAATAGTTTATCTCTAGAGAAGTTGCATCTGAGAGCACCCTACTCCCTCATGGTACAGGTGGTCCTTGCCTAAGAACGGCTCTATGCCTGCCATGCAATTACTGTGCCACAACATCCCACAGGTACATCCCACAATCACCCTTTGCAACCTTCATTGCCAGCATCCCACAAGCGAAATCAGGGTGCAAGCCAGCAGAAGGTTGTAAATGGTGACCTCATGATGTCATTGTTAACAATGGTGCAGGATTTACTTAATAGCAAGTACAATCACTAAATCACACATTCACATGACATCTTCACATGACATCCTGATTTATAACTAGTTTGCTTAGCAATGCAAATTCCGATCTCGATTGCCATCATTAACAGAGGACAACTTGTACAAACATCAAGACAAATGACCCTTTTTTAAAATTAAATTTAAAATGTCCATTTGTACTACTTAAAAGTACATGTAGAAATTTTTAAGATAGAAGTGTTTGCTCCCTACTGTTAAGAGAAAAAGTTATTCTAGAATTAGTATAATGCAAACCTGATGGTAGCGAAGCAGCAAGAGCATTCATTCTATGCAAAACTGAACAATTCATAGTAGCAAGCTCTGAGATTTACCCTGAACATTGGAATTTTCTCATATGAATTAGTGACACATCTAGCCCTAAATTGCTACAGTTTTTATACAAGATGTGTTTTGTTTCTTAATCCCTGATGAGTGCCTGTTCAAGTCACCACAGTTTTCTTGGCAAGATTTTTAGGTTTGCCCTTGCCTCCTTCCTAGGGCTGAGAGGGAGTTAACGGTTTACTCAAGGTCCCCCAATTGGCTTGATATCTAAGGCAGGATTAGAATTTACCATCTCCTGGTTTCTAACCTGATGCCTAAAACAAACAAATCTCTCAAAATGTGTATGTTTCTGTTATTTCAGATTTCACTCAAGTGGCAGTAAAGTCAGGAATGTGGAACGGAAATTATTTTCTGGCATTTTTTCCATCCCTCCTACAACTTACACTATCCCAAGGATATTTTATGATAACTATCTTCAATATCCATGGCGATAATTGTGAAATATTTTCCTTCGGCTTTTGTGGGAAGCTCTAGTCCTTGCTCTGAGTTATATCCAGTATATAAAATATTTAGCAAAAGTGAATATAAATATCTGTTCCATGCCCAAACTGATTTGAAATAAATAGAACAAATGGGGGGGGGGGATTCAGAATGTAAATTTATTTAAATATTGAGTTGAAAGTGGGGAAAAACCTGGCCTATTTAATGCAGTATATGATTATATGATTATGTTTATCTTTGTGAACATTCCTTTTTTTTAAATTAATGTGAAGTGTGTATTTGTTACTGAAATGTGTTATTGGTTCATAGTGTTTGGCATACTGCATACAGAATGTTGTGAAAATAATCCAGTCAAATGTGATATTGTTGGTGAAATAATAATCTTATTTCTTATCAATCTGAAATAGCCTGAATGCCAGTTGAAATCTCACTAGGTATTTTTTTATTTGAAGCCTGGTGATATGCACTACAGAATCCATGGCATAAGCCAAAAAGAAGGCATACTGTATATGCTCTAATTTTCTTTTCTTTCCCATAAATCATTACTTTTTAAAATCTGGAACAATGCAGCTGTATAAAAATAGCAACAACAAAAAACCAAAAAAATTAAATGGAAATTCCAGAATGTTTGTTTTCAAAAAGCCTTTTTTCAATATGGCTTGAATTTCAGTGTATAATTTGAGCAGTCCAAATCAATTGTGACAAGTGAAGAGTTATTAAATGCAGGAATCTCTAGGCTTGTATAGAATCACTTGCACTTGCATGTAAGATTGAAAGAGTAGACTTGGTTAGTACTTGGATGAGATCAGCAGGAAATCTTGAGAGCTATAGACAACAACAAAACCCATAATTAACTACTCCGTTAAGAAAATTGTAGCTGTCTGGGCTATATAAGCATATTGATGTGGCACATTAGTGGTCTATAAGTTACAAAAATAGTTATGCTTTGATGCTATTTTTAGAATAGCATTTATACAGCAATTTCTTTTATTTGTTCGGGTTTCATTTTCTTGGAATTCTTTTGGTAGAACATTAAAGTATATTAGTATTAGTATTTTAGTATTAGTATTATTTATGTGGTGCGTTCTGTGTATTCTACCAGTATGTGAATCCAATCAGCCAGTTGGTCAGATGATTGATCCATTGAGGTCTCAAGAATTTCATCCTGTCCTAGGATCTTTTTCATGAAAAGGTAAAGGTTGAGATCTACCCTGAGTTATAGTCATGGTAAATAAGATATTAGGGAGGTGGGTTGAAACCCAAATTCTACAAAGAATGAGTTTAAGGGTGTGATATGTTTAGCCTGGAGGTTTTGTGGATTATGTCCTCCTTTCTGTGGGCTGGGATATCTTTTATATGCCAATTGCCAGTTTGCAACTTTCCTTCTGTCTCCTCATAAGAACTTTCCTACATGCCATTACAGAAGATGACTATGCTGTTCTCCTGAAGCTTTAGACATGAAAATGTCAGGTGGAAAAATGTGACTAAATGTAGAGAAATCAATTAAAAGATATTCATTGGATGAAAGCAAGCTTCATGAAATGCCACAACTAAGTCTATGCTTTAAATTCCCTCATAAACTTGTGGCATACACAATTATAATAGCATTAATATTAAGAGCGTACTACTAGGGATTATAAAACAGTGAAAGAATAAATCATTTGCGAACCATATCAAAAGTCCTGTAGCATAATTGTGGCTTGATCATTTGACCCTAAAGTATTTTGTGGACACCACTGAAAAGCTTTCTAGAAAAAGTAAACAAAATCTACACTAAATCTCACAAATCATTAAAATTATAATGGTTTCATTATTTCAGAATTAAAAATAACAGTTGTAAACTTTTTTAAAGGATGTAGAATCAACATTAATCATGAATAACTAACACTAGAAAAACTGCATTTCTGGGAAGTAAATGCACAGGAACCACTGGCCACAGGCCTGTCTGAATCCTTCTGCTAAATTTCTCAAAGATTCTCCCAGAAATCAACTATTTGTTGCAAAGATTTATAAATGATAATGAATTGCAGATAGCAAGTATTAATATGCACAAACAGCAACATATGGATAAATATTAGATAATATCTGACATTCCAGTAAGTTGTCCAAATAACCTGTGGGAATGAGATTAAAGAAAACACTTTAAAAAGCTAAGAATGTGATTTGCCCAAGGAGTGGAGAAATTTGCCCCATATTTCCAGCAGCATTCCACCACTCAGCTCTAAAGTTTTGGATTTATTTACAAAAATCAGCACAAGCCTTTGAGGTTGTCTTCTGTTTTTAACTAGCTCCTAATAAGTTAAATGGAAATGCAAGGCAATTAAAAGCTCTTACACCCAAGGGTACCATGATGTTTATAATAAATCTGTGTCAGAGAATGCCATATTCTGATTACATTCATAGTAATGAAATAAATATGAAATAAAAATAGGATTAAGAAATTGGTAATGTATTGTTTTTGATCCCCTGTAGATGGTGCTAATACTCTACAGCTGTAACCTATTTCTCCACAGTGCTTACAACTGACTTTTGTTTTAAATTTATTGATTAAAAATCCAAGTTAGCTGTGCTTAATTTCCAACTCTCAATAGAACCTGGCAAATTTCAAATTTTATTGGATGGGAAGAGATAACTTCTCCACCCATTCTCTGGGTGGCTTTTCAAACTTGCCATCCCAAAGATCTTAATCATTTTAAAGATAGTTACATAAGCAAATTCCAAAAGTGATTAGAAGCGAGACTAAAGCACTTAGTGCCCTTTAATAGGCTCTACACTGGTTGTGAGTTGATGATTAATCTCTTAGTTGTCTATAACATGTGGGCACTCTCCCGTCTTCTTGATGGACAGGTTCCAACAAACCGGTCTATTCACTAGTTCTTTCGTCTTTGCCACCGGTTGTCATCTCTGCTCTCCACGGATACGTATTTAACTCTGCTACTCTTCCACTGGAAGTCCTTGAGTTCTTTTGTGAAGACAAATTACTTTTTTTCATTACTGTGCATGTTGTGGTAATCATTGAATAAACTGTTTTGAATATACTTTATATAGGGCACATCTTGAAAAGAATTAAGAAAGATTACCTATGTCAAAATATGATGGTATGTTTTGTGTATTGAAGGAATCTAATGGTAGCAACACAAATGCTAATGCAGATAGGAAGCATGTGAATCCCTTCCTTCCTCCCTCCCTTCCTCCTTCTTCCCTTCCTTCTTTCCTTCCTCTCTACCAATTGCCAATTTAGTAAAATTATTTTTAATGTTGGGAACTGAGCACAGAAGTTGCTTTATCAGGGAAATTTATAAGGTCTATTCCACTCTAATAATCTTTAGCTGATACATATGTATGTTTTTATTCTGCCAAAGCCGATCAATATAAAGCAACAAAGCTATGATTGGATTTTAAAATTTGGAAAAACAGAAGCATTTGGATCATACAGAATGAAGCTGAAGTCTTTCTTCTCCATGTTACCGTAATAATGTTGATTTATTGACTAAGCAACCATAGTTATACAGGTAGTCTTCAGCTTACAACCACAATTGATCCCAAAATTTCCATTGCTAAGTGAAACATTTGTTAAGCAACCCTAACCATTTTATGACCTTTCTTGCCACAGTTGTTAAGTGAATTACTGCCGTTGTTAAGTTAGAGACACACTTAAATGAATCTGGCTTCCCCATTGACTCTGCTTGTCAGAAGTCGCAGAAAGGTGATCACGTGACCCCGGGAACACTGCAACCGTCATAAATATAAGTCAGTTATCAAGCATCTGAATTCTGATTATGTGACCATGGGGATGATGCAACAGTTGTGTGAAAAACTCATAAGTCACTTTTTTCAGTGCTATTCTAACTGAATAGTCACTAAGTGACTGTTGAGGACTATCTGTATTATATTCATGATGCTCCATTCCTAGCCTGGTTCTTTAGATTAAATATTGAAATAATGCAATATTATTATGGTATAATTATTATTCAACTATGGAGAATTTAATCTGCATAGATAAGGTGTATGTAAATTTTATATAAGAGGGCAAACTGCAGCAAGGATGGGAAGAAAATTTCACCCAGTAAAGTTGTTCAAGAAGAAAGAATGAATTTCCTTATTTCTGGTACCATCACCCAACTCTAGATCTGTTTCCTCTATCACCTTCCACCTGCTTATTTGTCGAATTTCAAAAGAACAAATCATCATACCGGTAGTAATATTATTTATCTGTAATTTTTTTAATCAATCATTTCATGTTCATGTTGTGATTTTATTTTATTATGAAACATTTGAAGGCTGCTTTGAATATTTAATATAATATATTCACCTTCCAGATATTTTCAGACTAACTTTCCCAACCTTCTTAAGGTACCCTCCCAACTGAAGGCCCCCAAAATTGTTTCCTTAATTAAAACAACAACAAGGAACTAAACAGAGTTTGTATTTATAATAGATGTTTTGTCTGATGCAAACCAAAAATATTGATAATTTGCTCCCAAAATAAGTTCCCAAAAAGTGATAGCTGAACCCTAGCAATAAGAATTTACATTACAATTCTGTGATTTAAAGCCACATTTGATTGATATTTGATTTTAATTTTTTTTATTAAAACCTATATAAACCAGATTGTAATTTTTCATATAAATGAAAGTAAAAGGAATTCCCAGTGGTCTCAGCTTGACAATGATAGTGCCAAGATGGTCATCTTACCTGAAAAGGATACTCTTATAAAATTCCAAGTTTGTTCCTCAATCCCAGCTAGATGGCAGTGCCAGCAGGTAGAAGCAAGCAGTAGTTATGTGCCACTCCAGACTGGAAGTGCCAATGCCTGATAATTTGATTGTCATAACATAAAACAGATGATGGTTTGGGGAGTGATCAGCAGTGCATATAAAGGGCTGTAGGCCATGAAGCATTCATTTGGGAAGGCGTGAGTTGGCAGGTATGATGCTAAACTCTGGGGCAGGCTGTTATCTAAATTAGATAAAAAACAGT
The DNA here is from genome assembly GCF_964273705.1 of Natrix helvetica. Classification (NCBI taxonomy): domain Eukaryota; kingdom Metazoa; phylum Chordata; class Lepidosauria; order Squamata; family Natricidae; genus Natrix; species Natrix helvetica. The sequence goes on along the minus strand of NC_138548.1, from coordinate 114,875,509 downwards.
TCCAATGAGAGTTCCTTTCTGTAAAGGCCTCCTTAGGAGGAGAGCCCTATGAAAGGCCATGGGATTTATTCCTATAGAAAGATCAATAAGATTTCAGTCTAAAAGCTTCTCTTTCTCTGTCTAGAGATTTTTCCAGTCTCTAGAGTGGTGTTTCTCAACCCTGACTACTTTTTCAAAAGTTCAGACCAAGTCCCAAAATTTCCCAGGCAACTCTAGATCACATGGTTTTATTCTATATTCATGTACACAGTGCTATTAGCATTTAGATTTCATTTTCTGTCGCTGCTTTGAAGAAATCTACTTAAAAGATCTGTTTTCTTTAATTGCATTTGTAATAGGTTCATGCATTCATATAATTCTGATATCTTCTTGATAACTAGTAATTCCAATTGCTGTATTTCTGTCACTTACTGTTATAGCTGAACAAATATTTAGCAATATCCTTTCTCAATAATATTAGCATCTCATTCTGCCATATGAACTCCTGTTCTGGATATCATAAACCATCTTCATTATAAACTGGGAAGGAGAATAATTTAGACCAGCGCTGTTAAACTCAAGGCCCGTGGGCCAGGTGTGGCCCCCAGTGTGGTCGGATCTGGCCTGCAGGGCCGTCCAGGTCTACTCAATCTGAAGAGGAAAGATCGGGCCAGCGTGGCTTCAGCCTGGTCTGCCCAGTGCAAAGAGGAAAGATCAGGCCAGCATAGCTTGAGCCTGGTCTACCTAGTGCAAAGAGGAAAGATCAGGCCAGTGTAGCTTTGGCCCGGTCTATCCAATGCAAAGAGGAAACATGCCAGCAGTTTGGGGAGTGGCGTCAAGCTGGCCAGTCAGTCACACAAAGCCCCCCCGAGGTCAACCACAGCCCTAATGCTGCCCTCAATGAAATTCAGTTTGACACTCCTGACTTAGACTCTTTCTTCCTTGAGTTTCTCACTAAAAGAGAGTACTGTATTTTTCGGAGTATAAGACGCACCTTTTTTCCTCAAAAAAGAAGCTGAAAATCTGGGTGCGTCTTATACACTGAATGCAGCATTTTTTGCCTCCTGAACCCCCGCCCCTTCACCAAAATGGCCATGCATAGCTTGTAGGAAGCTTTCAGAGAGCTCCTGGGGGCTGGGAAGGGCAGAAATGAGCATAAAATGGGCTGTTTTTTGCTCAAATCCCCCCCCCCCAGCCTCCAGGAGCACTCTATCAGCTTCCTAATGACAAAAAACGAACCTGTTTTTGCGAAAAATGGGCCATTTTTTGCTCATTTTTGCCCCTCCCCCAGAAACACTCTACAAGCCTCCTAACGGCTATTGCCCTTTTTTAAAAAAAAGCGGGCCCGTTTTTGCAAAAAAAGTGGCTGTTTGGGGGAGGTTTGCAGAGTGCAAAATCTTTTTTTAAAAATTTGCCTCTCAAAACCTTGCTCGTCTTATACTCCGGTGCGTCTTATGCTCTGAAAAATACGGTATGTTGAGTTACTACCAGTTGGGCTGAATTTTCTTCAGAACCCAGCTGACTTATCCAACATTTCTCCCTTCAACCCCATTTAGGACAATAGAAAGGAAGGTACTTGAGTTCTTCCTTCTCAAAGATCAGGAATAACCAAGAACAAAGAGCGAACTTCCTGCCAAGGCTTAATTCAAGGAAGGAATAAGTGACCAATTTGGCTAGCTAGCCGTATTGATTTTATTTGGAATATTTATGACTTATCATCCTTTTCCTAAATTTCTCTTCCATGAACAAATTCATTTTCATACTTGAAATTTAATTTCATTAATTTTAGAAGGAAAATTCTTATCAAAAGCAAACCTTTGTGATTACATAAATACTTCTTGTGGTTCTGAATTAGCACAAGTTTTGTTAAGACTGGTACAAGTCTTTGAGTGAGGAGGTTCGAGGATTTCCCTAGAGATGATTGAAGTGAGAAATTTAAATAGAAGGTTTTGAGTAGAAGAATTTCCTATCTGATTCAGGTTCTATTAAAGTAGTTGATATATAAAGTTAAAAGTGAATTGTTTCTTTTAATTATAGTTTGCATTTTATTCTAATATTACTCTGCAAACATATCCATGCAATAATTCTATTTAGTAATTTCCATGTATTTTCCTTTCCTTTTGCAATAAATGGGTGGGTAGATAGACTGGCAAATAGACAGACAAATAGGATGTATCAACAGACTCGGAACTTCCGGTTGACGTCGTGGCAGGATCAGACACTCGAGGTGGGTCTCCACACCCCCAAGCCAAGCTCTCTCCAACGGTGGGCTCTGAAAGGAGCCAAAGCCGCCCTATAGGGGCAGTGAAGCAAAGAGGGGCACCCTGTGAAGTCGCAGAGTCACAGCTCTCCTGTCTGACCCGGGGTGCTTTTTCCCTCTCAGCTATGCCAAGGGGAAGAGGCAGCCTAAAGATGGCTGCCACAAAGCTGGGACAACTGAGGAACAACTAAGACTGGAGTGCTGGAGCAAAGTAGGTGAACAGTGACTGGAACTGGGGGAGAAGACTCATTTTCATTTAAAACCTAACCCCAAGGAATAATTTAGAACTATTCTAATTCTGAGAACTGCTCAGAATTATTTGCTAAAGTAGCGATTAAGCATTCTGAGAAAAATACCACACCGGAAGGCAAAGAAGCAAAGAGAGAAAAACAATATTTTTTTAAAAATACAGAAAAATGGGAACATGTAATGGGAAGGCATTTTAAAATGCTGGAATTACCTATTTAAAAAACTTATCTTGCTTCTATAATTGAACTACAATCAAATTACAATTGAAAGACTAAAATTAGATTGATTAGTGGCAAGTTTAAGTTGCAAGGAGCCACCTGCTGACGAAAGGAAAATATACAAGTCTGGGAATACTTATATGAAGGATTGTCAAAATATTTATTGGATTATATCTAACTACCCCATGACTACTGGAATTCAAATATGAGAACAAGGAAGTTATTTATTTAAAATAACCCCTGAAGATTGAAGTTGTAAAGGGGACATAAAAAGGCTTTTGATAACCTCTGGAACTAATTGAGTACCTATGGGATACAGAGAACTGTGATTAGTGTACTTCCTGAAAGGCAACTTTATTCTGAATAAATAGTTCTTGGACTACTGGACAAAAGTTTGATTTTTTAAAAATAAAATAAGATGTTTCATAAGAAAGAAATGAGTGGAACTTAGAAGGAGATGGCGTTGATTTTTCAAAGCACAAAGGACATCATAGAGAAAGGATTTAAGGAGACTATGGAAAAAATGGAAAATACTATACAAGGGATGATGAATAAAGATCAAGATGCTCAGAAGAGGGAAGAGCCAACAGAAAAAATGGAGGAAAAGACTGAACCGAAGAACCAGCGAACAAAAGAAGAAGACAAGGGGGAGATAATAATAAAAATAACTGTGATTGATGAATTAAATCAGGGAAAATATTTTAAGAGAGTTGAAAAGAGAATTGGAGATACAGGAAGAGGTAGGGGCGTGGGCAGATATCTTGGAAGCTAGGCAGTGGAAGAGGGTAGAGATGGGAGAAGTACTTAGACTGAACAGCCAAGAAGTAGATGCAGACAGAGATAAAGATCCAAGAGAGGAATATGAGAGGCAAGTCAAAAAACATAGCAACCAAAGTATTGAAGTGGGCAAGAGACGATGGATAGAAAAGAAATCATTTTTCTTTTTTGTTGTTCTGATTTGCTTTTCTTTTTCTCTTTCTTTCCCTTCTTTTTTAGAATGGTGGCATGATTATAAGATTATTAGATAGGATAGAAAGAAAACATCTTTTAATAAAAGGGTGACATGATTAAAAGAATAGAAATAGAAATAAGAGAAAGGGGGAATATTAGTGTCTACATTTTTACATAATAAAATAAAAGCAATAACAAGAGGGAAGTTTAGAATTTAGAATGGTGGTATTATTATGTATGATTAAATAATGTGAGTGGCATTAGAGCAAATATTAAAACATGGAATAATTAAATAATGATAGACTATAATTTAATATAAATGAGTTTTATTATTAGAAATGCAATATATAAGTTGATTGAATGTAATAACTATGATCTATTTTATTAGTTCTATTTGTGTATGCCACCCAGATGCCACACTGTTCACGCATTGATATGTATATGTAAAACAAAATAAAAAACTTGAAGGAAAAAAAGAACGCATCAACAGGCTCAATATAACAGTGACAACTAATTGTACTTATCTTTTATAGAGGAATCCTTCTTGGAAGGAAGTGTCTTTTGGGAGATTTTTAATTATCTTCCTAATGGTTTGTAGGGATGCGGTGACTCAGTGGCTAAGACACTGAGCTTGTCGATAAGAAATATCAGCAGTTCGGTGGTTCAAATCCCTTGCACCACGTAACGGAATGAGCTGTTATTTGTCCCACCTTCTGCCAACCTAGCAATTTGAAAGCATGTAAAAAATGCAAGTAGAAAAATAAGAACCACCTTTGTTGGGAAGGTAACAGTGTTCTGTGCACGTTCAGCATTTAGTCATGCTGACCACATGACCACAGAGAAGTCTTTGGACAGCTGGCTCTTCGGCTTTGAAACAGAGATGAGCACTGTCCCCTAGAGTCGGGAACAACTAGCACATATGTGTGAGGGGAACCTTTACCTTTATCTTTAATGGTTTGTAATCATGGCAATGTGTCATTTTGCTGTCACCCAGTTGTCACCTAGAATTTTACAGCCTAGATCTGTTATCTGCAGAAATAAAGAACAAGGCTCTGATACCTAGATTAACAGGCTATTACCATTGTGCTTTCCGGGTGTGTTTAAATATACATTCTGGCTGTGTATTATAAAACTTGTAGTCTAATATATCTGGAAAGCATCGAGTCAGGAAATGTTGAACTACAACTACTGATTCGTTTGCAGGCACTGGTAGTATATTAAAGGCTCATTTTGAAGATGAGATATGTTCTATGCAGGAGATATTCTTGGGGCAAATATATATGTATCCAACTTGGTTAAAGAACTTTTCTTAACCTACCAGGTCATTGAGTTCAATGATGTAAGATATTGATTTTGGAGGTTGACTTTGATAGAGATTCCCACTGGCGGAGTAAACAGGTCATTCTGTAACCAAAGTTCATCCTAACCAAGCTGAGTTGTCATGTCTGCTCCCAGATCTAATTGATAAGAAGGGAGGAAGGAGAAAATTGAGAACTGGAGTTCTGCCAAGCTGTCCATGTGTCCATTCAAAGGGCAACAGAGAACTACCTGAGCATATTTAAGTTCTTTTTTTTATGGTAGGCTGGCCTTAGACTCTGATCCTCCACAGGACTCCTGGAAGAAGTCCTGTGCCAAAATTGGATTGTCCATTAAAAGCTGCATGGCTTGAACTTTGGCTTAGTGCTTGCTATGTATCCCAGCAATACTTAATCCAGTAATTCAGCCAGTGGCTGAAGGTTGATACTGACCTTTGAAATAATAGTGCATAATACACACACTTGGGAGAATGCAGGGTATTCTTTGACGGGCTATTTCTGTTCATGTCTCTTAATGTTACTGAAAGAGCAAAAAAACTATTGTACTTTAAAGACGAATAGATTAATTGCACAGCAAAGTAAGTAGAGACAAAAATATCCTCATCACTGGATAAGGTGCTAGCAACAATTTCATTCATTCTCTAAAATGGACCCAAATATTAATGAAAGATGAAAGGATTAGGGGTTAGGTTCAAGCTCTATAGGCTGCTTGTTCATTTATTTATCTAGCAACATCAGTATATGGAAACAACAGCAGTTGAAGTTAAATTACCTGCATGCATAATTAGTGGCAATTTAGGACAAAGCTAGATACGAAGAGATGGTTGTTGGGTAGAAGAGGAAGAAGAACTGTGTAGTAAAATTGCTTTTACTAAGGCACCTCAAAAATTCCTTCCTTTTTATTTCACATATATTTTTATTAAATTTTCTAAATCATTCTCTTGGCCTGTCAGTTGTAAATCCATTTTTGATAACGTTTCTATTTGTTCAGATAAGATTTGTTCTACACCTGACATCTTTTGGACATAGACTCTCCATAGAAACAGAAATCATTACTGACAATATTGATATCACAGCTACTATTTTCTGATTTCATTCTTCAAAAGTCTCCTTCAGTATTTTTACTGTCATTATGTTTTGCATCACCTTACAGGTTTGTATATATTTTTTTGTACCTAAAACCTTTAGTCCCCTCAACTGTCTTTAAATTATATTAATCATCTATGCTATGTCTTATAAAAACCAAAAGAGGATCTATTTCTCATGAGAAGCTATTTATATTTTATAATTAATTCCAAAACACTTTTGTAAAATTTCAATATTCCAATTTTATCTGAACCATTATCCATTTATAACTTTCTCTACTTTTTATTAAAGATTTTTTTAAAGGAAAATAAAAATGAATAAAAAACTAATACAGAGCAAGGAAGAAAAGAAAATCAAAGAAATCAGTTAAAAGTGCAAGGAAGGGGGAAAAAGGAAAAGAAAGAAAAAAGATATAGTTTTCAACTTTCTTTACAGTACAATTATAAAGTGACTTCTTACTCTATGATTAAATACATCCTCATGAACAAATTCTTAAAAAATATTTTCAGTCTATCAGCTAGAATAGTTGCGAACAAATTGTAGTCATTAATCAATAATGGTATCAGCCCAATAGTGTCTTGCTAAAGTCAAGTCTTGTCTCTCTTTAACATTAGTGCTATGTTGGCCTTGGAAAAATTTAATGACTTTTCTCCCTGGAATGACATTGATAAATTACTTTTTGTGTGGCTCATTGTCTATTCATACAGTATCTCCCTCTTGTAATTTTAATATCCTTCTCTTTTTGTAATTTATATAAAATTACATGAGTAGTTAATGAGCACTTTCCAAAAGTTACTAGGAAGTGAGGGTTTTGTCCTTTAAAAAAATCTGCCGCAGTTGTGAACAAGATGGCTAATCTTATGGTTTCCTGTTGCTCAAACCTGTGGGAAACCATTGTTCTGCAGTCTCCTTGTAGGGAGAAGCTGCCCAGAGCTACAGTGGCCAATCTCCCTTCCTCTCCTTATCTGGACAGGTTGCAAGGAATAGGTTTATTCACCACTTCCTTGGTTTTTTGCCATGATGGTCGATTCTGTTTCGCATAGTTTGCCGTATCTTCCTCAGAAGCCTCAATGAATTCCTTCCTCGGTGTATATAACTAAGTTCCACAAGTGCATTCCAGTGTAATACATGAACAAACACTGCAGTTGTCTGTAAATTGCTACAGGTGAACCTCAGTTACTATATAACTATCCATCCGTTTTGTTTATTGCTAGCACCATCTTGTGCAATATGGATCAGTAATATAAAACTCTTGAGCAAAAGGAAATGTATTTCAGAAGGAGGCCAGTTTTATGCAAATATGCAGCTTGTACTGGGTAGGTGGGACTGGCTGCCTCTACTAATGATTCAGATTAGGGGTGGTTTTCACTTACCTGCCCTAACGGTTTGCAAACGTGTATGTGCAAGCGCTTGCGCTCGCTTCACTTGCGTGTGCCCCGTCCACACTTACACCCAGCCTTCTGCGCATGCACTTTGCTCAAAAAATATCCCTGAATAGGACGAAATAGAGAAAGGGTTGGTGCCCGCAAGTTCCGCTACCTGTTTGGGCGAACAAGTCCAAACTGGCTGAATACCACCTCTGATTCGGATGCCTCCTTATGTTTATTTGTATGTTATGTCAGGGGAAGATATTTCACCCTGAACTACATGAGGCTTAGACTGCGGCTTTTCCAAACAGACATATCTTCAAGGTGCGAAAAATAAAATAAAATCCCGGAAACATATTCTAATTAGAAACAAACTTTTAATACAAAAATAATAAAATAAAGAAATAAACAAAGATCAAAAGAGAAAGAAGTCTCTGGAATGTGTGATGTAATAAACATGTTAAGCATGCGCAATAAATCATTGTCAGATAAGGCTTATGACCTGCGCAGTAACTCTTTCAGTTCAGCTATTCAGTTCAGTTCGGCTAGCAAACATTTAACGCAGTGACATGTTAATGGTCCTGGATGGCCAGGCAAATATTTCTTCTTTGAAAATTAATGGTTTTGAAATACTCTGGAATGTGAAAGTCATTCCAGAAAAGCAGAGAAGGATTACTTATTTACTTCTTAGTAAATAAAATGTACAAAAACAAACAAAGTCTCTAATAATCTATCTTTTTGAGCAGAACATCAGAATTTTTTATATAGGGTTCAGGTCATAATTTGCATTTATAGTCTAATTTTGGGGGGATTTGAGGGGACAGGGTTGCCTTTGAGCTTCCTGGACAAATCCCTGCAATTTTCTTGGCAAGGTTTTCAGAAGTGGTTTTCCATTGCCATCTTCCTAGGCTGAGGGTGACTAGACCAGGGTTACCTGGCTGGCCTTGTCCTTAAGGTAGGAGACTAGAACTCATGGTCTCTTGGTTTCTATCGTGGTACCTTAGCGGTCACAGCAAACAAAAGCTGTCTCCAAAATGACATTGTTTTGTCTTCCACTTGGACATTATTGTGCTTTAAGGGCTGTGTAGAGGTGTATGTTTGAAGGACAAACTGCTATGAAGCAAGCTTTGACTCATAAAGGACACTGAAAGGAAGTTAAATATGAGCTCTGATCTTACAGATCACTGACTGGAGACTGCCCATTCCCACAGCAAAAGGAGCACAGATGTTTGTCCCTTCACTAGATGCAGCCATTTCTAAGTTAACAAAATTGTTCTGTGTTCCTAGCTCCCTTTCACTTGCCAGGCTCAGTAAGACTAGTTGTAAGCCAGATAGCCCCACCCTATTATCCTTCAAACCCCTCCAGAAGTGATGGGCTACAACTCGCATCTTCCCCCCACCTCTCCCAGCCATCATGATGAGTTTGTAAAGTAAAGACACAAAGTTTGGAGCAAGGGTACTCCAAAACAATGCTTCTTTCAGGGATCTTTCAGCACAATTGGCATCGTTCCTGCCAAGAATGCTGGCCTCTCTACTCATCCATGCAGTGAAAATTGCTGGAACAGAAATATCTGTCGAACAGGTTTCTGTTCTTGGCAATAGGCAGGAGTATCCTGAATAAAAGAGGTTGATTGAGGCACTTTCCTTGGTGTACTCTAGTGCTCACTGGGGAAGTAAGACACTGATATTTAAATAGGCCTAAAGAAGAACAGACAGTATTTTGTCTTATCACAAAAGAAATACCTTGAGATAAACCACCTGATGTTTGTCCCCCTACATTTTGTTCTAATTGGACTTCTTGTTTCCAAAATAGCCAGCAAAAAAAGTGAGGGGGAACAGGAGGAATCCATGCTGAAGTCAAAGCATGTGGGAGGGCGAGACATTCACTCCCACTTTGCAAGGACATGTATAAACAGGGCCTGGAACACAAAGAACATGAACTAAAAAAAACATTAAAATTATTAAAATGGAAATAAAGTTTACCAAACTGGATGTCTCAAGAATAAGTGAATATAAGTGGATCAGGAAGAGCCCCATTAATTCAAATGACTATGTAATAATATATATTATACAGAAGATGATCCTATACGGTGGAATTGATCAGTAATGCTGCTCAAACAGCATATGACCTAACAGCTGATCCTATAATCCATGAAGAACATGATGAAAGTATAGTATCTTCTTACTGTATATCCCAACATTTCAAAAAAGGGGAAAAAAACCAAGTGACTTTCAAAACAAGCTATCATGATAGATAGAAAGATGTGGGGGGACATCAGGGATCAGTATCAAAAATTTCAGCAACAGATTCTCTGCCTGGTTGCTGGGTGGGCTTGGCCATGGTGGGTGTGGCCTAGTCAGCCTCCTAGACTATGGCGGGGGGGGGGTTGCCTTCCCCAGGCTCTGGCGGCCTTCTGGGAGGCCTGTTTTTCCCTCTCCCCGAGCATCCGCATGGGCCCTGCATTTACCTCGCATCCAAAATGGACTACCTGGAGGCTCCTGGGAAAGGGGGGGCAGCCAGGGGTGGGATTTGGAGGTTCTCCAAACAGGCCATAACGTCAGCTACGGTTTGCCTGAACCCCAGCAAACCCATAGCAGACCACCCCTGGGGGGACATCTGTAAGCCAAACAGTCATGCAAGAAAGATGGTACAATCTTCCTCAACAAGTAAAGAAGTATAAGAAAGATTTTGATCAAGAATGTTAATAAAATAACAAGAAAAAGAAAATAACATTTGTAAAGATGCAATGAGGCATGTGCTTGCACATGGACTGAACTTCCTGGCCCCCATGAGATGTTTTCTAGCTCCTTCACCCAAAATCTTCCTATGGCATCCTTCCACACTTCTGAGCAGGACCTGTTCGGTACAGTGCCACTATCCATTTTATTGTAGAGCAAGTCCATCCTTTCACTGGTTTAATTCACAAGGAATGTAGTGTCCAGTCAATGTCCACCCATTTCTGACTTTGCTCAGATTATTTTCCAATATAGAAAGTGAAGATCCTAATTGTTCATCTAGCCTCCAGTACCGTAATTCCTAAATGGCTATATTTTCCCTACATCTCCAGTGAATATAGAACAATGTAGTCTAGCAATTGGACAGAAAGTCAACCAACAAATCTCTAGTTCAGCACTTATCAATGTTCTTGGTCCTATTGCAAGAGATTTGTATTTGGTATCATCTTATCTTGTACGTTTTCTTGACATGCATCTACTGTTGAATAACTGTTGACACAGGGAGGAGAAAGAAAGGAGATTTGAGGGCTAGAGGAGAGCAAAATAATGACAACTGGAGTAGAAAGCAGCCAAGGACGATGTTAACAGACAGGAAAGCAAAGTCTGAAAGAGACAAAACAGAGGGATAAGTGCCTGCTAGGAAATGGAGACCTTGAAATGGCAGACTAAACACTAAAGGGAGGAGAGGAACCCAACACACGGAAATGCAGGTGGCTACTTTCTCACATTCAAGGGATAAAATCTTGGCAAGTTCGTCAAATATTTACCTGTGCTGTGTTTCAAATTGTTCAATGTGGGGGCGAAGGGGGTGCTTGTCTTTCCTTTAAAACATTGGATCCATGCTACAATGAAAAATGTCATGGGTTTATTACAAATTGGGTGGGGGGGTTGCCCCATGGCATCTGAAAGGCCTTGGGTGAGAGAAGGTGGCATAAATGACAGGTGCAGGTGATTATTTTTATCCCACCTCCAGATGTGCAGGTGTGCTAGGAAAGCCAGGCCTCTGTGCAGGCCGAAAGCTAAATCTGTTTTCTGGAGCTGCTCTTTGAAATTTGATAGGATAGCAATAACTTGTGCAGCAGATGTGAAGAAAACTGTCAGCTTATACTGGACCACTTAATTTGTTTCGTTATTTTTCTGTAAGTTAGCCTTGCTAAGTACATACTTCTATCCCTGGAATTCTGACTAGTTAGAGATTTTGAGAATGAGAATATATTAGCATCCACATCAGAGGTGGATTGTCAATTTTTCTACTACCAGTTCGGCTTGCGTGCATGACGCTTCTGTGCAGGCGTAGAAGCATCTGGGTGGATGGGCGGAGCCTCCCGCCACCGCTACTACCGGTTCACCTGATCTGGGCTAAATCGGGAGCAACCCACCTCTGATCCACATATACTTGTGGTTGGTGATAGACTGTATAGCAACTGAATACATGCTAGAAGTTCTGCATCAAATAACTCCTGAAGACTTTTCCTACTCAACCTAAAGGCGCACCCTGACATCCTAGTGTTTTGCATTGGAGTTACGGTAAGTCTTGTACAAATGAAACAAGAATGAATGTTGCACAGAGAGGAGGTCAATGGCAGAGAGAGCAATCATGTAAATAATTTGTTGAATTGAAAGAGGCCCTCATTTCCTGCTTTATTGCTTATCTCTTCCCCACCACCCTGCTTCTTCTTTTTTTGTATATCCACACAAACATTTCAAAACATCAGAAGCTCCAATGCTTCTTGTTAGGGCCTTCAGACAGTATTATATGAAACAACCAAAGTGGCTTGTTCTGGCATCAGTATGTGAAGCAAGTCAATACTTGGTATTGGGATTTCGTCCTGAGAACTCTCCGGATTTGTTAAATGAATTCACTTTAACACTTCCCATTTTCCACCTGCCACTCTTAAGGAGTTTCATAACTAATAGCCACACCCTTAATGGATTGCAAGGGAATAAAATGTTTTCCTTAGCATAAAACTATGATCCATGTTCCAGTGTTATGTTTATCATTCATTACACATCATTTTCTAGTCATGAAAGCTTGAACAGATGAGCAAACCTCTGGCTTCAAGGATCACCTTTGTTTATGCTTTCTTTGTGACTATAACCTTGACATTCCCCAGGCTTTGTTGCAAAAGCAAGATACTGTGGTCTGCGTGCATACAACAGGCATGCTGTCGTTATAACCATTCAGCAGGCTATGTGCATTTTGTAAATAGCACAATTTTATTTTTCAGATCTTATCACTGTAAATCTTTCTGAGGGCAGTTCTATTTTATCCAGCCTTTCCTTATTCCCAATCTTTCTTTTCATTAAAATGAGTTAACTGGCCAGAATGAAATTACTCCACAAAAAAGGATTCAGTATCCTGGGGAAGCACCAGGATTGTCCATTTGGAAAAGAAAGAACTGTTTCAGGAAAAAAGATACTTGATTTATTGCCACCAGTGTGATGCCAAACCCTTCTCTCTTTTCCCCATGTGACTTTTTGCAAAGCTGTGTTTAACTAAAATAAATAAATAGAATACCTTGGCATGGTGAATAACACTATTAGCCTCTAGTCTCTAGCATTATTTACAGAGATGCCCTTGGACCCGCGAAGATCCCACTGAAGTGGTAGATGGTATCAAGAAACTATGAGTGAGGGGAGGAGAGAGTTTTTCTATTAGTTGTCCCTTTGCACAGCCCTGTCTTGTGTGACATTTATGGCCATCCCTGAATCAGAGGCCCATTCATTGTCACTCAGCCTTGGCCAATTGGGTAATTCCAACTAGCTCCAAAACCTGCTGCCCTTGAAAACCTCTTGGAAATTTCACCAGGTCTAGAGCACAGGGGTTCACTTGGTTTGCACAATTAACATGACCATAGCAAGAATTGCAATGAGTGCCAACTGGTTTCCAGATCACTTCAATCACTGGTTGTCCTTTAAAGCCTTATGACTCAGGTCCTGCAGAGCATGTTCTCCCCATGGTTTCTGTCCTTCCGGTAAGGGAAGGTACTCTCCTAGGCCCGTCCTTGAGGGATTGCTTTGATCAGGGACCCCAATGGTATGCTTTTCCGGGAATCTTTCCTTTGGCATAGTGCTCCACTTGAGGCCAGGCCAACACCAACCCTCTTGGCATTCTAGAAAGCTGACAGGCTCCGCTGTTCCAGAAGGTTTTTGGGGATCAAAGATAAGGTCCTCCTCATAACAAGTGGGTATGTTTGCTTTTTATACTATTTATTTCTTAATGTTGTTTATATATATGTTGTTTTTATACATATGCTTTTTATCTGATTGCTGTGCGCTGCCCAGAGTCACTTATGGTGAGATGGATAGCTACATAAATTTGATGAATAAATAATATTTTTAAAAAGTTGGTATCACTTGTTGAAAATATTTTTTCTCAGAGACCAGGAGATGGATTGCAGCTGGCTTTAAGAGTTGGTTGTTTCTTTCTTTTTCTGTTTTACTTTATATCATCATAAACCCTTCAGAGCCTTTTTGGAGTTCAGCAGCATATGAACAGCAGAAGGAAATAAAGAAACCATGAAATAGGCGTTCTATGACTGCACAACTATTGGCATCCATTGCCAGATTTCCCATTAGGGGCATTTGGTTAGTTAGTTTGCTTTGAACGGCCTTTCAGAGCATTGTGGTCTGCCAGTGGCCATCGGAGCTGGCAGTAGATTCAGACAGTGAGGAGGTTGGGGAGGAACATGGGCCAGTCCTGGAGTCTGGGGAAGGCTCTGATGAGGGTTCTGTGTAGGAGGCAGAGAGGCGGCCAGAGCCATATGCCAGTTATTAGTTGCCTTCAGAGTCAGACATCATTGAGGCAGACGAACAGCTGGAGCCTGTTCCCAGTGTGCACATGCACAGAGTTGTCAGACGAAAGGAACAGCTAAAGAACAGGGGTCAACTTGGGAGTAAGGCCACAGGTGGATGATGAATGGCCCCTCCCAGAGGAAATAAAAGAGGAGAGAAAGGGGAGGGGAGTTTGCAGGAGATAATTAGTTTGCTTAATTGGTTCGTGAGTCCCCGAGACTCCTTGCCAAGTTTTGCAGATATCGGCCTATCAGCTCTCCAAGCCAGATAAGGTCTATGACTGTAAATCCTCCCTTGAAAGACTTTACTGGATGTAAATGAGCAGAATACACAGAAAATTAATAAAAGAGATTTTTGTCGGGACAAGATGCTCTTGGGAAGGTTAGATCAGAACACAGAGGTACAAACATGGCCTACTGCCAAAATGGGACCAATCCAGTTTGGTGTGGTGGTGAAGGTGCTGGCCTAGAAACCAGGAGACTGTGAATTCTAGTCCTACCTTAGGCATGAAAGGCAGTTGGGTGACTTTGGGCTAGTCAGTCTTTCTCAGCTCACATACCTCACAGGGTTGTTGTTGTGGGAAATATATATGTATATAAAACTTCCTAAGTTTTCTTTTGCTAGGGCTTTGAGAGGGAAGAACTTCTCTCTGGCGAACAAATGGTGAACTGAAGATGGTTCCGGTCCCAACTGTGGCAAAATGAAGAGCCAGCAACTAAACCGGCTCTTCAAAATTCTTCTCTGGACAAGGAAAGGACTTGAGATCACCACAAGTGTGCCAAACAGTTGCTCTTTGCAAAGAGAACGCAAGGCAGTCTCTGGTAGGCTTAGAGCGCTCTGGAAACAAAGGAAATTGTTAGAGCCTTTAAGGACTCTGGGTCTGCATTCTTCTTTTTCTAATGACTCCCTTTCAGAGATTAGGAACCTTTGGATCAACAGGTTTTACTGCACTGGATGAATTTCCTTCAATCCTCAGGGAAAGTAAAATAGCTTTACAAAGGCACGGAAGTGTTGAAGGACAAATTGTAGTGTTCAGGCAGGGCCCTTCTCAAATCAGGTTGCTCTTGATCTCTCCAATCATTCATCCTGACAAGAGAGACTCTTTTTTCCTTCTGCTTGAAGATCCTCTTGGAAGAACCAGCTATGTAGTCCCTAAGAGTAAAAAATGACGACTTAATGACATATCACCCTGTCTTGGAAAATTCTGACATTAGGCCATCTAGGGGTCGCGTAGCAGGAAACTGGTGGGATGCAGGAGGAAGAAAAGGGAAGAATAGTAAAAAAATAAATAAAAATAGAAGACAGCTTGTGTTCTGAAGACCTGGTTAAGCAAAACCTCAGCCAGTCTTCACATCTCCTTTCCAGCTTTCCCTGAAGTGGAAATGCACCTTTCCAAAAACCCCACGCCATTGGCTGGCAGTTTTAATTAGAAGCATTCTGAAAACAATGGATTCTGACAAGGTGGTGGCCTCTGAGCAGCAAACCTGAAAATTTGTGCAAAAGAGCATTGTGCTCAGATGAGCTACACTAATGTGGAGGAATTGGCATTGAGGGATTTGGCTCCAAACAAGCTGCACAAACAAGAATGCAAGATAAGGACCTTGAGCAAGAGCTGCTAAAACAAGCAGTGTGTGAAGTGACAAGCTCACAACATGGCCTCCTCAAGGCTAGTGAAGGGCCAGAACACATTCCAGGAAACCCTCTTTGAACTGTTTCTAAACAGCATAGCACAATTTCTGCTCCCCAACCCAATGTTTTAAAGTTAATTTGGATTCATTTGGGGGCTAATTACTAACATTTATATTTTTTTTCCTTCGATGCCTTCAAATTATCCCCCTTATTTAACATGAAGACAATCCGTTACGTACATGAATTAAAGTTTCAAAAGCCACAGATTAAAATCCTCGAGAACTACCAGCCTTGGGGGCTCTCCCGTCTGCCTGAATATAACTATTCAGACAAAATAACAGAATAAAAGAGTTGGAAGGAATCTTGGAGTTCATTTAGTTCAACCCCTTGCTTAAGCAGAAGACCCTACACCACTTCAGACAAATCGTTGTCCAAATTCTTCTTAAAAACTTCCAGTGTTGGAGCATTCACAACTTCTGGAGGCAAGCTGTTCCACTGATTAATTGTTCTGTCAGGAAATTCCTCCTTAGTTCTAAGTTGGTTCTCTCCTTGATTAGTTTCCGTCAATTGTTTCTTGTCCTGCCTTTGGGTTCTTTGGAGAATAGGTTGATCTCCTCTTCTTTGTGGAAGCCCTTCAAATATTGGAACACTGCTATCATGTCCCCCTTAATCCTTCAGGCAGGGCGGTTGAGCAGCAGGGAGGATTGTCCAACAGCACAAACCAGAACAGCTCCTTAAGAGCACAACTTCAGCAACAGGGCATTAATTATCACCCCACCTTCTATCCTCTGCAAAAGATTGATGCTGAGCTAGAAAGCCAGGTGGGTGCATTTCTGAGAAGCCCCCCCCCCCAAATGATCCCACCCAGATCTCCAGTATACATACATACCAAGTGAGCACCTCATCTGCATTTTCTAGTGCATACTGACTTGAGATTCAGTAGCAGTAATCAGAGCTCAGTTCCACCTAGGTTCTGGTGATCTGGCATCAGAGACGAATATTGAAGACTATAAAGTGGGACTCTTTTGACTGAGCAGCTACATGAGCAGCCTGTCCTCAGTTTTCTGCCACTGCTTCCTCTATCCATTGTGACCTTGATAGCATTGCCTGTTTGCTGTCCCTCCAACTCTGTCACAACCTAACCCCCATTCTCTTGGGCCATAGAACCAATCCAACAACCCTCACCCACCCCCAGACCCCAACAACCTCTGCTAACTGTTCCTGCACTTAGATACTCAGCAGCCTGCCAAAGAGTGTTCCCACCCACCCTCATACATTCACTTCATCCCCCAGGCTCCAAACACTATCTAGAGTGAGTGCACTGATAAACTTACCTAGTTTGGGTAATGAACATCTGCAAGAAAACAACCAAGCTCGGAAAACATGAAGGAACCTTAATTTCAACCCTGAGCTAAAAATATTCTCTGTTATTGGTACAGTCTAGAGTGGGTCACTTTATAGTTGGTCAGCTGTCAGGCAATCCCAGTTCATACATTAAAAAAAACCCAAACAACACAATAGGAGACAGGCAAATCTGCTTTTTATCAATTCATGTATAAAACAAAAATGAGGAAGTTTACAGATAAAATGCATTAGACACTTTGCTCACTAGGCTGGGATATTTGGGGTATTTCTTATGTCGCCGGAGGTGGGGGCAAATTTAGTTGATCATAGAGACTTGACTTAGAAACACATTTCAAACATGAATGGGGTTAATATATTAAGAAACTTCGCCTTTAATTAATGTCCTGGCCTTTAGAACATTTTAAAATGTATTTTCTTTAAAATACATGAGGAAGCCCTGCGTATGATGAACATATTATTAGATTGCCATCAAGTTTGGTATTTTTCACTTATATTGGCACTGCAACTCCCAGAATTTCCAAGCAATAACACATTGGAGAATGTATGTATATATGGATTTCATTAATTTAGGTACTGCCTGATTCCAAAAGAACTCTGAACAGCTCACAATATTTATGGGAAACAAAATAGCACAAAAGCCCAATATGATATAAATAACCAAGTTTGCATCTAACTGCTCAACCCATCATTTGCACAAAAACCTCTTCAAGTAACAAGTAATTCACTGATTAAAAAATGAATTGGGAAGAAGGGAACTGTTAGATCAGGTGGATGAAGGCACACTCAGAGTAACAAACAGCTCTTTATTAGCACAAGTCAACTATGTACAATCCAGCAAAGGATCAGTCTGACAGCAGCCCTTTTATAGGGAGCTGTCAGACCCTTTGACCAATGAGATTGAATCTCTGTTCCCGCTGGAACAGAGGACCTTGGTGTAAACCATTATTAATGCTTCTGGTATCTAACACTCCTCCCCTCTTAGATGGGCTCAACCAACTTGTGACATAGTCACGCAGGTAGGCGGGCTTTCTGGTGGCTCGCCCAGACCTGCGCAGTTCAGTTGGTGGGTGTTCTTCAGTCAGGTCGGATGGACCTGTTGTCTCCGTGGCTTTGCCTGGTGGAAGCTTCTGGAACTTCTCACAGGCCGCAGCTGGAGTTTCTGGAACCGGTTCGCTCGGAACTCGCTGCGGGCCTGCAACAATTACAGATAAGTGTCCCGGTACCTTCGGGATTGAGTTATATGTGGAAGGAGTGAATTCATGCTCCTTTTGTGTAGGGCTTTGGCTAACTCATGCAGGAGTTACCTCTGGTTGCCTAAGATTGGAGTTGGAGATGCGGCCACGGAGTTGGTAAATGTGCCATCTCCAATTTTGACTGTCCTCGAGCTTTAATAGGTAAGAGCGAAGCCCGGTGATGCCTATTACTGTGACAGGAATCCAAAGAGTTCCCCCAGCGTAGTTGTGGCCGTAAACTTGATCCCCTACACTAAAATTTCTTATTTTGCCGGTCGAATCTGGGGGTGATGTGGCAGAGTAGTTTGGGTGTAGCCGGTCTAAGTAGGAACATAGCTGGTGACCCATTAGAAGCTCGGAAGGGCTTCTACCAGTGGTAGCACTTGGCGTGATGTGCTGTATGAGGAGGAATTGATCAACCTGTGTTTGCCAATCTCCCAGGCCCTTCCTGGATGGGGCTTCTTTTGCAGATCTCACCATTCTCTCTGCCTGACCATTGGAAGCCTGATGGAATGGAGCGACCAGGGCATGTCTGGTTCCCTGTGCTGCTAAATAGGTCTCAAATTGCATGGCCGTAAATTGGGGCCATTGTCAGAGACCAAAACATCGGGCAGGCCGTGAGTGGAGAAAAGTCTCCGTAGTGCCTTGATGACCACTTCTGCCATGGTAGAGGTCACGAGGACTACTACTAGCCATTTCAAGTAGGTGTCCACAACTCCCATAAAGTTCTGGCCATGAATAGGGCCAACAAAATCTATGTGCACCCTAGACCATGGTGCTTTAGGTCACTCCCACTCCTTAGCGGGCGCCTCTGCAGAAGCTGGTCTGGACTCCTGGCATGGTGTGCAGGTAGCCACCCATTCTTCTATCTCCCTGTCCATGTTAGGCCACCACATGTAACTCCTGGTCAAAGATTTCATCCTGACAATTCCAGGATGCCCTACGTGCAAGGCCTCTAATACTGCAATGTGCAGTTTGGATGGAACAACGACCTGGTCCCCCCACAGTAAACAACCATTTATTACTGACAGTTCATCATGTTTGCAGTAAAACATTTTAAATTCAGAACCCACAGGCCCCTTGGGCCATCCCCTCCACACCCAGTTCAAAACCTGTTGGAATGTAGTCTTTTGCGGAGTGGCGGGCAACGTCACAAGACGAGACAGGACCATCCTCAAGACAGTCAATGAGGACTGGTGTCTCAGGGGTAGGGTCTTCAAGCAGTTCAGGCAGTGGGCATCGACTCAAGGTGTCAGTATGCCCCAAGGTAGAGCCAGGTCAATGGACGAGGCGATAACTGTAGGCCACGAGGAATATTGTCCATATGGTCATTCACGGTGTCAAAGAAGCAGGGGTAGGCCGGTCCCCAGCCAGCAATCCCAGCAATGGTTTGTGGTCCATGATAAGTTCAAAGTCACGGTCGTAGATGTACTCGTGGAACCATTTCACGCTGGTGACTGCAGCCAGAGCCTCACGGTCCAGTTGGCTGTAGTTCCGCTCGGCAGCAGACAATGTTCATGACTAATAGGCAATGGGCGCCTCGGTTCCATTTGGCATGCAGTGGCTGAGGACGGCTCCAATGCCAAACAGGGAAGCATCGCACGTTAGGGCAAGTGGCAGGGTCTGGCTATATTAGACCAAAAACGTGTCCGTTGACAGCAGTTTCTTCACTGCAGCAAATGCGGCTGCTTCAGCTCTGTCCCATGATCACTTAGCATGTTTGCTGAGAAGCTGATGCAAACTGCTCAGCAACCCTGGCTTTCTGCTTGAGAAAAACACTGTAGAAGTTAAGGAGTCGGAGGAACGCCTGCAGTTCGGTCTGATTGCGAGGAGTAGGGGCGTCCTGGATTGCCTCAATTTTTTTGTTGGTCAGGTGATTCCCAGAGCTGTTGATGAGGTACCTTAGGAATTCAACTCTTGGCACGTTAATTTGGCATTTTTCTTTTTTGAGGCGGAAGTCTTTGTCTCTGATTCTGGCCAGAACAGTTCCCAATCTTTTAAATAATTGCGCCTCATTTGCAGCTGATACCAATATGTTGTCAAAGTAGGGGACGACTCCTGGAGTCCCTTGCAAAAGCCGTTCCATGATGCTTTGGAACAGTCCAGGGGCGATACTAACTCCGAATTGAAGGTGGGTGCATTTGAATGCCCCCCTATGCGTCATGATGGTTTGGGCCTCCACTGTGGCACCGTCTTCAGGCAACTGCTGGTATGCCTGTACCATATCTAATTTTGCAAAAACTTTTCCGGGGCCTAACGAGTGCAGTAAATGATGTACAATGGGTACAGGATAAGTGCTTTGCTGCAAAGCTTTGTTTATCGTGCACTTGTAATCCACGCAGATGCGGACAGATCCATCAGGCTTGACAGGTGTCACTATAGGTGTCACTATAGGGGTCTCCCAGCACGCGTGATCTACTGGCTCTAGGATTCCCTGGCCAATCAATTTGTCTAGTTCCAAATCAGTTTTAGGGTGGACAGCGAAAGGTACTCTCCTGGGTTTTAGCCTGATGGGGGCTACATTGGTGTCCAAGTTAAAAGATATTGGAGTCCCCTCATACTTACCTTGGTGCCAAAGATGTCCACAAACTCCTTAAGGAATTCCTCAGTGCTTTCGCCTCATATGGTGTTGATTCCAGTCACTTCTAGGCCCGGGGCCTCGAACCACTCAAGCCCCAGGAGGCTCTGCAGGTCTCGGTTGACTACCGTCACTGGTAGCTGGCCGCAGAAGGTCTTGAACCTCACCCAGAAGGTCCCCTGGCCCACGATGGGGACTCGGTTCCCCTGGTAGTCGTGAAGGCGGATGTCTGGAACCCGCAGCTGATGCTTTTTAAGGGTAGGGACAGACTGTTTGAGCGCTGCCCAAGACATTATGGTCAAGGATGACCCCATATCAATCTTCATATTGCATGGAAAGTCCGCAATGAGGACTGTGACTTTCAGCTTTTTTGGATGCTTCGTGTGGACTTGGCCTATGGAGGTGTGGTAGGTGACTCTGGTGTCGCCTTCTGTTCGCCGTGGTGGCGGCTGCCATGCCCCTTGGTTGGGACTCTGCTGGCGGGTAGGTATGCTTCTGGGCTTCCAGGTTGTAGCAGGGCGATCGCTTCTGCAGATCTTAGTGATTGATGCTTTTTAAGGGTAGGGACAGACTGTTTGAGCGCTGCCCAAGACATTATGGTCAAGGATGACCCCATATCAATCTTCATATTGCATGGAGAGTCCTCAATGAGGACTGTGACTTTCAGCTTTTTTGGATGCTTCGTGTGGACTTGGCCTATGGAGGTGTGGTAGGTGACTCTGGTGTCGCCTTCTGTTCACTGTGGTGGCGGCTGCCATGCCCCTTGGTTGGGACTCTGCTGGCGGGTAGGTATGCTTCTGGGCTTCCAGGTTGTAGCAGGGCGATCGCTTCTGCAGACCTTGGCGATGTGCCCCTTGCGTTCACAGCGTTGACAGTTGGCATTGCGGAAACAGCAATGTGTTCTGAGGTGGTTTCCTCCGCAGCCAGCACAAAGCGGGAAACACGGTTCAAATTTTCGCGCCGGCTTGGTGCTATCACTGCGCATGCGGTAGCTGTCATCTTCGCTCTCCGAGCCTTCAGGCTCTGTGGTCTTGCGATGCACGCCTGCACTCTTCCGCACACTCTTTGGACTATTTTGGTGCTGCAGGGTTTCCATTGATTTAATTGAAGACTCAGTAGCCCTGGCTTCGTCTAGGGCAATTTGGAGAGTAAGATTAGTTTTTGCTAATAACCTCCTCTGCAGGCCAATGTCCCTAACACCGCATATGATGCGGTCAAGTAGTAGTTCATCAAGATCTCTAAACTCGCAGTACGCTGCGGCCTTTCTGAGTGCCGCAATGTATTCGTTGATGGATTCCCCTTCTTTTTGGTTACGGATGTTGAATTCATGCCTCCGGACATATTTAGACAGTCTGGGAGCATAGTGTGTCCTCAGTGTATGTTGTAGAACAGACCAAGCGACCAATTGGTGTTGGCTCAGACAAATCCTTTGCCGTCTTGAACACCTCTGGTCCGCAGTAGCTCAAGAACATATTCTTTTTCTGGCCTTCAGAAAGGTCCATGAGGTCATTGACTTTGAGGAAGCAATCAAACCTCATCATGTAGGATTCCCAGTGTTTGGTGGCTGGGTTGTATGGACTCGGTGGGGCATGCGTTGTCATCTTGTGTTCCTGAGTACATTTGAATTTGCCGCTCAAAGATGGCTGCTTGATGCTGCGCCGTGCTCCAGGCTGGATTGACCTGCTGGATTGTTGAGCTCTTTTTGTCTGCCTAGTTGCCTTCCAATCCCACCTTCGTCGCCAGTGTTAGATTGGGTGAATGAAAGCACACTCAGGCTTCAGAGTAACAAACAGCTCTTTATTAGCACAACTATGTACAATCCAGCGAAGGTTCAGTCTGACAGCAGCCCTTTTATAGAGAGCTGTCAGACCCTTCGACCAATCAGATTGAATCTCTGTTCCCGCTGGAACAGAGGACCTTGGTGTAAACCATTACCAATGTTTCTGGTATCTAACAGGAACGAAGGTGTGTCATTAGGGAGGATAGATATGGTATCTATCATATCTATAATTGCTGCAAAGAAAATTAGAATTTACTTTTTTAGATGCTATATATTTGTTTGTTTTTATTTAATAGATGTATATGACTATCCTACACAAACTCCCTTTCTTCTTCTTTCTTTCTTTCTTTCTTTCTTTCTTTCTTTCTTTTCTTTGTCTTTTGCTTTCCTCCACTTTTCCTTGTATTCTTTGGTATCTTTTCCCCCTTTTTCTATTTTTCTGTTTGTTTCTGAAGTTGTTTTAATCTTAAGTAAAATTATCTTTCAATAAAAAAATGTATGTATGTATGTATGTATGTATGTATGTATGTATGTATGTATGTAGGTAGGTAGGTAGGTATATATATATACCTCATCCAACAAGAAGGCCTCATGCAAACTAATCTTGGGGCTGGTAGAACAGCCAGGGCCTCAAGGCCTTGCAGAATGGCCTAAGAGTGGGAGAGAGCTGCTAGAAAATATTGTTGACATTCAGCTACTAAATCAGAATTTGCTGTATGCAGAGGTATCATAAGCGTTGTCCTCACTGTGTATTCTTTTTTTTTCTGATTGAGAAAAAAAATATCTGAAATGTAATTAAAACAAGTGCCTAATTGGCAGCATTTCCATACAACACAGGAGATGAAACAAGGCCAAGTGGACTCACTGTTTCTACTATAGGAAGGATGCCACGGAAATAAGCAGATAACAAGTTATTCCGCTGTTCCTGAGCACACAGTTCAAGTTTATGCCCCGTTCTATCTGATTAAGTTGAAGAAGTTCAATTCAGATCTCCAGCATCTTGTTTCCTCTTCCTTAATGATGAGGCAAAATTTATCTAGAGTGATCCAAGATTGCCTCACACTGCCCATGTGCTTCTACACAAGGATTTCCTTTGAAATAATTCACTAATAACTGTCGTTTATAAGTGTGTGCATCTCTGTGTTAAATCTGTTAATTGTATCTACTGCTCATGAGTTTGGCCGTGCCTGCACAGCATCGAAGTTGACTCAAATTAACACATTCGGCCATAGAATCTGATCCTGCAAATGTTTCCCAACAGCAAGAGAATCACTTCTGGCAGCATCGGTTGCTTTTCACCTAGCCATTTTTTCCACTCACAAAATAAAAAAGTGAGGGAGAAGAACACCACTTTTACAGATGGTGGCAACTCTCCAGGCAGCAGGGAGAGGCCTGCAAAAGGAGGGATAACAAAGACCACCCCTCCCTCCTTCCCACCAGTACAAGAATTCTGGGAGAATGCCTCTGAAAGAATACATCCAATTCATTGTATACTGTATAATAGCTTGAAGAAAATCAGTGGTGCAGCTAAATAATGATAGGCTCAGGACTTAAAAGGATTTACAGAGATTTCTCTTTCAAGGTATTACATGTGCCATTATTTTATAACTCCAAAATAACCAAGTAAATTTGTTTTTAAAAATATAAAAAGTGCCCCTTACCAAAACGCCTCCAAATTTAATTCCCCTTTTCCAGGTCCCAGCTTTTCTGCAGTCATTAACAGAAAGCAGACCCGTAGAAAGTATCTCGGGCAGTTGCAGAATATCTGGCTGCAGAAAAGGAAATCTGGAGACCACCTAGATTAAAGGAAGATGACCATATAGGTCAGGGGTGTCAAACTCATATTGTCACATTGGTGTCACGTGACGTGTTGGGAGTTTTTTTCCCACTTCACTAAACTGGGCGTGGCCCAGTGGTTGGTTGCAGGAGGTACACCCCGATACGGGCGTACCGGTGCCTGCTGGGAGCACTGGCTACCATTCCAGTACGGTGCTCCGGAGGTCCCACCCACCCACCCACCCATCGTCCTTACCTGTATTTAAGCTCTTTGGAGCTTCAACGAGCAACTGGAGTGTCGTGGAGGCATTGCGGAGCGTCGCAGGAGGTAAGGATGCATGCACACGCTGCACGTGTGTGTGTGCGTGCTGTGCACGTTCATGTGATGGACGCTGGGCCCCGTTGCATCGTACCGGTTGCACCGGGATCCAGAACCCTCCACTGGCATGGGGGTAGCCAGCATGTGATGCATCCAGCCCGCAGGCCGCAGGTTTGACAGCCTTGATATACGTAGGTGGATCGCTTGGACCCAGTGACGTGCGGTGAGGTTTATAGCTGGTGAGGCAGCAATTTTTTTAGACTTGTGGACTTCAACTCCTAGCATTCCACAGTCAGGCATGCTCAGTTGCGACCTGCCGCCCTTCGCCCTGGGATTCGGCCACGGCACCGCCTGCCAGAGCTGCGCGGAATCTGGGGTGCGCTTGTCGGGTGAGGGCAGCGCAGATGGGGAGCGGATGGAGCAGAGGAAGCCTCTCCCCCCCCCCGCTTCCCATGCCCGAAAGAACAAAGGGAACCTCTGCCGCCGCCTGGGCAACCTGGCCGGGCTGTCTCGCGGTGGCTTTCTGGTGCTGAGCTTGGGAGTCCCTGGAGGAGCTGGCGGGGGCTGCAAGCACCGCAGGCTGGACTGGAGCCTCGAGTCTAGGGCAGCGAGTCATTCGATAGGAAACTTGCCTCTTGGAAGGAATGACTCGGCTTGGCTCCTGCTTTGTCTCTCCTGCCTCTTCGCTTCTCCATTCGGTCGTTGGGCAGCAGATCGAAAGCGGGAGCCAAGCTGGGTCATTCCTCCCAAAAGGCAAGTTTCCCATCGAATGACTCGCTGCTCTGATGATGAGAGGTTAGGCTGTGCCTCACTTGCCTCACCTGACTGCACGTCACTGCTTGGACCATTAAGCTGTTTGGTATAAGATGGCTCTTATTCTATCTTAGATTGCTTGAGTCTGATTGTATAGGTGCCGTTTGCCATAATATAGCTACGCAAGGGAAATCCTTTTTCTCCCTTTCTTGCTATAAAGACTCAATTCTTTTATACACTCTCTGGTGAGGACATTTTCTGGCAATTGGTGATGCCAAAGTGAAAGTGAGTGGGATTATTCCTCCCCCCCACAATTTATTTAGCTTTCTTTATCTGCAATAGGTTACGCTTGCCCCAGCACTACAATAAATATAATACATATTGCATGATAAAAGCTTTTAAACTAATTGATTATAATCGGAGTGCCTAAAGTTACAATTCCCCAACCGATAAAAGAATATAGCATACTTGTGTAGGTTGGAGAGCTCATTAAGTTCTTCAGTAAAGCTAGGGGCTCACTTGCGACTAACCAGAAATCCATAGGCAACATCCTTTTCTGCCATGTCCCCATGCCATTGCTTCATCTCATCTTCAACCCATGCATAGGTCGGTCTTAAGTCATTTGTAGTTTTTCCATTACTGAAATGAGGTTTTCCCCTATAAGTCAACAGCCACCCATAGTAGTTTCTCAAGAGTAAAATCTGATGTGCCTGCTCACCATCCTGTTAGCAATACAGTCAGATAAACAATGCGATCCAGACAAACAGGATAACAGAATAACAGAGTTGGAAGGGACCTTGGAGTCTTCTAGTCCAACCCCGTTCAAACAGGAAACTCTATACCATTTCAGACAAATGGTTGTCCAGTTTCTTCTTAAAAACTTACAGTGTTGGAGCAGTCACAATTTCTGGAGGCAAGCCATTGCCATTGATTAATTCTTCTAACTGTCAGGAAATTTCTCCTCAGTTCTAAGTTGCTTCTCTCCTTGATTAGTTTCCACCTATTGCTTCCTGTCCTGCCTTCAGGTGCTTTGGAGAACAGCTTGACTGCCTCTTCTTTGTGGCAGCCCCTGAGATATTGGAACACTGCTATCTTGTTTCTCCTAAAGGTTGAGATCAGTCTGGCTACAGGTAGTCCACAATTTATATAGCAATTTACTTAGGAATCATTTGAAGTTACAGCTGCATTGAGGGGGGGAAGGGGACTTGCACCCAGTTCTTGCACTTACAAGTGTCACAGTATCCCATGGTCATGTGATCAAAATTTGGTTGCTTGGCAACCCACATGCTAGCTTCCAGCAAGCAAAGTCAATGACAAAGCAAGATTTGCCTAACAACCACATAATTTGCTTAACAGCACTAGCAAAAAAAGTAATAAAATCATTTAATCCAATTCACTTAACAACTGCTTTGCTTAGCAATGGAAACTGTGGTCCTAGTTGTGGTCATAAGACAAGCACTACCTGTATTTTTAGGCTTGTACAGATATATGCCACCCCGGGACATTCTTTCCCACTGCTATTCTTTTCTCAGTTTCACCTTATGGGCTGGATGTAGCTACAGGGCCACCTCTTTGTTAGGTGAGCTTGCAAAGTGAATGAGCTTTGATAATTGTACTCTCTTGCTTGTCATGGCGGTGGCCTGATTGACAGGTGGTTGCCCACCAATGGTGACATTGGAAAAGGGGAGAGGAGCAAAATCACATTGTTTAACACGTCTTTAGGTATAAACTAAAACAGGCAACACATGCAGCATAGGGATCAGGAAAAGGCAGCAAATTTGATACCAGGATACTTTTCAAATAACTCAGGGATGGCTTGACAACACTCTGCTCCAGCATGATGTAATAAACATATATCTAGATAGCTTACAATAGAGTAACCCAAGCCCCAGAGCTGTTTATTAGCTCACAACCAAAGTTTGTTTTGAGAAAGTTTCTTATTGATATTCAAAGATTTTCATGTTGAGAAGAATTATGATACTCTAATTCAATATATCCTATCTAGACAAGTTATCTAATTTCCATGCCTGACCTGCACTGATTTTCAAGTAGTGTCAGTTGCAAAATTAGCAAATATTAGAGAAGTTCACCCAAGGAAGGAAGGCATGGGATCCTGGCAGCATTTGATGGTTGGTGCCTTTAGCCTAATTTTGCACTGAGCTTTCCTCAACTGATATAAGATCATTTTGGTTTCATTGTTACAAAAACATATTCTGTTTCTGAATGCTTTTTTCAACAGCCTGTTCAATATTTTTGCACTGCAGCTCTCTTTTAGGTGCATATGTATGCATCTCTCTCTCTCTCTCTCTCTCTCTCTCTCTTGTTCTCTCTCCCTCCCACTCTCCATCTATCACCTATCACCTATTTGTGCCTGTATAGCTCTCTTTGTGAATGCCCTAAAAAAAACTATTAGAGACTTAATGCTCTGTGGTTTTTCCCACACTCAGTAAACAATGCTTTCTTCTTGGCACTTCACTTGAGTGAAAAACTGTATAATGGTTTCCATTTTCAGACAAGGTTCATATTTTTTTTCACAAAGATATGGCATCTCCAATTTAATTTTCTTAGAGTTTTATTTTTAATTTTCTTCCTAACAGTGAGAACAATTAACCAGTGGAATGTCTTGCCTTCAGAAGCTGTAGGTGCTTCATCACTGGAGGTTTTTAAGGAGAGGCCGGACTGTCATCTGTCTGAAATGGCATAAGGTTTCCTGCTTGAGCAGGGGGCTAGAGTAGAAGATCCCCTAGGTCTACTCTGACTGGCAGTAGAAGCAATGAAGTTTATTGCACCCGTTTTACTGCATCAGCTTTGTTCAAGAAATGAAAATGTTGAAATGTTCAAAGTCATCAACAGAAGACATCTTGTATATAGTTCCTGCTGTACCTGTTGTGCTGAGTCCCAGCGCATATATCAAATGATTGAGACACTTAAGACAATACTGTTTTAAGAATTATTACTAAAGCTTCTATTACTGAAGTGCTCTTGGAGGTATCCAGATGCTCTTTCAGCTCAGATGGTAGAATACATACTTCATCTGCAAAAGAGCCCTCCACTCACTCTCTCACTCTCCGCCCTGTGTGTGTGTGTGTGTGTGTGTTTGTGTGTTTGTGTGTGTGTGGTGAGAGAGAGAGAATATTCTGGAGGATGTAAAATTATCACTTCTGCTCCCGCCTCCCACACATAAGTTTCAGAGACAGGTGTAAGTTCTGCTTTTCTAGTTAAAAAGGAAGCACCCATAATTTATAAACTGTCAGTCGTAAATATTGTACAACTGTAAGCTGTACTCACACAGCCTCCCAACTGCCAACCCATTTTGCAAACAACAAAGACTTTCAAGTGGCTCAATAGACAAGCAGAAGCATCTACAACCAGTGTAAATGTATAGATTTCTATTTTTATATCAAGAGAAAAAAAAGGGCTTGCTTTCAGCTACAAAAGGTTTAAATAGTCCCTGCTTAGCTTGTTACTGAGCACTTTAGGAAGGGTAGTAGAAGAGTAGAGTTTGCTCTTTCCCCCCCTGTACCAGAAGTGGGTTCCTACCAGTTCAGAGCAGTTCGGCTGAGTAGGTAGTAACTGGGTTGGCCATGCCCCAGAAATGGTTCTATTGGCAGTGCCATAGGCGGAGCCATCTTGCTTTTTGCTTCTGTGCATGCTCAGAAGCTATTTTTTTAATTAGTGCGCATGCACACACAGCGTGCATCAAACGCATGCACGCCTGAACCATGTGCATGCCCGAAGTGCGTCCCTGAGCGAACTGACAGTAACAGAAGCCAGAACCAACTCCTGCCCTCTACCTGTACCAAGGTGTTTCCACAGAGCAGGAACAAAACTGAGAAGGAGGAAATGAAAGCAGATCTTGTGTCAGGGCAGGGATTGAGGGAATGACTCAGTGCCTGAAGACTGAACCTATTTACCCAGTAAGACCTGCTGAAAGTCCCTTTCCAAAGGAGTGCCATCTGCTGGGATGCCTAATTGACCTTTCTCTATGAAAGTTTCCTTTCTGAGCAACAGCCTGCCCTTGGATGTCCAGATTTCTACCTCTTACTAGGCTTTCAAAGGCCATAAAATGGGCTGCTGTAGGAAACCATTTGGGAATAGGAGAATAATCTGTCTGCATCCAGGGGGTGCACCTCTATCTTGTCCGTTTATTTCTTGTTGATAATGATTGCCTTTTTAATCTGATGTTGTTGGTGGGTCTAAGCTGTTTAGACCTTTGGGAATTGAATACAGTGGAAAGAGAAGGGAAGGGAAAGGGGAAGGGAAGGGAAAGAGAGGGATCTTGGAGTCCTAGTGGACAACCATTTAAATATGAGTCAGCAGTGTGCAGCAGCTGCCAAAAAAGCCAACACAGTCCTAGGCTGCATCAACAGAGGGATAGAATCAAGATCACGTGAAGTGTTAATACCACTTTATAATGCCTTGGTAAGGCCACACTTGGAATACTGCATTCAGTTCTGGTCGCCACGATGTAAAAAAGATGTGGAGACTCTAGAAAGAGTGCAGAGAAGAGCAACAAAGATGATTAGGGGACTGGAGACTAAAACATATGAAGAACGGTTGCAGGAACTGGGTATGTCTAGCTTAAGAGAAAGAAGGACTAGGGGAGACATGATAGCAGTGTTCCAATATCTCAGGGGTTGCCACAAAGAAGAGGGAGTCAAACTATTCTCCAAGGCACCTGAGGATAGAACAAGAAGCAATGGGTGGAAACTAATCAAGGAGAGAAGCAACTTAGAACTGAGGAGAAATTTCCTGACAGTTAGAACAATTAATCAGTGGAACAGCTTGCCTCCAGAAGTTGTGAATGCCCCAACACTGGAAGTCTTTAAGAAGATGTTGGATAGCCATCTGTCTGAAACGGTATAGGGTTTCCTGCCTAGGCAGGGGGTTGGACTAGAAGACCTCCAATGTCCCTTCCAACTCTACTATTGTATTATTGTATTAAGGGTCTGTATTGTAACCACTTTATGAATAGGTATGACATCATTGTCCATGTTACATTCATAGAACAATGTAAGTACTTTGCCTTTCTCTGAGTGCAGAGATCCACGCTATATTATCTCTACTGCAGTTACCAACTTTAGAGTCATGGTGACACAGTGGTTAAAATGCAGTATTGCAGGCTAATTCTGCTGACTGTCAGCAGTTCAATCCTGACTGGCTCAAGGTTGACTCAGCGTTCCATCCTTCCAAGGTCGGGAAAACGAGGACCCAGATTGTTGGGGGGCAATATGGTGACATTTTTAAATCACTTAGAGAGGGCTGTAAATCACTGTGAAGCGGTATATAAGTCTAAGTGCTGTTGCTATTTACTTGGGGATTTCATGAATGCAGATAGATGGATCTCCCAGTTTGGCAACATCTGGGGTGTGCATTCTTTCTCTTCTCCTTAGGCCATTTTCTCTATGAAGCTAAAGCAGTAGTAGCAGCAGCAGCAGCTGGGTTAGATGATTAAAATTGTGTTTACTATTCAGTAAAAAAAATGTTGTTGACTTTGCTTCAGTGTAAAGGCAAGGATGGTGTGTAAGGCAGTGTGTTTCAACCCTGTAACCTTTTAAACAGCAGTTCTCCCTCTAGCCTAAACCAATATTTACCTAAGGCCTAATGGTGATTTATACAGGGGTCATGATTTTGCAACATCTCCTATGTTACTCATTTGGATTCCCAAATAACAGGTTAATGAAAAACAGGCCGGAAGTTCACCTTGTTCAAAATATTTTCAGAGTACGACAGTGGAAATGCCTCTGTTAACATTTTAATTTTATAGCACTACTTGATTTTATAATATCAAGATTTGGCATTATGCCCCTTTAGGTTTAATTCAGGCGTTAGGTAGCATGCCTAGATATATATGCAGGGGAAACATAGATTTTACAAAGGAGTTGAACCAAAGGTGCATTTGTGTCAAAAAGACAGACACCTGCTTTATTCTTTGTGATGCTCATTGCTCTATAAAAACAGAGACACATTTTTTTTTGGTCAAGAATGAATCACTCAGGGGTTTGTTTTAATTAGGAGAATTAGATTTTGTTATTGGAGAAAAAAAAACAGTCTTGCTTGCCTGACACATTTCTGGGTCTTGTGTCCAAGTTTCACACTGTACTGAAGCCAAAATGCAACAAATTAGAATAATAAAGATTGCAGATGACACAACGGTGCTGGGTCTCATAACTGGAGGGGACGAATCAGCATACAGGGAAGAAGTCCAGAAAGTATCCGCATGGTGCTAAAAAACAACTTACATCTAAATACTAGTAAGACAAAGGAGATGGTGCTACATTTCCAGAAGCACAGAGAGGAACCTGCCCCACTGTATATCAAAGGAATAGTGCGACTACCGGGGCCCTAGACCGGGTGGCGCCTTTGCGGCCTCTCCTGCGGCGACGAACCACCCTGGCACCTTGGTTTACCGAGGAGCTAAGGGTGATGAAACGCCACAAGAGACGCCTAGAGAGTCGTTGGAGATCCTCCCGTTCCGAATTTGACCGAGCACAGGCACGAGCCTATTTGAAGACGTACCTCGTGGCATTAAGAGCGGCCAAACGTCAACATTGTGCCGCTCTTATTGCATCTGCAGATAACCGCCCTGC
This sequence comes from Natrix helvetica, assembly GCF_964273705.1. Taxonomy (NCBI): domain Eukaryota; kingdom Metazoa; phylum Chordata; class Lepidosauria; order Squamata; family Natricidae; genus Natrix; species Natrix helvetica. Next base: position 114,843,530 of record NC_138548.1, on the reverse strand, counting down.
CGCCCTGTTTCGGGTGACCCGCTCCCTCTTGTTTGAGAGACCACGGGAAGCCCCATTACAGGGCAGAGCAGAGGAGTTTGGGAAATATCTACAGGACAAAGTCGCTCAAATCCGGATGGGATGGGCCCCTTTCAGTGGTTCAGTAGAGACGCCCGTGGCGAGTCTTGAGGGACCGCTTTGGGAGGAGTTTGACTCGGTTGCCATCGAGGATTTGGACAGGTTGCGTGGACGTCTGCGACCCACCACATGTTTATTGGACCCGTGTCCCTCCTGGCTTGTACTGGCATCCTGGGAGGTTACGCGCGACTGGCTCCTGGGCCTGGTGAACGCCTCGTTGGGTGAGGGGTCTCTACCGGCCGCCTTGAAAGAGGCGGTGGTGAGGCCCCTGCTCAAGAAGCCTTCCCTGGACCCAACGGACCTAGTCAATTATCGTCCAGTCTCCAACCTTCCTTTTTTAGCGAAGGTTGTAGAGAGTGTGGTGGCACAGCAGTTCCCACGTCACCTGGAGGAAAATGATTATCTAGACCCGCGCCAGTCCGGCTTCCGACCCGGGCACAGCACGGAGACGGCCTTGGTCGCATTGGTTGATGATCTCTGGAGGGCCAGAGATAGGGGTTGTTCCTCTATCCTGGTCCTATTAGATCTCTCGGCGGCGTTCGATACCATCGACCATGGTATCCTGTTGCACCGGCTAGAGGGGCTGGGAGTCAGGGGCACCGTTTTACGGTGGTTTGGCTCCTACCTCTCTGATCGGACGCAACGTGTGTTGGCAGGGGAGCAGAGTTCGACCCGGAGGCCACTCACATGTGGAGTGCCACAGGGATCGGTGCTCTCGCCTCTCCTGTTCAACACATATATGAAACCGCTGGGCGAGATCATCCGTGGTTTTGGGGTGGGATATCATCTGTATGCTGATGATACTCAGCTATACATTTCCACCCCAAACCACCCCAATGAGGCCGTCGAAATGATGTCCCGGTGTCTGGAGGCCGTACGGGTCTGGATGGATGGCAACCGACTAAAACTCAACCCTTCCAAGACGGAGTGGCTGTGGCTTCCGGCCTCCCGGTTCAACCAGGTGCTTCCATCTCTGGCCATCGGGGGCGTCCAACTAGCCCCCATGGAACAGGTGCGCAATTTGGGCGTCCTCCTAGATGCCCGGCTGTCCATGGATGACCATGTAACAGCCGTGGCAAGGGGGGCGTTCCATCAGGTCCGCCTGATGCGCCAATTGCGCCCCTTATTGGACCGGGATGCCCTACGCACAGTCACCCATGCGCTAGTGACGTCTCGCCTGGATTACTGCAATGCTCTCTACATGGGGCTTCCCTTGAGATGCACTCGGAGACTACAGTTGGTCCAGAACGCGGCCGCGCGGGTGATTATGGGGAGGACTAGATACTCCCCTGTAACACCTCTCCTGCGCGAGCTGCACTGGCTTCCTGTGGTCTACCGAGTGCGTTTCAAGGTTTTGATTATGATCTTTAAAGCGCTTCATGGCACAGGGCCTAGTTACATGCAGGATCGCATCCTGCCCCACACATCCCTACGACCAATTCGCTCACACAGAGAGGGACTTCTCCGGGTGCCGTCCGCCAAACAGTGCCGGGGGGCGACACCCAGGAGCAGAGCCTTCTCTGTGTTGGGCCCAGCCCTGTGGAATGACCTCCCCCGTGACATCAGGATTACTTCCGATCTCCGCTCCTTCCGTGTACAGCTGAAGACCCACCTCTTTCAATTATCTGGCCTGGCTCAATCGCAATCGTAATCTCTCTTATTCCTCCTACTGTTTTTTAAATTGTCTTTTAAATGTCAAATTTTTAACTGCATATTGGGTTTCCTACAATTGGGGTATTTTAATGCTGATTTTTAACTGTCTAAATGATGTAATTTGTTACCTCCTCCGTGTATGTGTGTTTTGTATGTATGTACGTTTATGTGTTTTGATACATCTTCTATGTTTTATATGCTCCATTGTACGCCGCCCCGAGTCCTACTTGGAAAGGGAGCGGCTAATAAATTCAAATTATATATATAAAGGGGACTGTGTGGAGAGGGTTTCCTCTTTTTAATTCTTGAGAGTGCTTATTAGTCAAGATCTCACCTGAAAAAGCAATACGTCCCTGGTGATTGGCAAGGCCCAACAGAGACTTTCTTTCCTTAGAGTCTTGCAAAAAAATCAGGTAGAACAGTGGCTGATGACCTCTTTCTATCGGTCCATGATAGGAAGTGTCCTGCATTACAGTATGGTACACTGGTTTAACTGTTGCGAACAGAAAGGCACTACAGAGAGTGATCAATTTGGCACAAGAAACCATTGGCTGCCCTCTAACACCACTGGATGACATCACCAGGTCTCGCTGCTTTAGCAGAGTAAGGAAGATACTCAGAGATGATTCACACCCTGGTCAGTGTCTCTTCTCACTTCTATCATCGGGCAGAAGACATCGAAGCATAGCAGCCAAACAAATAGGTTTAAAAATAGTTTCTATCCTTGGGCTGTCAGACTCTTAAACACAACCACAATCGCTCCACGCACATGCGGAAATGTATGACTAGTTTTTCTTTTTCTTTCTTCCCCCCGCCCCCCAATTACTTGCATAGGGATTCTTTATACTATTTATGGGTTTTTTTGTATTTTTTGTCATGGATTGCACCAGTGAGGCTAAAACTGTTGCATACATGATATACAATGACAATAAGGCTACACTATACTATACAATGGTAAAAGCAAAGAGATTGAAAGAATTCCTTTTTGATTAAAGTTTTAGTATGTATCAAGTGCTTTACATCTTGTTCTATTTCAATAGGGTCTTAGCAAATATATATTTAAGATATACAAAACTTCTAGACTATTTTATGGGATGAGTCCAAGAAACATAATTTGTACACTAACATCATGTTCTATGAGATAATGTTGATTGTCACTTCTAGATCTCCCTTTTCTCACTAAAGTCTCAGAAGATTGTACCACAAAAGTAACATGTGCAATAGTTTTTATTTTAAAAAATTAGCAGCTGATGTCTATAAAAATATTTATATTTGTTATTTGTTCTCACAATATGTAGGACCTACAGGGCAATACTGCTGTGACTAACTTGGATATATTGCAACAATAATTTCCCCATTTCACAAATTGTTCTTGGGATGAACTCATTTCTATTGAGATGTTTCCCAATGTGTACCTTAAACCGGACTTTCCCTCGAGATCTGTAAGATTGGCTGCTGCAGAAGCTGGTTCAAATATGTCCCTATGACTTATAACCCTGGCTGCAAGATAAGGTGGGTTTTCAACAAACTAAACAAATATACATAGGTTTTTTTTTTCTGATTCTCAATTATAGTAGCTGCACTCATGACAATCAAACTGTGGCAGCTTTCGTCTATAGCCTAACAGCGCAAATATGTTGCTCCAGTTATGTTACAAGTTATTAGAAATATTCCTACTGTCAACACATCAATTTTCTTCATACTGCACAATAAACATGAGGAAATGTCTTGGCTGGTGTGCATAGAATGTCTGAAAGTTTTCTTACCAACTGACTCTACAAAGAAAACTACCCTAAACTCAGCCAGACGATATCTCCCAGCTCAAATAAGTTTCTGCACAAAAAAAATGATTCCACAATTCCATATTAGCAACTTTTAAATCTACTGATATATTATTTTTCTACATGAAGTTGAAAGCAGAATTAAAGAACAGTTTCACATAATGGTGAATTGGCAATGATCTCATTTGGACTTTCCATAAACAGGGAATAAAGAAATGGTGGCAATTCCAGACAAACTAGCTAATTGGGAAAGAAAAGGTTGTAGACAATTCTGGAACCATGCTTATAAAGAACTGCCTTCTCATTATTTCCTTCAATTTGACACAGCTCCTCCTCCGCTCCCCGTCTCTCACTTGCTGTGTTGACATGCTCATCAAGCACCTGACATACATAGGACCTGAAATCTACTCTTGTCTGCTAATTAATTAATTGGCTACTTTCACACAGTGATATATTAATTTATTTCAATATAGATAGATAAATAGATGATAGCTAGATAGATAGGGAGGGATTTAGCTGAATCACATGAAAGAACAATCCTGTTTGCTATACTATTCCTATGCAGATCAATCAAACATCTCACAAGATATTTAAGTCCAGCCCACCTTGAATTCCATATTGACTCTTATCTACTGCTAATTTGCTTTGCCTGAAAGTAGTTCAGATTTTTGTAGAGAGCATCAGCTTGCAATAAACCTTTATATTCGTTTGAGCTGCCTGGATTTCTGATTTTCCTGTGCTTCACAAATAAATAAAGTCTGTGTTTCTGATCCTGGAGGCACATATACGGCATAACTAGCAACCAGAAACAGCTTTATCCTCCATTCATGATTTCATCATACAGTATATGTTAACAAGCATAATAAAATTAATGGAAATCTTAAATCTGATCATGTGGCAGCTAACATTGAAGTATTTGGGGGCAGAACTGACAAATTGTAAGCAGTCCCATTCTGCTTAACTACATGAGAAGGAAATATCACAACACACACATACAAAATTAAATGTGCAATTTCTACAGGAAGTGCAACAGCTCAAGAATGGAATTCCGAAGAAAAGAAGCCTTTGATCACAACATTAAGCCAAAGTCAAAAGATGAGCCACCTAAGCATAGCACAGGCTTTCTGGATCTTGCTGCAGTCTGTGCATCCTTTAAGTACAATAATATTTAAAAATATAAATATGTCCATTTTCTGTGTATTTCATTGTCTGAGACAAGAATGGCATTAAATACTGAGATGCCAATAATAACTAAGTATCAAGGGTAATTCTGGGAGCTAAAGTTCACACATCTTAAAAGTTGCCAAGTTTAGAAACAGTGTCCTAGCAGGTGCCAGTATAACAGACAAATGCAAACCAAAAGTTCAATAGTTTAACTCTACTGTGTGCTGCATAAAGAAATACTTTAAGTTTACACCATTCAGCTTTGGCTGCCAAGGAGCTATGAGGGAAGAATTTCTAATTTTTTCCACTAAGTGCAAGTCAGTGACAATTAAGCTGGTGTAAAGTCAATTTAAGTATGCAGATTAATTCTGACAAAGTTGATCCATTACAATAAAACACAAAAAACTACTGCTTCTCCCGCCTAAAAGCATCTGACTCCCCCAGCCTGTTGTGCCATGCAGAAGTAGAAAAAGGAGCAAGATCTGAGCCTTCATTTTATTATAAAAGGCCTTGCATTTTAACTTGGCAGCTGCTGGATTTCTTCTTAATGAATTCCTTAATTTTTGCAATAAACCTTTATATCAGAGAGCTGACCTGAGGTCTCTAGTTTTAATATCAGTCAGCAGAAACCTGGAAGGAGGACAGATTTTTATTTTTTTAAACCTATTTATTAAAACAATGTATAAGGCTGCTCCATTTCCCAGAAACGATTCTGGGAGGCATACAAGGGTTAAAAACAACACTTTAACAAAACTCAAATGCCCAAGGCTATAAATGCAATCCAAGTCATAAAGAATAACATTAACCAGTATTAACCATCAGAGTTCACTTAAACTTATGACCATAATGCCTGAGGGGACAGCCAGGTCTTTAATACTGATAAAAGACTAACAACCTCAAGACTTCATCGTCCCTGGAGGGATACCCAGAATATGTAGTTTTAATTTATAGGCATCTACTCTAAACTGTGATAATTCCAAAATGACAAAACATGCATTGCATTATCATAACATAGATCCCCTCCTTGCATACATGGGTCATGGTGTCACATGCAAAGATGTAAGGGGTGGACTTTGAGTTTCTGACATTATGATGCATGTTTTGCCACTTGTTCCTCCCTCCCTGCTCTGACTCCTCCTAAGGAAGTCCATGACTTCCTCATTATTCCATTCCTTGTTTAACCCTTCTGAGATTCTAAAAGCATTATCTAATGGGGGGGCCATTACCGTATATGCTGGCTGTTTTAAAATACAAATGGAAATCGGATCATTTTGGGTTCCCATAATAAACCACTGGCTAACTTGAAAGAGCATTGCAAGCATTTCTTTAACAATTGCAAAAGTATCATTTTAGTTCCACTCTAAACCATACTACTGTAGTTTTATTATTTATTTATTATTAAATTTATAGACCGCCCCCTCTCCCCAAAGGGACTCGGGGCAGTGTACAGACCACAATAAAACAATATACAAACTCAGATAATTATAAATACCCATTAAAACGAATTATATGATAGGCTGTACAGTTATAGTTAAAAATTAAAACAACCTAAAAAAATCTATCCCTAAACATTTAAAATTTAAAATATAGGCTAGAGGGACACAAAAGCTAGAAGTTAGGCCAGGCCAGCTAAGTTAAACAGGTGGGTCTTAAGTTTTTTACGGAAGGAGCGGAGATCGGTCGTTATTCTAATGTCGGGGGGAGGTCATTCCAGAGGGTCGGGCCCATCGCCGAGAAGGCCCTACTCCTGGGCGTCGCCCGCTGGCACTGCCTAGTGGACGGCACCCGGAGGAGTCCCTCCCTGTGAGAGCGAATCAGCCGCAGGGATGTATGGGGCAGGATGCGATCCCGCAGGTAGCTAGGTCCTGTGCCATGGAGCGCTTTGAAGATGATAGTCAACACCTTGAAACGCACCCGAAAAGCCACAGGTAGCCAGTGCAGCCCGCGCAGGAGAGGTGTTACATGGGAGTATCTGGTACCTCCCATAATTGCCTGCGCAGCCGCGTTCTGGACCAACTGCAGCCTTCGGGTGCATCTCAAGGGAAGCCCCATGTAAAGAGCATTGCAGTAGTCCAGTCGGGACGTCACCAGTGCATGGGTGACTGTGCGCAGGGCGCCCCGGTCCAATAGGGGGCGCAATTGGTGCACCAAGCAAACCTGGTGGAACGCCCCCCTTGCCACGGCCGTCACATGGTCATCCATTGACAGCCGGGCATCCAGGAGGACGCCCAAATTGCGCGCCCGCTCCACGGGGGCCAGCTGTTCGCCCCCGATGGCCAGTGATGGAACCCACTGGTTGAACCGGGGCGCCGGTAACCACAGCCACTCCGTCTTGGAGGGGTTGAGTTTGAGTCTGTTACTGCCCATCCAGTTAGGGAAGGTAAAGTGAAATGGAATATTATATACAAAAGCTATGAGAAAAAATTTTCTCAACATAAATTCCTTGGCGTAGAGCAGACTTCCCCAACCTTTCTGGCTTTGCAGACCATGGTGTGTGTGTGTGGGGAGTTTCTGCATGAGTGGCCAGCAAGCATGCATGCATGTGCAGCTCATAAACATGAAAGGCATGCAGGTGTGCCCACCATTCATGCAAATGGAGCATGTGTGCACATGCTTGTCTGCTGCTCATGCAAGTGGGGATGCACAGGTGCACACACGCTCGCTTGCCATTTCCGTGGCCCAGTTGCAAATAGCTCATGGCCCACTCTTTAATTACAAGAGAATGAATAATGGATCTCAAGATTCAAATAAAAAATGAAAACCTACCTTTGGTTTTTAAATTTCCACTTTGGCATATTATTGCCAAGGATCAAGATATATACTAAACAGCATCATTCATATGTATACATTGTACCTTAGGGATTCTTTTTTCCTCCATCAGCCATTTTCTATCTGGAATATAATAACAATTGTATGAGTACTACAAATCTCCCATCAGTTCCTCCCATCAGTTGCAAGTCTCTTTAAGAAGCTATGCATCAAGTAATTGAGAGGAACATAAAAATACTATCTGCATAAGATTAGTTTGATGCTTTTCTTTTTGTGGAATTTTCCATCAATTTCTCTTTAATATATTGAGAATATATTGAATAAGAAGCTTGGACTGAAAGAATAATTTTGCTAATTCCTTGGCTTGGTCTCTTTTATAAAGGTTGTTCTTATCCAAGCTACTTGGATAGAAGCCCTAATAGTGACGTCTGCAGTAATCCAATCATTGTGCTGAAAAAGCAGTTTTGTATTGACAATAGATCCTATGTCACTTGAGTGATGCTTGAATTATATTATAAAAATGCTAGGGTATTAGTAGGAAACTATTATTGGAAAAAGGTCAGAAAAGAATATAGATACTTCAAGGTGGAGTCCTTGGTTCTCTCCAAGATGTTGCATAGTATGTTGTATAATGGATCCAGGAAATTACAGACCTATCAGCCTGACCTCAATACCAGGAAAGATTCTGGAAAAAATAATCAAGCAACGAATTTGCGAACACCTAGAAGCAAACAAAGTAATAGCCAAAAGCCAACATGGGTTTGTCAAAAACAGATCATGCCAGACTAATCTTATTGCATTCTTTGATAATGTGACAAAATTAGTGGACCAGAGGAATGCTGTCGATATAGTTTACTTGGACTTCAGTAAGGCTTTTGATAAGGTAGACCATAACCTACTACTAGATAAAGTAGAAGAATGTGGGTTAGACAGCATCACCACCAGATGGATTCGTAACTGGCTGACCAACCGCACTCAACGTGTAGTCCTCAATGGAACGGCATCTACATGGAGGGAAGTATGCAGTGGCTCTGTTTTAGGCCCAGTGCTCTTCAACATCTTCATCAATGATTTGGATGAGGGAATAAATGGGGAAATCATCAAATTTGCAGATGACACCAAGCTGGCAGGAATAGCCAACACTCCAGAAGATAGGCTTAACATACAGAAGGATCTTGACAAACTTGAACATAGGGCACTATCTAATTAAATGAAATTCAATGGTGAAAAGAGTAAGGTTCTACATTTAGGCAATAAAAACGGAATGCACAGGTACAGTATAGATGGTACCTTGCTCAGTAGCAGTAACTGTGAAAGGGATCTTGGAGTCCTAGAGGACAACCATTTAAATATGAGCCAGCAGTGTGCAGCAGTTCTAGGCTGCATAAATAGAGGGATAGAATCAAGATCACGTGAAGTGTTAATACCACTTTATAATGCCTTGGTGAGGCCACACTTGGAATACTGCATTCAGTTCTGGTCACCACGATGTAGAAAAGATGTGGAGACTGTGGAGAGAGTGCAGAGAAAAGCAACAAAGATGATTAGGGGACTGGACACTAAAACATGAAGAACAGTTGCAGGAACTGGGTATGTTTAGTTTAAGAGAAAGAAGGACTAGGGGAGACATGAGAGCAGTGTTCCAATATCTCAGAGATTGCCACAAAGAAGAGGGAGTCAAACTATTCTCCAAGGCACCTGAGGGTAGAACAAGAAGCAATGGGTGGAAACTAATCAAGGAGAGAAGCAACTTAGAACTGAGGAGAAATTTCCTGACAGTTAGAACAATTAATCAGTGGAACAGCTTGCCTCCAGAAGCTGTGAATGCTCCAACACTGGAAGTCTTTAGGAAGATGTTGGATAGCCATCTGTCTGAAATGGTATAGGGTTTCCTGCCTAGGCAGGGGGTTGGACTAGAAGACCTCCAAGGTCCCTTCCAACTCTGCTATTGTATTGTATAATATATAGCAGGTTATATATCAATACAGCATCTTACAACAAAATAGGTACCCACACAAGTTTATCAAAAATTTCTTGGCCACTCAACCCATTACAGCATAACCAACACAAGCTATGAAAAGAATATCACTGCCATACATCAAAAATCTCAGAAAAAAACGAACAGAGTATTACAACCAAATAGCATCACCATAGCACATAAATCTACTAAAGGCCTGCAAAACATCTTAAAAGACCTAGTAGTCCAATAATTAAAAACCCAAGAGTCTTCAATGGCATACAAGTATAAGGACTGTTGCAGCCACTATGTAGGACAGACAGGCAGAAGACTAGCAGATCCATGAAAAACAACCGGCAGTCAGAAGTAATGATGAAACTGTCAACTCACAACATCGGGATAGACTCAACCATAGTTTCAACTGGGACTGTGAGCATTCAAACTAAATCCAAAAATGCAAGGGAATCCCTGAAAGCTTGGCATTCAGACAAATCAGCCAATAGATACATAGAGATTAACCACATTTACACACCATTCAGAAGTGACAATGGAAGGGGAAAAAAAGGAAACAAAAAGACCAGAATACTCTAGTGGCTGTTTCAGTAGCCTGCATTAGATAAACAGGGATTAACACCAGACAAACAAGCAGAAACAATACCCTAATCAAGGACTATCAAGAAGAAAACTGCACATCACCAATACTGGCAGGGCAAGTTACTGTATGTAACCCACACTCACTAGAACTGATGATGTTACCTAGTTAAGGAAACATCATAGCAAGCAAATGCGAGGGCAAGCTCAGAGAGCACCAAGGACTGCGCATTACAGAAAACTATAAAATCTGTCTCTTTTTTCCAAAGAAAGGCCAGGTCCCGGTGAATTACAATAATACAGGTAATGGCAGCCATTGAGTAACAAAGCACATTTTAGTCATTTTACTGGATAGGGAGAGTGGCAGCATGAGTTGCACATTCAGAAGCAAGCAGGCATAGAAGAATAAATAAGCTCAGATTTGTTACTAATGACAAAGGGCTTCATATCTGCTATATAATAAAGGATGGGGGGGGGAAAGCACTATAAACCATGTGGGATAAATTTTAGAGGAACTATTAAATCATTTTGGGGGTGGAATGTACTCCATTTAGAAAGCTTTGATTCTGTCTAATTGAGGAAAAGATAAAGGTCAGGTCTAGGTTTTGGTTGAGTACATTTCCACATATTGTCCCTGACACCAGCTTTGATCCCCTTGACAAGCCAAGAGCCAAGATAAAAAATGTCAGTGCGAAGTAGAGCAAATGAATGTCAGTCTTAATTATTTACATTACAGTGACATCTAATGAACTTACTTTTGTTCTCATGTCCAGCAGTTGTTTTAACCAAGTCCTAATCAATAGGGTTTTTTTTAGAATTTATTTTTATTTATGCTTATGTTCCCTGGATTTGGATTTCTTTTATGCTATTCTTTTAGATTCTGGTCTTACAACATCCTTCTGATATTTATTGAAAGCTGTCTTGCCATTTTATATGGGGGCTTTTGAAAGATACAAATGCTTAAGCAAATCAAACACAAAGCCTGGATCAGACAATAGTATGTGTATCTCTTTCAGAACAATCCCAGTGTAAAATATCTTAATCCTTATAGCCAAATATTGCAGGCCATCAAGCAAGACAGAAATTACGGGGCATCCAATCGAGCAGCTGTGGAGTTGGTATATTATGCTGGCATATCGAGATATAAGCAATGTTTCACTGATGCAAGAATTATGAATAGTAAAATTAGATAGGTATAACTGAGATAAGTTGCAGCAAGACGGCCCTGCCAGGTGACAACACTAACCAACATGGCAGTCTGAAAAGCTAATCAGAATTGCAGCTGCTTAGTGGTTGAATGTGAGGGACTGGGAAGCTGCAGGCACGTTTTCCAATAAGAAAAAACATATTGGAAGGAGACACTTCTGTTTCCGAATGTCAACAAAATAACATAGCATGTGTTGATGAAATAACTTATAGTTGACTTGAAGGAGACTTATATCTTTACTGTTTTTATGTGGCAGGATCAAACAAGGGAGTGTTGTGTTAACTGTATGACAGTATGTCCAATCTATTGGGAACACACCTTGTACATAAATGAGAATATTGATCCAAAGCCATGAGTGCTAATATCATAGACAAATTCAAACTTTTTTCTTCTTTGTTAATAAGAAAGAACAGTGGTCTGTTGCTTGCAGTTGTTGGGATGAAAAGCTTGCTGAATGGATGCTGTCTTCTATTTGGCTCACAATTTAAGAGCATTCACTAGATCCTAGTGACGAGGGCAACTTTAAAACAAAAACGAGTTCAGCCCGACATCTTATTTGCAAAATGTTAATTTCAGCTGGGAGGTAGAGAACTGCAAGGTTAAACAGCCCTGCTGTAGCCCTTCAGTTGTAAAGCAGACAAACCCTACACATTTTCCCATTCTCACCCACAGATAGCCATTCCATTTGCCAAGCTTAATTAAATGTATGTTTTGGCTTTACAAATTCACTTAAATCAGATGATTGTTACTACAGCAAGGAATGAGCTCTTCTAACGCTAAATAAATGTATTTATTTATTTAAGATCCTACCCAACTTCAAACAAAACCCAGAACAAAAGGAGATTCAATTACTTGCTCTATACCAGTGTTTCTCAATTTTGGCAACTTTAAGAAATGTGGACTTCAACTCAATATATTTAATATTTTTGGTTTTAATATTTTTATTGTACATACTTGTGGCTTCATCTTTTGAGAACCAGTTTGGTCTAGCGGTTAGGGCAACAGGCTAGAAGCTAGGAGGTGGAATTCTATTATACCTGCCCCAGGTATAAAAGTCTACTGGGAATCAGTCATTCTCTCTCAGCTAGGGCATTAGCTCAGGCAACAAGCTAGACCAGGGGTGTCCAAACTTGGGAACTTTAAGACTTGTGGACTTCAACTCCCAGGCTGGGGAATTCTGGGAGTTGAAGTCCACAAGTCTTAAAGTTCCCAAGTTTGGACACCCCTGGACTAGTCAGTCAATTTCTTTTGCAACCAATGGATCAACATTCGGTTGATTAAAAAAAACAAAACAGATTTTCAACTTGCAAGAAAATGCTAAGGAAATGCTAGTGGAAAAGGAAGCAATATTTTAAAAATTAACATAATGAAATGAATACTACAATGGCACAAAGTTCACAAATGTATCTATAACGAAACATTTCAAATGAACAATGTTATTGAAAAGTAAAAGGACAGTGGAGGAAAGTTGTCAACTCCAGTTCGCTTTTAACAGGTGCCTGTTTGCTGCTGCTTGCCATTTTGGGGGAATGGGGAAGATCTACTTCATTCCCAATTCGAGCCAAAGGTCTTTCACTTGGGCCAGTGTGTATTTTTATGACTCCTGAGATAGCATGTTTTCTTCGTTCCCCCCCCCCCCCCAAAGCAGCTCACAAACTGCTTTGTAAAATCTCTCTCATCAGGCCCAAACTAAATGCTATCAGAAAGGCTGATTTGCTATTGATCTCTATTTCCTAGTTTCCCATCAGAAATATCTAACAAGAGATGCCTGAGGGGAGGGGGGTCTTCAAAATGGTTAAAATTTATCTTCCCCATTTCACTTTATTTATGGAGAGTGGTAAAAGCATCTGGACATTAGCTCTTCTTTTGCTAAGACCTCCTATGCATTAGGAGAGAAATGAAGAGTAGCAGCTCCATTTCCTATCTTGGGTTTAAATTCTGAACTGCCATGAAATGGTGCTTCCTGTATACCGAGTCTACGACCATGTCTGTATATTTATTTTTTAAATTAGATTTAGGTCCCATCTGACTCCAAACTATTGTCAGTGTCAACAACCAGCAAGATAAAACCAATGCATAATATAGTGAAAAAAGTGTACAAGATAATGACATAGAAGATAGCAGAACAGATACTGTATATTACAGGTAGCAAAGAGAAAATATTATCTGGGTTAACGCATTGCACTAAGCGCCAATATTGCTTCATAAACCCAAACTGCGATTTGTAAACTTTATCCCAAGGGTTTCATGAATTCAGCTGTGATGTGTTCAGTTAACCATAAACAAGCATCCCAAGTGCGACCCCCCCAAAAAACTGGCGGTTTTTAAGAAGAGGTTGGACGATTTGTCTGAAATGATATAGTTTCCTGCTTGAGCAAGGGTTGGATTAGAAGACCTCCAAGGTCCCTTCCAACCAGTGGTGAGTTATGACCAGTACGCCCTGGTTCGGGAGTACCGGTGCCTGCCGGGAGCATCTGGTACCGTTCCAGTACAGTGCTCCGGAGGGCCCACATGCCCGCCGTCCTTATCTGTATTTGAGCTCTTTGGGGCTTCCACGCATGGAGCGTACAGCGCCTGCGCGGCACTCCGCCAAGCAGCTGGAGCATCGCAGAGGCATCACAGAGCATCGCAGGTAGTAAGTATGCATGTGTGCACTGCACGCGCTGTGCGGCTTATGCACATTCATGTGGTGGATGCCGGGCCCCATTTACCAGTTGCAACGGGATCTGGAACCCACCACTGCTTCCAACTCTGTTATTCTGTTACCTCATTTGATCATTTAGGACACTATTTTTTCCCTGATTCAAAGTGGGTCTCTAGAATGATAGGATTAAACCTCAAACCTTTAGCAGACAAAAGTTTGCATTATAAGCCTTAAAGTGGACATATTTTTATAGTTTTAAATATCTGCAATGACAAGTAATTGGTAATATTGAAGACAGAGTTGATTTGTGAGCAGGATTTCCTTTGATTTTTATGCATGTTGCAGAGGTGGTATTCAGCAGGTTCTGACCAGTTCTGGAGAACCAGAAGGGGAAATTTTGAGTAGTTTGGAGAACCGGTAAATACCACTTCTGACTGGCCCCGTCCCCACCTATTCTCTACCTCCCGAGTCCCATGTTGATAATAACTGATGGTGACGATTCCAATTTGAACTGGGGTTTTAAGTTTTTTCCATGTCAAGGCATCCATATGGAAAATGTTTATGTATCTGTAGGAATTCTCCATGTGCAATTTGCCAATGGAAGAACAACTGACCGGATTATGAATGAGGGAGTTATGCAGGTCATGGAATGGATTTGGACACACAGAGCCACACAAAAAAGGTGATACATAGAAAATTATCTTTGCACTATTGTTAACACTGCAAAGTTCTACATTTTAACTAAATCATTTTGTGCTGTTATCTTGAATCCTAGAATTATTTGGCAAAATGCAGAACTTTTCAGTGGTAATATTTGGTGGTACATTCATACCAAAAAGATGCAAAACTTTTATCCCCAAGCAAGGGCAGAAATAATTGAAAGTCAGTTTTTCATATTCCACCTAAATTAAAAAGAACATCTTGGCCTGCCAAAGTAATATCTCCATTAGCCAGAAAACCAACAGTGACAAAAATCTCCTTCCACGCACGTTGTGTTACTTCTTATGTAACTAGATGCAGAGACAGTGTATCCAGGGAACGTAGTTTTCTGGGACTGATGACATCAATGCCTTTTATCTCATGTCTCTCTGTACCTGGGGCAGGTGTAGCTCTTTGCTCCTTGTACCTGTATCTGTAAACAAGGGAGCCATCTGTTCTTTAAAAAAAAAGCAACATCCTACAGAGCTGTTATTTCAGATACATATGATCCCAACTAGTAGATGGGTTAAAAGCCAATATTTTAAAAATTAATTAAAAACAGTACAAAAAGGTACAATATGTTACATCCTGGAGTCTGCAGAATACACTTCTAGATAGGCAACAGGGCATATCTACAAAGGCTATGGCTTAGTTTTGAAATTATTCTAGAGAATTACCTTAGAGATGTTACTGGAACGTAACACTGCTCTGCTTTTTTATTAAAGCAACCAGATTTTATTTAAGAACTTGAAAAAGAAAGATGCTGCTCATTTAAGAAATCCACTCATTTAAGTTAACACTATTCAGAAAGTAGCAGCAACTGTTTTCCAGGCCTATGTTGAAACCTGGCCAGGGGAAAAAAATCAAATCTGCAGATATATGCTGTGTGCAAAGACAAAAGCAGTTTGACCAAATCATTTTTCAAAGTGTGTACAGCCTTAATGTGTTTATATTATTATTATATTATATTATTAATACCACTTTATAATGCCTTGGTAAGGCCACACTTGGAATACTGCATTCAGTTCTGGTCGCCACGATGTAAAAAAGATGTGGAGACTCTAGAAAGAGTGCAGAGAAGAGCAACAAAGATGATTAGGGGACTGGAGACTAAAACATATGAAGAACGGTTGCAGGAACTGGGTATGTTTAGCTTAAGAGAAAGAAGGACTAGGGGAGACATGATAGCATTGTTCCAATATCTCAGAGGTTGCCACAAAGAAGAGGGAGTCAAACTATTCTCCAAAGCACCTGAGGGTAGAACAAGAAGCAATGGGTGGAAACTAATCAAGGAGAGAAGCAACTTAGAACTGAGGAGAAATTTCCTGACAGTGAGAACAATTAATCAGTGGAACAGCTTGCCTCCAGAAGTTGTGAATGCCCCAACACTGGAAGTCTTTAAGAGGATGTTGGATAGCCATCTGTCTGAAACGGTATAGGGTTTCCTGCCTAGGCAGGGGGTTGGACTAGAAGACCTCCAAGGTCCCTTCCAACTTTACTATTGTATTGTATTGTATAAGTCATGGGAGCCATCAGGAGCAATGAGAGCCAAGAATCATGCAAGAAACATCAGCTACACATGACTCTTCTTTTAAGATTTTGGGGGACATTTCAATTGGTTTCTTTCTTCTCTTTTTGGATGTTAGAAAGGAGGATAAAAGAAAGTGAAAGTTAAGCAGGAAGGCACAAGTAGCCATTTGACAAATTACAGGGAGATAAATGTTTAGTTCATTTTACTTGGGCTAACCCAGTCAGAGAAATTACTATTTTTTTCTCCCACTTCCAGCAGGGCTCACTTCTTTCTCTAAAAAGGCTGCCTGCATCCTCTCCTTTAATCTTACAGGTAAGTGAGATGGAGACTTAAGGGTAGCTCTTTTCATCTCACCAGTAACAGCCAAGCCAGCCTCGTCCATTCCTGAGCAGGGTCCAGAAGTACATTAGGTGAACCAAATTAAAATTAGAAAAGTGAGTTGAAGGAAAGAGAGATGAAGCAGGAACTCTTATTCTGCTAAACGTATATTTAATATTACTTCAGCTCAAATATATTCTTCATAATTAGCATTATTTTTAATAAGCATAGGGTATGGTAATAAAGTGCAAAACTTGGAAATATTTTGCTCACCAATAATTTAAAAGTATAGCTATCTTATCATTTGTTTCATAGATCTGCAAAGGGTCTATTCTGAACATGAATTCATCCAGAGCATTTTTACCTGGGAGAGTATGACATAAAATAACTTGAACAAAAAGTGGAATTTATGCAGCCCTCAAAACAATTTTTATGACTGATATATTGGCTCTTTCAGGATATACCCGTATTTTCTGGTAAAATAATTAATATGAGTTTATCATAGCAAGTCTTATTGTGCTTCAGTTCCGTCAGACAGTGGATGATGATCAGGATTCACCAAATAATAGAATGGGTATTCCCAGTATTCTCATTGTAGATGATTTGTTTTGTATTCCATACTACATGCTCACAGTTGTAGTCTATAAAACTAGAAAACAAAATTGTTAAATAATTGACATGGCTTCTTCAGGATGGAGTTTGAGTATAAATCAATGTAACAGTAATTGTAAACATACAAAGGAACTGGAAATGAACATTCCAAAGTACAAACTTCAGCTTCTTTGTACAAAGTTCATAGGAAACAAGTTTTTTAAAATAAAGGAAGATTAATATGTTAATATGCTGTTTTGAATGAAAGGAAAATGAGCACATTTTCTCACAGAGATTTCCTGAGCATAGGGGTAATTTCACTGCCAGTGCTAACAATAGTCCTTACTTCTGTGCATAAAGGCACAGATGGACAAGGTATTGCTTTGAGCTTTTGTTTGTAAGTCCTTCCTGATTTCGAAAACATCTTCCTTTTGCTCAGAAATAAAGTGAGAACTGGAAGGATATTTATTAATCCTCTTCAGAACCCTCAGAGGTTGCTTCAGTGAATAGAGGAACCCCCCAACCTGATTAGATGGAAGACTGTCAGAGATTATGAAGCTAAAAGCTGGACTGGGAAGTCCAGAAAACATGCTGGAAGAAGACAGTGACAAATTACTTCCATACTGCCACCCAAAAAATCTACTTGAATATGCCAGGATGCATGACCAGATATGGCATTCTACCAGTTCAGACCAGTTCACCCAAACCGTTAGTGGAAATCATGCGTAGCTCCGCCCACCCTGCCCGGCTCTATGGCATCCCATTTAGGCCCTTTTTTCACAAAAGCGCATGCACAGAGGTGCTCATGCATGCTTACATTTGCGAACCGGTAGGGAAGGTCATGTACACCCCTGTGCATGACCAATCTGTCTTTCAATCACTATATTTCTCAATTTTTCAGGTTCAGACTCACTCACGCAACACACTCATCCACCGGCTGACTTGAATCTAATCCGCCCTCACTAGATAGTATGGAATGATGGAGTTTGATTGTTATGTTTAAGCAATAATCACATAAGCTTTCATATATCAATCCATGTGTTTTCCACTTTAGTACTATTCAAGTGTTTTGCATTGGGTATTTTTAAAATTGTGGAACCAGTTTTGCAACTTTTTTTATTTGGATAAGTGTGGGGAAGGAACTGTAGATAGGAAATGTATGTTGCTGGTTAATGTTTTCAAAACTAATGTTTAATGCTTGCATATATAACTAAGTAATTGTGGACATATGCATATATTTACTAGACTTTTTAAAGGGAATTCAAAGCACCTCAAACTTTCCCATAGTTACAATACTATATTTTGTGGTTTCTCTCCCACAACAATTCATAATTAATATGTGATCTCTAATTTTTCTCACAACTGGTAGACTATGCATTGGTGCATTGTCATTCATCCTATTATAGAATATTGTGTAACCTGCTCTGAAAAACTTTACAGTGTGGAATAAACAAGATGTAAATGAACAAATAAGGCATTAGAAGCAAGAAATAGAAGTGGCATTGCATTGGTTTTCTATTTATTCCAATTAATTTGGGGTCATTTCTGGGCGAAATCAAGGAAAGGAAACTTCAGTTTGTTTCCTTAGATGACACCAAATATAACTCACAATTTAGCCTTAACTGGAGTGCAGAATTCAAGATACAAAGATCATTTTGGAAATTATGTCTTTGATGACTGTTCCTTATGTAAAGGAAACTAGTATTGGGAAATATTCCTTTCTTACTCTCTTGGAAAAATGAGACATAGTTATCATATGATTATGAGGTCAATCATCCACAGGTACAAATTGCCCAATATTGAAGGGGGAAAAAGTGGCACTTGGGAGATAGGTTTCCAATAAAGAATCTTTCCCAACTTAACTGATACCTAAACACATCTTCTCCCATACTCCCATTTGATGATGTTCATCTCATCCCCTATCCAGGAGCAAAACAGGCTTCAGGCAACTTTGTTGTATCAACCCTTTTCCTCCTTATTCTGACAAGGGCAACCACAAGAGGCATAAAACCTGTCAGCTTTCGCCATCCTTCAACCAGGAGCAGTGGTTCTCAACCTTCCCAACCCTTTAATACAGTTCCTCACGTTGTGGTGACCCCCAACCATAACATTGGTGTCTCTGTTCCTAAGACAATCAAAAATATGTTTTTTTCTGATGGTCTTGGGCGACCCCTGTGAAAGGGTCGTTCGACCCCCAAAGGGGTCCCAACCCACAGGTTGAGAACCACTGACCTGGAGGAAAGTCAAGCCGTTGCCAATGATTAAGGACACTAGCAATGCAGGCTGGACAAGGGGCAATTTCAACAGGAATGATTTCCTGCCCACTCGACGACAGGCGCACAGGACTTAAATCCGACGGTTGTGAATGCCTCCCTTTTGCTCCACAGAAAAAGCACAAAGAACGGAGCACAAGTAAACCTGCAGCTAACTACAAACACAACTGCGGAGATGTTACTTCAACCCCACGCTGCTCCGGGCTTGGCATTTCCCTCTCCCCTGCCTCCGGCTCATTTCCCGCACTGAAATAGGCTCAATTCATTTCCACTCCACCAGTTGTAACTTTCCGCTTTTTTAAATCGCAAGAGGGTTTTAAATCGCCTTGCTTCTCCTCCCCCTTCCTTCTCCGGAGCAGAGCACGCCGTGTACTGTACTTCAACCCGGTGGCCTTGGCCTGATGATGCGGACTGCACTTGGCTCCAGAGCTGAGGCGCTACCGCCCGTCTCTTTGAAGGAAAGGAGGCGCGGGGCCGCCCCCACCTCCCGCCCCAGACAAACCCTGCCGCACCACGCAGAGTCCAGTGCGACAAATTCCACCTTCGTTGCGTGAAGGGAACAAGAGCGGCGACCTTTGGGGCTATTCCCGCGCGGGCTTTTCAGCCTCGGTCGGTTTCCACCGCATAAGCACCAGTTTCTGCCGGGGCGATTTCTTCCTTGTAGCCGCCCTCGCTTCGCATCCTCTCCGTTTAGCTTTCCGAACCCCTTTTGCCCTCCCCCCAAATCTAAAGCACTCCACGCGCCTGCAGAGAAAAAGAGGTTAAATTTAAGAATGGAGCCGAGAAGAAAATGGAGTCAACCTTACAAATATGAAGCAAGCGGGGTGTGTGTGTGTGAGGGGAGGGAGGGATTCACACAAACGGTGGAGCGGGTGAGGGAAGTGATGGAGTTTCGGAGACACTGATGAAAGATGGAGGAGCGGGCCAAGCCTGCCTGAGCTACTACGGGGGCGGGGGATGAGAAGCGGACAGGCGGAATGCGAGCTCGCTGAGGGCCCCGCTTGTGGCGCAGGCGGAATAGAAAAAGTACTCACATCACCTCCCCTCCCCCTCCCCCTCCCCCTCCCCCGTCCTTTTCCCCTCTACATTCTCTACGTTTGTATCTTTGGGATACGCGTAAGCCTTTAGCCCCCCTCGGATAACCAGAGCAACGAGGAAGGCAGCCAATGATCTTTCCGCGCCGCTTCTTCCCACTGGACCAATCAGGGAGCGTCGCGACCGCAACCTTGCGGTTGGATCGGGCCTGCAGCCAATCAACACAGACAAAGAGGCCGGGAGGGCGGGGGGGACAGCTTTTTAGATGAGGTGATCTCGTGCACTGGCGTCCTCGTGCGGAGCGCCTATAAGTACTAGGTGGAGGCTGTCGCGCGCGCTGTAGATCATCTGCGGGGGATTCCGGCTGGAGCGATCGGCGTCTTTTTGGGTGTTGCGTGCGAGCCTCCGGTCTTTTTTCCTTTTGCTCTTCAATCCGTGCGGTCGCCATGAAGACCAAGTTCTGTAACGGCGGCGAGGCCGACCCTTCCTCCCCTCTGGGCTTCCTGCTAGGATGCGCCCCGGGTCCGGTGTTACCCCCCGCCCTCACTCAGTCGCCCACCTCGCCCCCGTCTTCTAACGCCGATGCCGAAGTGAAGGAGCTGGGGCTCCGGGGCCAGGGCCACCAACAGCAGCAGCAGCAGCAGCCGCCTCTTGTTCTGCCGCCCACCCCTCCATCCCCGCCGACGGAGGAGCAGCCCGATCCCCGCACCCGGCGCAAGGCGTATCTGTGGTGCCGGGAGTTCTTGCGGGGGGCGTGGCGGGGGCTGCGGGAGGACCAGCTGCGCATCACGCCCATCAGGTTAGCATCTCGCTAGTATCGGGGTAGGGCACGGGACCGCTAACAGCCGTTGGGTGGGAGGGGGCTTGGCCCCTTCCCACCGGGGCGGTAGCCGCTGGGCTTCTCCTTTATGACATTCCCCGCACGTTTGGAGTGCGTTGCCTTAGCCACGTCTTTTGGGGTCGGCTCGTCCAGAAAGAGAGAAATCTCTCAAACGTTAAAACGGGGGTGTGGTGTGAGGGAGGTGTGTGTGTTTCGTTCAGCAAAACTGAGGGGGGTGGAGCTGTTAGTTTGGTCTACCTTGTGTCTTTTGTGCTCAAATGGCGGAAATAACCAGATGGCTTCTTCCCTTCTTCACGAAGGGCATTAAAGACCTCCAAAGGCCCTCAAGCCCATACTCCCCATGTCTCCCCAGATAGGAAGAATTTTGGGGGGGGGTGAGGTTTGGGCGGTTATAGGGCCACAAAAAAGTCATCCTGGAAATGATTAATGGAGACAGGGAAGGGTGGGAGTGACCGGCTTTTGGAGATTGGTCTAGGCTGCAGAATTTGGACGTCAATTTAATTCATGTTTGTAAACTGTAGCTTCTTTAACAAGCCGTGGTTACATGATTTTCACATGTAACCTTTAATCTTTCCAGCAGTCCCCGAAGGTAATGCTACAGCTAAAACGATCTTGGTTTAATACAGTAGCCAGGTTACTTTTTTTTGCTTTCTTGTAAAAACATTTAGAGAAACCAAAGAAAGTAATTAGAGAATCACCTAAAACATTTCTGATTTTGACTTCACACTTGACGATTATACTATAATGTAGAAAGACTGCTCATTTAGACTTCTTGCCAGACTATAGAATGAATAATGATGAACAAACCAGCTTCAAGCAGTATTTTTTATTCAGACTTGCAAGGTAATTTAAATTCAGGTATCACATTAATCTATAAAGTTTTCTAAGATTGGGTATTATTTATGCCTTTTCTAGATTAGCTAATACTGGAGAAAATTTGTGATAGATAGAAGATAATCATAAGCTTTTCTTTTTTGAGTATATATCTATTTGCAGTAACTTTCTAACACGTTGCAATGTTTTTTTTCTGTAGTAAAGATATTCAAATATTTAAAAATGTATGACTGTCACTTTTGATCATGAGGGTATTTCATGCTAAGTAAAATGATTTCTATTATGAAATCTTGCATAGTCTGGTATGAGGAAAACCCTTTATGACTTCAGATTCTTAACAATCTTAATGAGGCTTCAATACATTTTGTTTTTTTGTTAAACCCTTGAAATGCCCCATAAAATTGGTTGATTACTTTTTAACAGTCACTATTAGCAACTGTCTCAAGTATGCGTAGCATAAAATGTTTTAGAGATAAATTCATAGTTTGGGGTGATATTTTAAAGTTTGGGTCATATGTGGTGGTTTCAGGACAATGGAGACTTCTATTGCTTCTGTCCTCTTTTTAATATGACTGCTTAGCATTAAGAGTCATTTCTTGACTGCAAGTTCCTGTAAAATGTTAGATGCCTTTCTCTGACTCATAATCCCAGCAGTAACTGCTGTGCATATACTGCTAGGAGAATAAAGATTAAGAAGTTTCTTAATTTTATTTATTGCTATTAAAATTATGTATGTTTTCAGAATTATATGAAAAGTGTAGTTTTTTTTTAAAAAGTTATGTTTGTGCACCAGAGAGAAATGTTGAACTTTGGTCTAATTTCTTTTTTGCTTGAGTGGCAACCTTGTTAATGTAGAGCAGCCTTCTTTGCCAACAGGAAAGAGTTGAGTGGAAATGTGGTGAAATTTATTCTGCTAAAACATCTTTTTTTTCCTAATAAAACCTAATAAAATGCTGATTTCCCCCCAGCATAGCTGGAAGAGGTTGCTTAGCCTTCAAATCCAGCACCTCTCATTCTAAAAAAGAAAATGAAAGCTTATATGACAGATGGCTGCCCAGCCCCTACTCTGACAACTGCTTTGTTGCACCTAAATTTATATAGTTCCTACTGGAATTTAAGAAGCTTGCCTCTTTAATGCATAATCAAAACAAAACAATGCATTCTTAAAACTTTCAATGGACAATTTATGTAATTAGTAAATTTGTTCCTGCAGTTGTGGATGTTGTCTGGGATAGGGAAATCAAACCACAAATTTTATTTATTTAATGGAGAAAGCAGTCCTGCTGTTAGCAGACTTTAATACTTGATATTTGAAAAAAGTACTAACTTTTAGAGAGCAAAATATAGAAATATGAAATGAATGGGCGAAGTGATCACTTTCTACCTTTATATACTTGAGACTAGTGATAGCATTCAGTGACTAATTTTAACATTTAAACAATAGGATTGCATACAATCATCACTGGTACAACCTGTATGCTGTCAAAGATACTTGTTTCATTTGGCAGATTGAAAAGTAAGTGGGTAGAACAGGGGTCAGCAACCTTAAACACTCAAAGAGCCAGTTGGACCATTTCCCACAGAAAAGAAAACACTGGGAGCCACAAAACCCTTCCCGTGCCTGACTATTTCCTGAGTGGCCACAAGACTAGTATATGTAATTGAATTAAACATTCTGTTTTCTTCTAAAAATTTTATTTTCTTGGATTTAGCCATGGTTGGCCTACCAGGTGTTGAAAAGCTCAATAAATCACCTGTCAGCGAGTATTGCACATTGGCAGTTGTCATGCATATTTTGAGCAACAGGCTGCAGCAGAGGGATGAAAGAGCCATGTGTGGCTCCAGAGCCGTGGGTTGCTGCCTCCTGGGCTAGAACAAAACTGTAGAATAACTAAATTGAATTCTTATAGAAAACGGCAAAGTTTATAACAGAATATCAACTTAAATGAACTTACGGTAAGGCTGATCAATAGAGAGGATTCTCTGAAGGGAAGATGGTATGGATGGTCAAGAAATGTGATGATTCTAACAACTAGTTTTGGTAGTTATGAAATGGCTAGCTTAATTGACCGACATCAAATGCCTGTAACCTTTACTGGATGAAAAAATACATCAAAGGGCAAAATGTTTTGAACTAAAGCACCTCAAATGAGCTAGCTTACAAAACATATCCAAAATTAAGAGGTGACTCTTGTGGCATTGAAATTTGGCCAGTTTAAAAAAATATTTTATGACATAAAACTTAGCATAAAGCATTTATGGCACAATACAAAATGTCATAAAATATTTCCTGTAGTTAATTTTTATTGTTGTACTGTACTATATAGTTCACCATGGGCTACTCTCAAGGCAGATACATCTCTGAATATATCTTTGAATTTTTAAGAACTTTTCAAGTATATACTGTAGGTAATTCTCGCTTAACAACTGATCAAATTAACAACCTCAGAAAGGCTGCGTTACATCTTGTAAAGCACTCCTGCAAGTACCCCTAAAGCTGGCTGGGGAATTCTGGAAGTTGAAGTCCACAAGTCTTAAAAGTTGCCAAGTTTGGACACCCCTGCCCTAAGGTCACATGAATGCAATATGGATGTTTCACAATCTTTGCACTATGACAGGTACACTCCACAATCATGTGATCACCATATGCAATCTTTGCCAACTTCCCCAGAAAGCCAATGGTGAAGCTGGTAGAGAAGCTGCAAATTGCTGCCCCCTGCTGAGATAATTCTTCCTGTCTCTAGGACTGGCTGAATGAGCTCCCTACCGAAACTTTCAGCTCACCTGCTGAAATCCAAACAGTCACTGCACTGAAATCTTTTTTTTCTCTGCATCTCTCCGTCTGTGCAGGCAGAGAAAAAAGGATTTTATCTCCATTTGTTTGCATAATGAGCCCTGCTTAACAACTACTGAAAGTTCAGTCATTGACTGAAGCAGTCGCATGATGTCTTGCTTAACAACTGATTTGTTCAACAAGTAAGATTCTGGTCCCAACCATTCTGGTTGTTAAGCACAGACTACCTGTATTAAAAGCTCTGCCATTGTTGAAGACATTGTGGAATATGGTAAGGAGGAAATATTTCTACAACAGTGACCCAAGTGGTTATGAATTGTCTGATATATTTTTATAGGGGTAGTTTAGGATTTTTACAGGGCCTTCTGTCCTGTATTCTACTCCATTATTTCTGAAGCACCCAGCATAAACAATTGCCAAGCTGCTTGACTCTTCAACCATTTATTGAAGAGTACACAGATAGTTCTCATTTACTGATTGCATAGTTTAGTAACCATTTGATGTTACAGCAGTATATGTATATAAAAAAGCTGTGTGACCAATCCTCAAATTTATGATTATTTCAGTGTCCTGCAGTCACATGATCACCATTTTGAACCTTGTTCTTAATTATGTTTTCTAACTGCTTTTAGTTAGGCGTTTATCTTGTTGTAAACTGTCCAGAGTCACTAAAGTGGAATAGGTGGTGTAGAAGTTTAATAAAATAAAATAAAATGTGCATGCCCAACCATCTTGCGACAAGCAGACTTAATGGAAACTATGGAAGTAAAATCATAGGTGTGATTCGCTTAATCACCAAATGGAAAATGTTGCCTGTTTGTTGCAGCTACCGGTACATGATTTTCTGCTTAGCAGCTGAGAAGATGATCCCAATTGTGGTTACTAAGCGAGGACTACCTGTACATTTTTCTTTCAAGTCAAATTTCTTCAAGACTGTCTAATTTGAGATTATTCAAGTAAGAGCAACAATAGTGTCCAATTCAACAGGAAACAAATTGTTTAATTTTCTTTACATTTGAGAATTTACAGGCAGGGCTTTTCTTATTGGAGAAAGCCAACTGGTTTTGGGATTCCAACTAGCTGCTTTCCCTTTCTTCCTTAGAAAACTAAAAAACGCAGCTGTTACGTCCTAGCTCCTGCAGTACCTGCTAGGTTTAATATTTAAACTTGTTGAAGTTGCAAAAGAAAAGCACTCTATTGTACAAAGAAACTCAAAAGAAAGGCTGCTCACTTCTGCTTTTCAGAAAAAAGAAGACAACCTTTGGAATGCTACCTGAAAAAGCTGTCTTCCGTCATGAAAATTTAGAAAGAAAAAATAGTGTTACCT
The DNA here is from genome assembly GCF_964273705.1 of Natrix helvetica. Lineage (NCBI taxonomy): Eukaryota > Metazoa > Chordata > Lepidosauria > Squamata > Natricidae > Natrix > Natrix helvetica. The sequence goes on along the minus strand of NC_138548.1, from coordinate 114,817,404 downwards.
TGGGGGCAAACATAGATGTTACTGCTAATAGTCTGTGGGACTGTTAGTGCTATTAAGTTGGCTGTGGGATAAATCTATCCAATGGCTTTTTTATGTGGCAAAGGTTGTACTCAAAAACTAGACAGGACTAGAATAGAGTGGACAAAGCCAGATACCAGACTGTGTTTCCTCTACATAATTATAAAATCTATCAAGGCGAAATGAAAAAAAAAATGAATAGTAGATTTTTTTCCTCTGTGTCAGATGCTAAATTTGAATTTTAAAAATTGTAATATAATTGCTACATGCAGAACTGCTTGTTTTCTGGACAGTCCTAGATTTTAGTTCCCATCTTGATTCCCAGAACATTTCTGAGCCAGATGTTGATCCAGAAATCTACACTATGGCACTGCATTTTGAAATGGCTCTAGTCTAAGAGAGAAATGGGGGAGAATGGATTTTAAAAAACCAAGAAGGGTAGGGATGACTTATGACAGTCACTTAGCAACCATTCAGAGATATGACAGACTTCTCTGAAGGTACTTACTACCTGGATTTGAAGTTTCAACAACCACTTTCTCTCCACCCCCTGGGTGCTTGGCAGCTGGTCTGCATTTATGGCTGGCTGCAGAATCTCACTGTTAAGGTAAAGTTTCTCCTCGCACATATGTGCTCGTCATTCCCGACTCTAGAGGGCAGTGCACATCTCCATTTCAAAGCCAAAGAGCCAGGGCTGTCGGAAGACGTCTCCGTGGTCATCTGTCTGGCATGACTAAATGATGAAGGTGCACAGAACGCTGTTACTTTCCCACTAAAGTGGTCCCTGTTTTTCTATTTGCATTTTTTACATGCTTTTGAACTGCTAGATTGGCAGATGCTTGGGCAGGTAACGAAAGCTCACTCCATTATGTGGCATTAGGGATTCAAACCATCAAACTGCCAACCTTTCTGATCGACAGGCTCACTGGTCTTGCTGAAAACCAGCATTTACTTTCTGTTTTCAGCAAAACTGGCCCATAGTGAACTGTGAACCATTCGTTCGTTTAATGACTGCTGCGTTCAATTAAAGACCAAAATTTACAAAAAAGTTTGTAAATTCAAATCAGTTGCATGAGTAATTTGATTTACAACCATCATGATGTATGACTACAATGGGCAGGCTCCATTATTGTTGTAACTTGAGGACTTCCTGTACTAAGAAATGGGAAGATAAATGGTGAACCTGCTCAGTTCTTTAATTGTAAAATCTATTTTTAATAGTCTATACAACAGAATACATTATTATGCTAATGCCATTATGCTGCTATTAATGTCTTTCTAACATGTAAGATTAAATAACAGGACTATAGTAAATATAGTATGGTATGTAATTAAATGAATATGTTCATACAGTGTTTTTATTGGAATATTATGAGACCAAATCAATTCTGTGCAATGATAACTTGTTTAAATATATTTACTAAATGAGGCCCATGATTTTATTTAATATTCTGAAAAGATGCCACAAGCATAATCACAACATGGCTGTTCTGGGTATGACTAAGCATAAAATGGCTGTCATGGAGATAAACTTAGTAACAAAATGGGAATTCTCCCCTTTGTGTGTGCCTGCACTGATCTGTCCATACTGAAGAAAAGAAAACAGGAAGGGGCAAATTAAATGCAAGCAAGAAATATGATTGGGGGTTCAAAACAGAGGCCACTAATTGAACTTGATTTTTTTCTGCTCCAAAAGGTCTTCATGCAGAAAGCTACGTGAATCTAGGCACAGCAAATTTGGATTTGAATCCAAAATATGAGTCCATTTTTCACACTTGTGTTCAGAATCATGTAGTCCAAATCTTACTTGAATACTGATCCTCTCCTGTGCTAAATTAAAAAAAAATGATTTCTTTTTGTAGAGGAGGCCTCAGCAACATGCTATTCCAGTGTTCTTTGCCTGACACTATAGAGACTGTTGCAGATGAACCACGCACTGTTCTTCTTCGTTTATATGGTGCAATTCTGCAAATGGTGAGTATTGTTAGAACAATGGGGGAAATGATTTCATATTGTACATATGAATAATATACATTTCAGCTGTTCCACCTATGCTGGGTTTATTTATTGCATTAAAATATATGGTTTTTAATGTAAATCTCAAGTGTGTTTGAAATACAAAATATCTATTAGTTTTTGTCAACTATGCACGTAGAACTCTTGTCTTAAGCACTTATTATTGGCTCATCATTATGCAGATCTGAATTGAGAAACACCATTGCTTATAACTTTGTTCACTCCCTAGCTCTGAACTGAATCATTAGCCTTGAGTAATAGTGACTTATACATCTTTTCCCAAAATGATTCTTGCAGGAAACCCATACTAAGCCTTTATTGTTGCTTAAGCAACATTAGATTTGATATAAGTTTCTCCTTTCCCATGTTTCTACTTGCAGGCGTTAATATTAGTTATTTTTAACATTATATCTACCATATAGTGATATGGATTAGTCTAGAAATGATAAGAGGAAGATTCTGTTTAAGGCACAGGAGGTGGCCTCTCCATTCTCTCCATCAAAAAAATTGGCTTATGGAATAATAAGGATTCTTCTTCTTTATTGTTCATTGATTTGCTTGTTAGCCACCAAGTATGCTTTCAGGCACTGTGCAAAAAATAATAAAAAGAAATCATATTTTTCATGCTAAGAATTTAGTGAAAGATAAAAGTAATTTTTAAAAAATCTAAGATACAATCAAACATGTAAATAGTTTGAATATGTAAATATGTTAATGAACATTTTAAGAGATTAAATTTAGATTTAAACATTTAATAAATATTGGATAATTTTTTTTAAAATGCCTGGCACTGAAAAGGTAACAGGATTGGTCCTAGTCTCTCCCCCCACCCCTTCTCCATGGAAGTCATATCTACTTTACCTCAGGTGATTATGGCATCTGGAAAATATTCTGAAGGTAGTATCAAATAAATACAGCAGCAGGTGTTATACAGAAGTTAGAAGTTGAATTGGCTGCAGTTTCCAGGTAGTTTTCACAGGTGATTCTCTCTAGTATAATTGGTTTTGGACCAGGATTGAGGTGACCAGATTCAAATCTACCTCAGTTTATGAAAGCTCACTGGGCAATTTTGAGACAGTTATTCTCTGTAACTCCCATATATCTCACAGGCTTGCTTTTGGGGAAGAATTAAAGAAGAGATATCTATTTACATCACTTTGACTTTCTAGACAAAATATAAGATATAAGTTTAACAAATTATGTACAGTTTCTGCAGTACAGGTAGTCCTGAAATTGCAACCACAATTGAGCCCAACATTTCTGTGGTTAAGCAAGGCAGTTGTTAAGTGAGATTTGTCTCATTTTACAATATTTTTGCCATAGTAATAAAGCAAATGATTGCAGTTGTTAAGTTAATCATGCAATCATTAAGCGAATCTGGCTTTTCCCATTGACTTTGCTTGTCAAAACCTGGCTGGGAAGGTTACAAAAATTTAGCACATGACCCGGGAAAGTGCAACTGTCATATCGTAAATATATGCCAGTTACCAAGATCCCAAATTTGGATCATATAACGGGATACAGCATTGGTCATAAGTGTGAAAAATGGTCACAAGTCACTTTTTCAATGCTGTTCTAACTTTGACGGTCACTAAACAAATAATGTAAGACAAGGACTACCTGTAATTGAACCTAGCAGTTATCAGAATATGTGTAGCAATGACTTAATTTATCTATACCAAGTTTAGATTCTGATTCTCACAGCCCAAATAGGAGTCATTGAGGCTACATAGAGTAAATCTGGAGTACCCTGAGATTGCTAAAAATCTGCTTATGTTCTTAAGGCTCCCTTATTAAACCAAGAAATTCCATCTTATGTAGACATTGTATCAATAATGGGTGCGAGACCTGCTGCATTTTTGTGTAAAGGTGATGCTATATCACAGAATTTACACAACAAAGATGTTCTGATTATTTAACATAAATCCCAATAAAGCCAAGGGATTTGTTCCCAAGTAGTGCTTTTAAGTGAGATGCCTAGAATTGATCCAGTGGGAAAAAGAAAAGCAGAAATGTTATGAATAACCATTTTCTGCTCATTGAAGTATTTATTACCACTTTTAACATTGCTAATACTATGAAATTAGGTTTGAAATTGGTCTGAAGCCATTGCTTATTAATTAATTATTTGTAGAAATTGTTGTAACCCTAAATTTCCAGTTGTTTAACTAACAGAAAAATCTCTAAGGTTAACATTATTCATAATTCAGTATCACTGTTGTTTACTTTCTAAACGTATGCATATTCATAGTATAGAATGGTACAGCAAGACAATAATAATGTCTAAAATAGGTCTTTTGGATAGGTTTACAGATTAGATAATCTGACATTAATTGAAATAATAGTTCTTGCAATGTATCGTCCCAAAATTTGAAAGATGTGTTCCATCGCAACATTGTTCAGTAGTGACAGAAGATGCAGAAATTGTGTTTAAAGCTTGGTAAATTAATGTACCGTAATATAGCTTTCCTTCCATTAAGAATCCTTAGTGCAAATTTTTGATTTGGTTCTTAAAAGAGTACTCATGATAGTACTGTATTCAATTTCTTATAACTAGAATGCTCCTGAACTCCAAATATATTGAAATTCAATATTAAATGCCACTTGAGTGTATAGTGAGAGTAATCCTGAGCATAATTTATTATGGCTATGTTTTGAATCTTGGATTATGTATTGCAAACTAAAAAGTAACGAGTTGAAATCTTGCAAGGCAATAACCAAAGAAATAGATATTTGCTGTTGCTGATTTATTGCTGTGACCTAAAATACTGGTGCTAGAACTACAATTCAAAATAACTGTTTAGTATTTTACATTAATTTACAAATGAATTAAGTCATGCTGCTATTATTACTTAGTGTATAAGATTACATATTTTTTTAAAAATTTGTCTGCAGAGTAAATACAAATTAGTGCCTGGTTGTGATCAGCTCATTTTCATTTCAAAATATAGTGGAGTTTTCAGAATTTTAATATGTACTAGCATGCATTTTGACATAAATACTGTAATTATAGTACTCTGAATATTTAGTCTTATAGAATCATAAATTGGATTGGATTGTGCTTAAGCTTCCCCCAAAATAACTATTTTTATAATATATTTTCTGCCTTTTTATGAAGAAAATAATTCAGAATTTTTAGATTCAGTCCTACTTTGGCTGCTCATTTGAGTATTATCCTAATTTTTTTTTACTTGGTATTAAGATTTTTGAAGATATCTAACTTCCTTTATTTCCATAGTGGCAGTGAAATGACTGTTTTTGTTGGTGCAGTTCACTAAGGTTTAAGTAAGCAGAGACAGTCCTAAGGTAACACTTTCAGATTATATTGAGGGTCTCAGTATAAACATTTGTCTCTTTCTAAACTATTTTTAATGCATAAGCAAACTGATTTTTTTTCTAGTGTCACACTTTTCTATCAAAAATCAATAAAGTAATAAAAATAAAACTGAAGCTGATGTTAATCTTACAGTGCATATTCACAATTTTTTTTCATTTAGATTCTTAACTGTAATTTTTATGGATAAAGACTGCAGAGTTAAGAATGGCACCTTGTATTTAATTTAAATGAATTTCTAACTTTTTAAGTTAGAAGTAATGCTTATATTACACTGGCATTCAGAAAACAATTATTCCCATTTTCAGATTCATATCAATTCTCAGGACCAAACTTTAACTCTTCAGTTCTTTTATTCCGAATTTGAAAAGTACTAATTGGAGGATACCTTACCAGTTCTTCATATTCCAACTGAAATGACATTTTTTAAAAAAATGTGCCCTGTTGTTTACTTTCCAACGTAGTCCAGTTTGCTTATCATAAATACTGGAAGACACAAATGTCAGTGCATACATACTGTTCAATTATATTGCTTTAAATTGGCTACAAGAAAATGCAGAAAAGACGGGATATTCCTCAGCCAACTTTTATTTTGTGCCACTATGCTGTGTAATATGACGCTAGGAAGTAAGATGTAAAAAAATTGTCAGCTTTTCTGAGATTAATAGAAAGAACAATACTATTGGTCGGTGTATACATCTGAAAGGCAGTTATTAAAGCAATTGAAATAAATAGCATTACTCTTTACTACTACAAAAATGTACAAATTGTGTTGTGTATTGTTTACTTGTGGCAGAAATCTCATTTTAGCCAAATAAAGAGAATATTGGGGGGGGTGGGAGATGGTTCACGCTCTATTTTAGCAGCCAGATGTTAGAATTCTGTTGTTATTACCAGCCTGTCTCAGGTTTAATAAAATAGAAAACATTTAAGACTATTTAATGTTCACTAATCAGATATAGATTGACTGCAATTGCTTAGTATTACATACCTACTTCCTACTTTTTATTTGTTTGTAATTCAGTAAATATGTGGAATTCTGTAATGCTCCTTCACTGTTGAAATTTTTGCTTTGATTTACCTGGTAGCAAGGAATAACTACAAATGCCTATTTATTGGCATATAGAATTCCTGATAAGGGGACACTTGTTTGTTGGGTGGCGTTAAGGGTCATCTGAGGGTAATGTACCATTTTAGTTGTATGTGCATGTGTTCTCTGCTGCAGGCTTGTCCATGCGATCGTGCCTAGAGCACTCTGGTTTCCAGGTGACAGACACGATTCACGGTATAGTATGAGATCTCTGAAGTTGGAGCATTCTCTGCTGGTTTCATTTCCTTTGGGCTCAGAGTATGAGGCTATGATGAAAAAGCTTACTTTTTATAGATATTTTTGTAATATCTGCACAGTTAAATGGAAACTGTAAATGGATTGCACCATTCCGTCTTTCTGCTCCCTTAAAAGAATGGTAACTTTATCAGAAGTAAAAAGGATTAGGGATGTTCTTGGGATTTAAAAAAACCCATATTACTAATAAGTCCCCACATCAGAAGTTCCCCATGTGCAGTTTATATCAAGACCACATAATAAGAACTAACTGAGATATAAAAAATCACTTTAGATATTCAATGCAACTCTACCCATATCCTGTGGAGTTTCTTTGAGTGCTCTACAACAGGTCTCCAAACTTGGCAACTTGAAGACTTGTGGACTTTAAGTCCCAGAATTCCTCAGCCAGCCATGCTCGCTGGGAAATTCTGGGAGTTAAAATCCACAAGTCTGCCAAGATTAGAGAGCCCTGCTCTACAAATAAATATGCTCACCAATAATTAAACCTGTAATTTAATGCCTCCCATCTGATTTTTTAGTGAACACAAAATGTTATTTTTAATAAAGAAGTGAACAATTTCTCTTTATGTATGCTTATAATTTGAGAGATTGGTGTAGGTGCTCTCAACAAAATGGCTGCCATGAAGGATATGATGCCATATAATACTTATTTACCAGTAAGTGATAGTTCCCAGACATCTCTCTACAAAGCTTTCAATCCCAGTTTTTTACAGAGACAAATGGTTGAATTTCTAAGGAAGGCACTGGATTACAAATGTTTTCTCTACATTCATTTTCTAAGAAGAGCTTGATTTTTTATAGCAATTAAACATTACAATTAAAAAGAAAAAATATAATACAAACTACAAGAAAAAGAAAGAAAAAATGCAGAAAAGAAAAGATAGAAAAATAAGAATATACTTTAAAAAAGAAAAGAAATATATAAAGAATTGACTTTACCCTTCTCTTAAAATACAACAAATGATCTCTTCTAGTATCTCATCTCTTATCTATAAATAAATCCTTAAAACCTCATAATTCAGTCCTGGTCAGTAAGAATCAATTAAGGGTTACCAGAGATGACAACATACCTATTTTAAGCTTGATCAAATAAACTAACTTTATATTCCTTTCTTTTATTTTTAACAATCATGATATTTAATTCATTCAAAAGATATCCTAGAACTTGTTTTGTTTGATTTTTTTTCTTTTTTTCCATAAAATTCTTCAAAGTTAATACCATCTTTTTTATAAATCCAATATGGGAAAGGCCCAAATCCAAGTCACTCTTGGTTTGGCATTTGTATATTCCCCTCTAAATATTAAGACATCAGCGGCTTTCATTTGTATGTCCAATATAGCATCTTCTTCCATATGATTCTTGTACTCTGTCATTTTTAAATGCACTTTCAGCTCAATGTTAGTCTTAATCTCAAGTGTAGTGAAACTTGTTCCTATTCTATAACATCTTTTGTCTATAATGGCAAGCACTCTTAAAATTCACTTTTGCGTCCATTGTTCCCAAACATTCTGCAGTGCATCCAGTGTTCAAGTATTTTGCTCCATTCTGTAATAGTAAATCAAATTTAAATGTTCTTCTCTTTTAATTGTAATCTTCAGTACCTTCTGTTCCCTTTAGTTTGCACCTGTCAAATTCCAATCCTATCTTTTTTTAAGAATTCAAAAAAATAGCATTTTCTCATGGAAAGGATTCTTATAATTAATTTCAAATTTTTATTTTGAATCCACCTGAACCCTTCAGTCTGTAACTTTCTCAAGTCAGAGTTCTAATCACCCATTTGCTGTTTATTCCAAAAGTTTTAAATCCTTAAACTTATTTCGCTAATGATTGAAGGAAACTCACTGGATGCTACAAAACTTGTCAAATCAAAGGTTTCTAATACAAGTAATCATAGACTTACAATCATTCATTTAGTGACCATTCAGAGTCACAATGGCATTGAAAAAGTGACTTATAACTGGTACTCGCACTCATCAAGCATCCTCACAATCACATGATCAACATTCAGTTGCTTGGCAATTGGCATATTTACAAGGGTTGTGACATTCTAGGGTCATGTGATCGCCATTTGCAGCCTTCCCAGCTAACTTCCAACAAGCAAAATCAATGGAGGAAGCTGGATCTGCTTAATGACACTTGATTCACTTAACTGCAGTGATTTGCTTAATAGCCGTGGCATAAAAGTCATAAAATCGGGTATGACTCACTTAAAAACTGCTATGTTTACCAACAGAAATTTCATTTCCTATTTTGGTTGTAAGTCAAGGACTACCTGTAGCTGTATAGCAGTTAGCAAGGAATATATTCATTTTAGCAAGTTCACATGCAAATTGATTGACTTCATGAAAATCTATTAAGCAGCTCATATTCCCAAGCAGAAAGCATGGATTCCTAAATATATGGTTATACTACATAGGTAATTACACATCGCTGGTCTTTACACTAGTATATCAGACCATTAGAATTGCATCTTGCAACATTTTTTTAATGAACTGTACAATAATGTTTTTAAAAATTATTGGAAGTTGAGAAAATATGCTACTTTTATGCACACAATATGTAAACTGCAATGCGACTCTATTGGTCTGATTATTTTTGTTTCAGGAATTCCTGAAGCAAATCTTCAATAAATTAATTTTATATTAACCCAGGCCATCAATATAATATAGGCATGTGACTGCTATAATGTAAAGTGATGTAGGACTATTCTACCTAATGGTTTTTCATTCTTTTCAAATATACTAAGCAATTTTGAAACACCTTAATTCTAGATTACATTTTTAGAAGCAAGTCCCATTGATTTTAGAATGTCTGTATTAGGCATTATTTATAACTCGCAGTATACAAGACTATTGTACAATTCTCTTTCAATGAAATCTTTTGGATATTATATTCCTCCCCCTTTTTTCTTTAAATTAAAACTCAGTCATGTTAACTAGGTTCATTATGTGCTTATTTGAGTATGGCAAATGCAAAAATACTAGCCAGTTTCCATATTTGCATGATCCAAATGACTTACAATCATTTGTTTAAAGACCAATTTTACAATCACATCCATCTGGCTTCTGACAACCAATGTCAATAGGAGACCAGATTTGAATGCTTCATTTAACAATTATGGTGATTTGGTTAAGGATCAGGGCAAAATAGGTTGTAAAATTAATCAAAACTCACTTAACAATAACCTTGCCTAGTAATGGAAAATCTGGTCCCAAAATTGTTGAGGACTATCTGCAAGTTAAAATAAACACCTGTTAAAATTCTGAGGAAAGCCTCTCTAATCCAGTTTGCTTCTGATGGATTGTACTATCAAAAAGGAGCAATAAGCCAGAAATACCTCTGGTTAATATATAACTTTGATTGTTATTCAACAAGTAGACAGTCAGTGATTGTCAGTTAGTGGCAGTGACATAATGTTTGCATAACATTTCTATTTAGTATGCAGTTCTAAGCTTGCCTTTGTGAATATTCACAATAATCTCTGCTTTGATTAAATATAATTTTATAGAAAAATGTATGAGTATCTGCTAATATAGTGTTTTAATGGAAATACTTTATTGTACAGAAAAGTTTTCAGATTGAAGCAATTGAGCAATTGTGTAGCACAACTCTTGAATTGGTTATTCATTTGTTAATTTGTAGAAGTATGATGCAAAATAAAAAAACTATGCTCAGTTCCATTATCACCTTTAAATAATTTTGGTGAAAGGCTCTCTGTGGGAGTCTTTAAATGTAGTTTGGTTTTAAACGTATCTGTTATTAGAAGTACAACATTGGAAATTACATTAAAATGCCATATATGATATATTCAATGGAACTGGGAAATGGAACAGACCTATGTGTTTCATAGCTTTGAAAGCCTTAATGGATTACAAAGCTTGCATTAGTTGCAATGAAAGCATGTGCCATTGAACCAGACATTATTACAAAACCAGAAACATTAGAACGTGTTTAAATCTAGATGCTAAGAAACACCCTGCTGTCCACCAACTCTGAAATTCCTTGATCTTTATTTTGATTTGCTTAAATTGCCTTGAAACATGACTGGTGAGCATATATAAAATGTATTAAAATATTGTTACTTTACAGTGTAAAAGACATCTGTCAACAAATGGTTACTGGGATAAGTGAGTGCCTTCTTTACCTATACAACTAGATAATGCTTCCACTAGATTTTGTATCTAGTAGTTGCTCCTGTAATAATTAGTTTATATTGTGATGCTAGCTTTATATATGTTAGTATATCTAGTTAGTGCTGAACCCTCATTTATATTCCAAAATCAGAATATTGTGTACCTGGAATATTTGGTAGACAAGGAGATGACTACATATCATATATAATGGTCTTGTCTGTCTGTTATTCTAGGCACATTTACACAATGGAGTTCAATGGCACATCCTTTTTGAATAATTTGACGTGATACCTCGTGTAAATGATAGGAGTTCCATCAAAATCTCTGATATTCTGTAAGATAATTGTTGAATATACATTCTAAATATAGCTGGTCTTCCTGGCTCTCCTTATTATGGTGGCTACAGAGTGATTCATATTAGTTTTCAATGTCTCATTGGAAATGTTGGATTTTCTCATTCATAGAGGTCCTGTAATAAAGGAGGATCTGGACAGGCTCAAAAGGAGAATGATTTGCAAGTAAGTACTGTCTTGCTGAATTTCCATATCTGATTAGTACAGTACATACAGGGTAATTGCTATCTGCTTGTCTATTATCCCTGTCTCCACAACCTTTTGAATGTGACTTCTCTGTTGGAAGAGCTTAAAAAAGTACTTCTGTAAGAATAACAGAGCTAAAGTAACTTCCTTTGGCATAGACTCACCTATGGTATATTTCTCTTCAATAATTTGTCACAAAATCTGCTTTGAATTGATACAAAACTTAACCAAAAAATATTCCCTTAAACCAGAAGATGTGAGTCAGTTTGAGATATCAAAGAAACGGTACTTCCGAAACCTCCATTCTTTATCTTTACTAGCAGCAACAGGAGCTAGGGCAAAAAAAGATCTTTTGGAGAAAAGAGCAAACTGTTGAGAAAGATTCTGACATGTGACAGGAGTAACATATAAGGATGATATCCTAGAATTAACATTGAGAATATATTCATATCAGATGGGGAGGATCAGTGCCTCAAATCAGTTGAAGCAAATAATGTACGTAGTATATACAGAATACATAAAATCATATGTATTAGATTGGGATTTTAACTGCACAATTAAATGGCTTTTATCTGGAGAAAAGTGTGGGGGAAGAGAACTGTAACCTTGAACTGCATTTCAAAAGTAACACCAGCCGGTTGTAGTCAATAAAAACCAGCTGTAGCAGTCATGGGGAAAGCTACAAATGCTCATGTAAACAAGTATATTGAGCCAAAATGCCTTCAGGCACTCTAAAGGCTTCCTTATCCAGCAGTATTGAGAAAACTTTGACCCGTGAAGCATTTAGTAGCAGAAACAAGAGATATGACATTTCCAATCTAGTACTGAGCTCCTGTTTGTATCCTAATCAAGTATGAAAATAGAAGAGACCATCACCAGCTCTTCAAGATAGTGTTTTCCCCAAATTCATGGGAAGCCTTAATTATGTAGAAGTATACAAACTCGCTTGTTAAAAAGAAATATTTAATTTATTTGTACAATGTATACAGTTGCCTATCTCACTATATGACTAAAACAAAAACATAATTTACAAAATGAACATTTCAAAATAATGATCCAAAATAGTCTTCATAACAACATATGATTGGATTTAAAACTTGTTCCATTTTCAATCGATAAATGTGACAGATACACCTACAGTATTGGTTTAACTCCTTGGCCCAAATGTCTGAAGGATTATCCAGGTTTTGAATGTCTTATGTAAGGTCAAGAGGGCTGGAGATACCTTTGATCACCAGGAGGACATTGTTCCATAAGGCAAGTGCCTTATCAGCAAAAAAACCCACAACTTCTAAGTTTTCTGATTGAAGGGACCTTTAGTTCTTGATGGGCAGGCAGAAACAGCTGCTGTATATCTTATAGGCTTTATAAGTGACACCCATCACCTTGAATGGTATGAGTCAGCTACTGTGAGAAGGACTTCCTGGTCAATAGGGGAAATTTGTGTACAAGATGAACCTGTGTAAAATCCCTTTTAGCCACAGTTGCCACTAGCAATTTGAGCAGGAGTTGTGAGTCCAGGAGGACTCAGATTGCTCATCAGTTTTGCCTAGTGCTGCCGCATTCAGAGATAATGTTGGAAAGTCTCCAAAACTGGGGACAGTGGGTCTCAACATGCTGATATACTCAGTTCTACTAGGGTTGAACTGAAGCCGGTTCTTCTTCATCTGCACCCCAACACTGGACATAATCTTAACAACATTACAGGCAATCCTCAGTTAACAGTAATTGGGACTCGAATATCTGTCACCAAGCGATACGGTCTTACAGCTTGATGTCCTTGATATTCGACTCCTTCACTTAGTGATAGCAATCCTGGCAGTTCCTGTTGCTATTGTTAACCAAATCACACATGTTCTTAGGTGAGGACCCACCCTGATCCAAGCCATGGTTTCTCCCAGCCCCAGTCTTGTTAAGTGAAGGGATTGCCTTCTCTTGAACTACCCCCACCTGCCTGTCTCCTCAGCCCAGTGATGGCTTCTTGAAGTCAATGTGGATAACTGCTACTTTTAAAGCAGATAACAACACAACCCAGCATTAGCCACTGAAGCCAACCATATGTCACCTTCTAGGAGGCCTTTACCAACCAGGGGAGGCATAGATATAAAACATAGATGACTGGACTTCTGTGGACCTAGCTAGTTAATCGGGAGTAGTGTGACTTCTTAGATAACTTGAGGGAGTTTTCATTAGGTACATCACATTTATCTTTAGTTGGCAGGTGAGCGTACATGTCAAAAGGTGAATCCTGTGACAATTCTATTGAAAATTTAAGATAAACATTGTAACTATTCACTCAACAGTGGTTAGCTGTATAAAACAATTATTTTAGCCTGGTTTTAAAGAATCAGACAATTTTCTGTCATAGCAATACTGTTTTTATGTCTGTTTTGTCTGATTTTGTTCCATTTGAAATACTGTTCTATTTTCTTTCTTCAGTTACACATAATTAGGGGTAGTAGTTTTGGCTTCTGGGATTCTTTTCTAAGTAATCTGTTTGTTTTCCTACATTGTCAGATGTGTATATGAATGTATTAGCTGGAAGAATACCTGCTTGTGTTCACTGGTTTCGCCATTCTGAGATATACAACTAAGCATCAGCCTATAACCCTGATGGTGAACCTATGGCACGCGTATCACAGGTGGCATGTGGAGCCATTTGTTAGGGCATGCAAGTCATTGCCCTGACAGCTCCAGGGTGCATGTGCACACTGGCCAGCTGACTTTAGCCTTCATTATTGGCTGTTTTTCGCCCTCCGGAGGCTTCAGGGAGGCCTCGGGTGGGCGGGGCAGAAGGGCGAAAAACAGCCCAACGTGCAAACCGGAAGTCCGTTCCCGAACTTGTGGATTGCCCTTAGGGCGATTTTTTGCCCTCCTGACGCTTCAGGAGGCTTCTAGAAAGCCTCTGGAGCCTGGGGAGGGAGAAAAATAGGTCCATTGCACGCTGAAGGGTGGGGGTCATGCACACATGCACGGGGTGTAGCATGCACATAGAATTATGGGTGTGCACACGCCCATGCACGACCCCCCGCCTGCGCTCCCCTCGCTTTTGGCACGTGATAGCAAAAAGGTTAGCCATTACAGGCCTATAACATTATCTGAATGGACACGTCTGAGCGGAACAAATCATAACTGTAAACAAACTTTCACAAAAGTTTCATGTAGAAATACCTTGAATGCATTGTGTTTGGACCATATGATAAATTACAGTATCTTTCTGAAGAAGAGCTAATTGGCACAGCCCATATTAATGTTCCATATAAGCTTGTTTGGTTGAATACATCCAGCAGTAGTGATAATTTCTAACAGGTGCTAACTAAAATGGAAAGAATAACCTTGAAATCTCTTGTTTGAATTAGGCCAATAATTTTAAAGTTAAAAATTAACACAGTTCATCCAGCAGTCCCTAAAAGGTGTGCTCTAATCTCTTTCAAATAACTCTTTGAGTAAATCATTAATATTTTAGCCTTAGTTTTTTTAAACATGAGATTAATCATTGTTAAGATAAAAACAAATTAATTGAAAGGAGTGTATGTTACTGAAGTATTTCTATTTACAATTAGATTTGAAAGCTAAAATATGAATGTTTTCACGGGCCTTCTCAAATTAGTATTACTGGAAATACCAGCAAAAAAGATACTATATTGTATATGTATAATGAGCAATATTAAGTATGATTGTTTTAAGTTTTTTGTTATTCAAGAAATTGAGTGTGTGTGCTCCTAAGAATTCACATGCAGGTAGTCCTTGGCTGACGACCACAATTGAGCCCAAAATTTCTATTCCTAAACAAGACAGTTATTAAGTGAGTGGTGCCCTATTTTATTATCTTTCTTGCCAAAGTTATTAAGTGAATCATTATAGTTGATAAGTTAGCAACATGGTTTTAAAGTGAACCTGGGTTCCCTATTGACTTGGCTTGTCAGAAGGTTGCAAAAGGTGATCACATGATCCCGGGATACTGCAACTATCAAAAATATCAGCCAATCGCATATGCTTGAATTTTGATTGCATGACTGTGGGGAGATGCTGCAATGGTTGTAAGTGTGAAAAGCAGTCAAAAGTCACTTTTTTCAGTGCCCTTGTAACTTCGAATTGTTACTAAACGAATAGTTGTAAATTGAGAACTATCTGTATGCATACAGTACCTAGATATAGTTGGTTTAGAGTTGTTTGTCCTCAATTTAAAGAGAAAAGTGGGCAGTGTGGCAAAAAGAAATAGCTGTCTTTTCTGCCAAAACTTTCCTATCATTCTTGGAGATGCACTTTTTAAAATTTAAATAATTTTGTAAGTTTTCACATCCTGCCAGTTTTGGCCCTGTCCCCTTTTTAAAAGAGCAGTCTTCTGCACACCACACATGAATGAGAGTTGTTCTCAATACAAAAGAATGTCTTTGCCAGCAAATTGGGAAAGTCATTGGCATGTCTGGCCTGTTTAAAGAAATCAAATTCCTTAACTGTCTGGTGTTATTTAGAACCAGGAAGATTTTATTGCTAATAATTCTATTCGGAATTCTGCTTCCATTAGAACAGGGATGTCAAACTCAAGGCCCGGGGGCTGGATCTGGTCCACAGGGTGCTTAGATCTGGCCCAGGGGGCCACCCTGGAAACAGCAAAGGACCAGCTGCAGTGCCTCTGCCAGTGACAACAGAGCTCAATTTTCGCTGGCAAAGGTTGCAGGAAGCAGTTGCCGACAAAAACAGCTTGGGAGCCTGTTTTCTCTCAGAGTATTTGGGCCACTACAAGTGTCACAGACACGAGTGAATCGAGCTAGCCATGCCCACTTTAGCCATGTCCGCCCTGGTCCCCCAAGGACAAACACAACCCTGTTGCGGCCTTCAATGAAATTGAGTTTGATACCCCTGCATTAGAAGATGCTAAAATGTTAACCTCTGTTAGGGATCTCTCTTCTTTCTTGAGTGCATTAGGTGGATATACAAGCTAGCAAAAAGACTGAACTTCATAATTCAGGACTGAATAGTACATTGTTATCGTAATGCACATATTTATTCAATACCTAACAGAAAGTTGACCGCTCTCTCATGTCCCACTGCTAGAGAGAAGAAAGTTTCTCACTAGAGTCCACATTGGTCTTGCCCCAGCGGTGAAATTCAGATTTTTTTACTACCAGTTCTGTGGGCATGGCTTGGTGGGCATGGCAGGGGAAGGATATTGCAAAATCTCCATTCCCACCCCACTGAGGCCAGTCATTTGCCGGTTCTCTGAACTACTCAAAATTTCTGCTACCGGTTCTCCAGAACCTGTTAGAACCTCCTGGATTTCACCCCTGTCTTGCCCCCTTGTTGCATTCCAGTGTCCAGGATGTTACATAGAATAATTTTTGGATTATAACTTCAATCATTCCCATGCTAGTTAAGGTTAATAGAAATTGTAATCTAAAAACATAAAACTATCTGGTTAGCATAACTATATAAGATAGATGTATTGCTACCTCTTCTCTAAGGGAAGTGTTACATTCCCTACTTGTCCTATTTTGAAGAGAATACTTTTTCTCATTTTTATTGCACTTCATTTATAAAAAGCCAGTTTGTAAATGAACAGCCAAAAATACTAATATGAAACTTGGTTAAGTACAATTAGATTATCCTGTCCTATATTTAGGATAATAAAAACAAGAAATACCTCATTAATTGTAAACAAGTCTATAAGTGTCTCTCTGAAAGTTTTGGAAGTTTACACTAGGCATAAATTACATTTATTTTGCAACAGGATTATTGTGCAATTTAATTTGTATTTATTCTGCAGTATAAATGTTGAGGTTTTGATTAACATTGATTATATTTGTACAGCTTTAGTTTTCTTTTCTTTCGTAGGGTGCAGAAGCTGTTGTTCTGGAGAGTGTTATGTTTGCCATTCTTGCAGAGAGAGCTCTTGGACCAAAACTCTATGGAATCTTCCCACAAGGCCGTCTGGAGGAATTCATTCCTGTATGTACCAGATATAAGCTGTGCGGTGGTGGCAGTTGAAACTGAGTTTGATACTCTAGCACAAATAAAGACAAAAGTTATATATTTGCCAAGATGTACTAATGGGTTTGCTTTAATGTTAGATTGGGCAATATGTAGACAATGCAAACTTGATCTTGGATTTTCTATATTAATTTTTTGCCACTTTCAGTTAATGAAAGACATGATAGGGTATTCTGCTTTATAGTAGCAGAACAGAGAATGTCACTGTTAGAGTAAATTACGGCACTGAGAAATAATGTTAGTCCTCATTTGAGTTCCCTTATTTGTACATTTGTAATTCCCCTGGTGGATTCTTTATTTCTCATCATTTATGTCCTTTTTACTATATATATTTCAGAGCAGAAAGTTGGATACCGAAGAACTAAGCGTGCCAGATATATCAGCAGAAATAGCTGAGAAAATGGCTAAATTTCATGGGATGAAAATGCCATTTAATAAAGAACCTAAGTGGCTCTTTGGAACCATGGAGAAGTAAGCAATAGAATAGCATTTTTCATTTTGTGAGAAAGTTTATCTAATTTGAAGCACACAAATGTCTTTAAAATGTTCAATTATATTTTTATTTCAGAATACGATTGTGGGCAAAGGGTCGTACATGTTTTCCTAGAATACTAACTATACAATAAAATCTTCATACAGGTACTTGAACCAAGTCATGAGAATCAAGTTTACCAGAGAGTCACGTGTGAGAAAACTGAACAAGATTCTCAGCTACAACTTGCCTCAAGAAATGAAAAACTTAAGGTATCATTCTAATTCTCACTAGTTCTTAGTTCACAATTTTGTTGTGTAATTGATTTAATTACTACATTGTAAAAGGTAAATTTTTATGACTTATTTTTTAATGTCTCTGTGGTTAGTACATCTATCTCTAGCTGTTTAAGAATATAGTTGTAACTATTTGTACCAGTGTTTTCTCATTGTCTAGACCAGCGATGGCGAACCTTTTTTGGCTCGCATGCTATAAGGGGGGGGGAGTGCAGGAGGGTTGTGTGCGGGCGTGCCGCACCCATAATGCAATGTGCGACACCACCCCCAGTACACATGCGCGCACTACAGGTGCTTCCCCCCCATTTTTTGCATGCTTTTTTTGAAAACAGCCTCCCCCGCCCCTCCCGGAAGCCCTCCAGAGGCTTGAAGGACCTTCAAGACGCTTCCCTGAAGCCTCCGGAGCAGTCAAAACGACCCTCCGAGCAAACCGGAAGTCCGTTCCCAAACTTCTGGTTTGCCCGTAGGGCCGGTTTTTTGCAGTCCGGAAGCTTCAGGGAAGCTCATGAAGCCTCCGGGGGGGGGCTCTTTTCGCCCTCCCCAGGCTCCTATAAAGCCTCTGGAGCCTGGGGAGGGTGAAAAATGGCTTTAAAAAAGGGTGAACCCAGCTGGCCAGCACTCACATGCGCACTGGCCAGCTGACAGGGCAGCGCCTTGCGTGCCCTGACAAATGGCTCCGTGTGCCACCTGTGGCATGCGTGCCATAGGTTCGCCATCACTGTCTAGACACTGCATTCCACAATGGAATATTTTCTTTTCATTGGTTGTAGTGGCAGGGCTAGAAGATTACGATAGTTGTTCCTGTGGGAGGAGATCACTACATCACAAAATCTGGTCCTGCCATGCAAGTATAAATGTACTTGTTGGTTCCTTCAGGGGCTTCTTCGGTCTCAGCTAAACTCCTCCTTTTCTTTTTATATTACTCTGCCTCACGCAAATGTGATTCTGAGGACATAGACTATTGAATTCAAGAATTAGTTAAAAGGTGCATAGTATCTCCTTGATTCAGATGTATATTTTCCTTTTGTCACGTGGCTATCTGTTAAAGAGGCAACTGGCTTCAGGTGAGACTGATGAATGGGGTGTGGACACCTTCTCCAAAGGACAGCAGTCAACAGGATCCTAACTTTTTTAAGTGTGCTTCCTTTGAACTCTCTTTGGCTCAGCATTCTAAAACTGGAGATGGGGCTATCTTCTCCCATGGAAGGCACCATCAGAATCTTCTAAGCCTACCTCTGGATCAGGGAGAGGGGGAGGAATCCTATACTATAGAATGCCATATCTGAGCTGTAGAGAAAGGACTTCCACTGCATATCCAGTGTGCCGTTTCAGTGACATATCCCATTAATATGGAAAGAGCCAAGCAAGTATCCATGGCAGCCTATTAAAATAAATTGAAAGTAAATTCTCTTCTCTCCCCATTATACATTTGCATGACATGAAATGTCAGCAAATGATGTTCAACTGTGAACGTAGCTCTTTTGACCTCATTCCCTAAATGGTGCATTTACAAATCATATTACAACATACCTCTTTTGCTTGTTCTAATTAGAAGAAGTCATTGTGCTAGTTGTTCATAATGCAGCTATCAGACCATGAAGCACCAGGGGGAGGGGGTGGCTTTCAGGGAGCAGAGCTAGGACTCAAATGTCTGGAGCATGCTCTGGAGCTCTTGGATGCGGGTTTATTCAAGCCTGAGGCCTGGGACAAATGAGTATGTAGCAGTCTGTTACAAAGTCAGTGCTGGAGCTACTGCCTCCCAGCGCTCTATATAGCAGGGACCATGCCCCTCAGTCCCACAAACACAACCATCATCTGGCGTCAGCGTCCAATTCCACGTTAGCAGTCCACCATCCGGTGCTGAGGGCTTCTGTCCCATGGGCTGTAGACAGCTTCCGGCCTGCACACTGTTGTCGCCAGCGCCAGCCAACTGGGCCAGGAAGGCCGCCAGGCAGCTGTGTGGGAATGCCACCATTGCCACCTAGGCTGCCAGCCGGTGTACCGCCGCGCAGCTATTCCTGCTCCTGTGCTCTCCAATTTCCCCCTCCCCCCAGGTATGGCAAACCGATTTTGAGCTTGACAGGTGTCTACCCCTACCAGGGCCGCACCTGGAAGATAGTAAACATATATATGTTAATCACAATTGTGTATCCATGGGTGCCTGATTTCCATCTCTTCCCCCTGGTTTATGGGGATAGGTCTTGTGGAACTTTCGGATTAGTTGGGTGGCCCGCAGGTCCTTCTCTGCCACCCAGGTGGCCTCTGTCGAGGGGTACCCTTTCCACTGCATCAGGTATTGGAGTCTATCCCTATGGACTTCAGAATCTAGTACTCAATCGATTTCATACTGATCATTGCCAGATTCCCGAGTCCACACTAGGATCATGTTTATAGCTAAATTATGGCAAGTGTTGCCTCTCAGAATATTTGTTCAAATGTTGGTTTGAAGAAAGGGGGGGGAATAATTGACTCTCCAAGACTTCCAAATGGCTCTCATGGCCTCACAAGTATCATTATGGGAAGAGGGAGAGTAAAACCAGCAGGTTTTTAAGAATGCAGTAGGTCAAGCTGTTGTTTTGTACTTTGAGGAAACACAAAGTAGTAAGGAAATGTCTTCATTCAAAAACAGTTTTCTTGATTTGGTTCGTATAAGAGAAGACATAGTTGGTAGAAAAATATTCAGGAGATGAGATGTAGAAAATACTGTTTGTCTTCCTGTATTTGTGTTCTTAAGTTTAAAAAAATGATTTTGATTTTTCCCCCTTAGATCTTTACTTGAAGCTACTCCATCTCCAGTTGTGTTTTGTCATAATGACTGCCAAGAAGGTACAATAACATGGTCTTTGCGTTGTTTACAGTTGTGATTGTCTTAAAAACTTAACAGTTATAGCAAAGCAAATGTTCATATTTAGACATCTGATTAAATTTAGGACATGTTCTATTTGGTGAACATCAGTGGTGAAATTCAAGATTTTTTACTACCGGCTCTGTGGGTGTGGCTGGGCGGGCGTGGCAGGGGAAGGATATTGCAAAATCTCTATTCCACTCCACTCTGGGGCGAGCCAGGGTGGTATTTGCTGGTTCTCCGAACTACTCAAAATTTCCGCTACTGGTTCTCCAGAACCTGTCAGTTAAGGAAATATAGAAAGGAACTTTGGTGTGTGAAAATAATTTGGATTTTAAAATGGATTAGAGTCATTAAGATTGTAGGATTGTTTAGGCCTCAATCCAGCCATGCCCTAATAAATTCCTTCTTTCATTTAAATAACACAAACACACTATTTACTAATGGCACTCTTATTCTTGAGATGAACTGTAGATTTAAGTGCACCTGCCCAAGATATTTGCACAGGGCATGAGTCCTCTTTGCTTCAGAACAGATCTCTCAGATGCAGCCTTCCATGAAAAGATACAAAAACTTTATCCTCACCCAAGGTGCAGCAGTTAAGGGTGGACAGAGAAAATGGAGAAACTCTGGTGATCACAAAATGGCAGTGGAAACTTAGAATTGCTTTTATTGTATCTCTTTCCTGCCATTTAGTGATATGTGGATTTTTATAGCCCATGTAAATTAATGCTGCCCAAAGTGGCTGCCTCCCCTGCCTTTATATGCTTCCCACCATCTCCATGTACACATTCTATATACAGACATTTTGCTAATGGAACATTCATAGTTCTAATGTTAAAGTATCAGGATAGTTGAGCTGTCATAAGCTATGGAGCCATTTCCAATGTAATGATCTGAAATTTCCTCAGAAAGCTTGTACAAATCATTTTACACCTCTTGCTTCTCCATATCACCAGGAAATATCTTGCTTCTTGATGGCAGAGAAGATTCTGAAAAACAAAAGCTGATGCTTATTGACTTTGAATACAGCAGTTACAATTATAGGTAAATGTTGGATCTCTCCTTGAATGAATAAAAGTACAAGCTTAACAAATGCCAGATTAGTTGTATGAATTGCTTTTTGCATACATAGTCTGTTTGCTGTTAATCCATCAGGATTACCAATGTTTGCCTAAAAAAAGTTGTGGTAGATATCTAATATGGTATTTGAACATAAAGTGTTTGGCAAAAAAAATTGGAGTAATAAATTTATGCTAAAACTAGCTAAATAAAATTTATCTATAAAGTAAATCTATTTCAAACGTTTGTAACTAATTTTATGATAAAGCTACATTATAAGATAAATAGCAGATAATAGAAACTCTGTTCATCTTTATCAATAATTACTTAGCATGCTTTGTTGTGGTAGTGTTTCATGTTCAATTTGATACCTAAACTGACAGTTTTTAAATGTATTTGCATTGTTTAGAGAAGAAGGTATATCCTCTGAGATTTATAGGACATTAAACTAATTGGTTATTATATCAGTTTTTTGCCAGAATAGTCTGATCATGCTGATTTTTGTTCTCAAATTTTTTCCAATGACTAAATAATGTATATGTATATGAATATGTGTCTGGGTCGGGAATTAGAGTTTATAGTACTGATCCTGGGGTGGCAGCTTCATTTTGCTAAGTCTTCAGTTACTTGATACTACTGTAGCATAAGAATTGCTAATAAAGATGGATCCTTAGGTCATTTGGTCATTGGAAAATTTTTCAAAAACAGGATAGCAGGAATAATGTATTCTTCAGGCAGAAAAAGATTTATATACGTTTTTTTTTTTTTTTGAGAATTGAATAACAAAACGTGATATGCACCTGTTAGTCAGAGTGTATATATTAGAATAGATAGATGATTTTATTTAATAGACTGAATTAGTTTTAACATCATTTATGAACTTTATTAGCCTTTAATGACGAGAAGATTTCAACCCTGCTGGCTGATGAGGTCGATTAATAGTGGATTGTAACAGTTGCCATTCCCACTTATTTCTAAAGTATCTTCCCAACTTTCTCAACAAATATAAAATAAATATGCCCCAACAAATAATTTGAGAGAGAAAGCTCATCTGATCACACTAGTTTACATTGTTTTGTGATGTCACAAATAGATGAATGCTATATGTAGGCCATCCATCTCTCACTGAATAGAATTCTAACAAGATAGAACTTAAGTTTCATCCAGCACAGCTCTTTCTATAATCCCCAAATTCTTAAGAATATAAATTTTGGAGCTGAATGTATTTCTTACATATTGATAATGTTTTCACTTTAGAGGGTTTGATATTGCTAATCATTTCTGTGAATGGATGTATGACTATGTGCATGAAAAATACCCATTCTTCAAAGCGAACTTCATGAACTATCCCACAAGGAAGCAGCAGGTAAGCAGTAAAAAGAACTGTCTTGAGCTATAATGTTCTTTACTTTCAAATTGAATTTCATTTCTAAATTGTATGTAGTCAACTTTAATCTGCATTCGCAGGTTAAATCTTGCCAAATTGAATTTCTTAATCACATAGAATGGAGAACTATTGTCCTCCACAAATTGAGTTATTGAACTAAAATTCTCAGAATCCTTCATTATTGGTTATTTTGGCTGTAGAATAATATTCAAGTATCATCTAGAAGACTATAAATTCCCCAATTCTGTGGTAATCATCTATAAAAAGTGACCTCTGTATTTTCAACCTATGACCCTTGTAGTAGGAAAATTAAAGTTTTCTTGAGTGTACCTAGAATACATTTTCTAAATTTCATTTAATTCATCCAGCTAGTGAGAGATACTAGGTGTTACAGTTTAGTAATATACTGGAGGGAGGCACAGTTTTCTCAGCTCTAATAATTGTTAAGCAGATATTGAATGAACTGGAATACAAATAATTAGATCTGGAATGAATTTGAAAATGAATACTGTTGCTCTGCTTTTTTAAAAAAAAAGTGCTTTGAATTAAACTGAAGTTCCAATAATTTGTGTTATTGGTATGTTGGTGTTAAGCAAATCCATTGTTGTTCTGACAACACTTTTGTGCTTATAGCTCCATTTCATAACGAGTTATCTAGCTGCATCTCAAAGTGGATTTGAAAATCTGAGCCATGAAGATAAGTCCAAAATAGAAGAAGATATGTTGGTTGAAATAAACAGGTAGCCTCTCTCTTCATTCAAAATTATATGTAATCCTGTTCAGAAATCTTCATTTTCAGTTAATATATGTAGATTATATGTGACATTCTTCAGTGCTTAGTTTGGTATTTAATCTGAATTAGTACTTACAGATGAGGTTGGTGGTTATTTAGGTTGTAATTATTTTTCTAAGATGCATTATTTCCTTTACTACTTGCTCTGAGAAAAATCTGGTTTGATCAGTAAGCATAGAAACATGACAGAGAAAGCTTCCACAGTTGAAGACACATTTAATACTTACTAATTGAGGATACGTGATCTGGTTCCTTGGATATCCTTGATGTTAATCCACATGCCTCCACTATTTTACTCTGATTAAAAATTAAATGGAAAGTGAATGAACTACAAATCAAAATTCCATCCTGCAATATTATTTTTATTTCCAAGAATACCTTTGTTCCCTACCTAGGCTTAATAGGGTTAGAAAATTAAAAAAAAGAAGAAGCATGGAACATCAGTTGAGTGTTTTCTTCAAAATTGTGCATGCTTACCAATCACCCTCTCTCTCAGCCCAACTCACCTGACAGGGCGGTGGTTGTGTTTGATATGTTTGCCACTTTGAGTTATTTATAAAATGATAAAAGTGGAAATAAATAAATAGCCCCCCAAAGAAACAGAAGCTTAATGCAGTATTTGGAAGGATATAAAAGTAGAAAAACAGAATTGTCTCTGCTTTGTTATCTTATATTTGATTATTTTAATGTTTCTTAATATTTTTATGCTTTTAGCCACCCAGACTCATTTGACATGACATGGGCAGCAAATATATTTCAGGAATGAATAGGAAGACGCAGTCTCTCAGATAAATTATATGGGTGCTTGTGGCTAGTAACACCCACTTTTATTAATTTGACTATGTAAAATTAGAGACCATATAAAGTAGCCTTTCAAATTATTAAGAGTCCAGGATACCTGAGAGTTATCTCCTCTATAAAGCTGTTCATGTCTGAAGGTCTGTTGGAAGGAAACTATCTTCTTTCGCTTTTCAGAACACGAGCAGCCCTTTTCTATTATACAATTTAGGTTAGAGAAGATAACATGTAGCCTTCCAGGTATGAGGGGCTTCCACCATCCCACATCATGTATCTGTCATGCCAGGAGAGGTGATGAGTTCAGTTGGAGGACATGTATTGTCCATCTCCCTTTTATATTCTAGTCAAGAGAAGCAAGGGTAGTTTTGTGTTTGGTATCAAAACATACTGTGACCATATTCAATTATGTTTTTCTTTGACAGGTTTGCTCTTGCATCTCATATCTTCTGGGGTCTGTGGTCCATTATACAGGCAAAGATATCATCTATTGAGTTTGGATACATGGTATGCCTTTTTAAAAGTCACATTTTTAAGCAACTGCATCCTTCACAGCTGAGTTCTTATGTCTGTGTAAGAAAGAGTTGAGAAATTGGAGCTTTGTAGGATTTGCAGAACTTCTAAGGCCCTTCAGCATGATCAACGATGAGGAATGCTAGGAATTAGTTTTGTAACATCTGAAGAGCCCAGGCTCCCTACTTGTCTCAGACTGATCTTTTTTTTTTTTTTTAGTTTTATTAGTTTTAAAAACATTTATGGGAAAAAGGTAGTCTCAGACTGATCTTAATCACCTCCAAAACCCTATGTTTTCAGCATTTAATTTAACTGAAAATCAGTTACTATCAATTGTAAGTGTTTGCCTCATCAAGCATTTAATGACTGTCACCTTGTCATTAAAAAAACATGGCATTTGCTAGTCTAGACTGATAGATGATCAGAGTAAATAATACATGGGATGCTTGGAATTGTTAGAGTGGTGTATAGCGGAAGTCAGGGGGGTGGGTTTGAGTGGGAGGTGGGGGAGGGTTAGGGTGGAGGGTGGGGTAATATATATGTATAATTAACCTAGAAAATGGGATTAATGAAATATTGTTACTTTAAGAGAAATTTATATCATGATTTATATATGTTCAACTAACTTAGAAGATGGGATTAATGGGCTATTGCTACTATAAGAGAAACTTATATTATGATTGTTGGGAGGTGAGGGGGTACAATATGTGAATGAGTAATCTACCTTAAGACGGGGGGAGGGGAGGGGGTACAGTATTTGGTACAATATTTGAATGAGAAATTTTTTTTCAGTTGGGGGAGGGGAGGGAGTATAGTATTTTTATGTGATTTACATTATATGGTGGGGGGGGTAAAAAGGGGGAAAATGTGTTTGTATAAAACTTTTTCAATTAAAAAAAGAAGAAGAAAAAAAACATGGCATTTGCTATCACCAGCAACTAGGCTTTGACTGCTTTAATGATACTACATTAAATGTTAGTTAATTCTATAATTTTGATTCTTCTTAGCTTGTCCTTTTAATTTATTTTCAAAAACTAGTTTATACATATACTGGGCACATAAATACAGTTTTAAATACAGGTTGCAACAAAATTAATTGAATAAGAATTGATACCTGAAAAAGTATTGCATTTCCGTCCTAAGTGATGCTAAGTGATTTCTTTGCATCACTTAGAATGCTCACACCTATTTGTAAAAGAGAACCAAGTGTCATACAAATAGGTCTGCATGAAATTTTAGTATAATGCTTGTTCCCTGAAATTGGGATACATTGAAGGAGCTTCAGTCTTTTCAATTGTAGTATTTTTCCCCCCACTTAGGACTATGCACTCTCCAGATTTGATGCCTACTTTGAGCAGAAGAGGAAACTCAAAGTGTGAAGGTTGAAGACTGGACAATCAGTCACTGTACTGTATAAGGAAGGCAGCTGGGCAGAAATTCCACTGTGCTTAGGCTACTGTAGTTGTAATGAAGGTTTTGCAAATTCCAACTACTCGGATGCAATGCTGAAGACTGCACAAAATGGCTGTTTACTTTTTTACAGTTTCATAAGTCTCTGGAATGCAAATTGATAGCTGATGGATAATATAACAGTGCAATATCAAATGTTTTAAATCTAGAAGGTATTATGAGGGAAACCTTGAGTGTTAATGTGAACCATCCCTTATTTCAAAAGCAAGAAGTGTTAACTGTGGGTATCTATTTTTTTAACTAACATATTTTATTGACAATGCATTATATAAACTACCAATTAAGGGGGAGTTCCAATTCTCATTCTCTTTCTTTCTTTCTTTCTTTCTTTCTTTCTTTCTTTCTTTCTTTTCTTTCTTTTTCTCCCTCTTTCTTTCTCCCTCTTTCTTTCTCCCTCTCCCTCCCTCCCCCCCTCTCTCAAGAGGAAATGATTACACTGTGAATTTTTGCTGAAGCCTGTTTAAGCAAAGATCATTGTTATGTGACAGATGTATGTCAATCAGTTCAGAAAAAGACTGGTAAGCTAACACTAATACATACTGAAAGTATGAAAGAACTCAAAAGAGCGTCTACAACCCAGCTTCTCTTTTCATGCAGTAGCTTTCATTTTCTGGTATATTGGTAGAACAAGGCAATACTGATACGTCTCAAACTGGAGCATGCAAGTCTTTCTATTTCCTGTTAGCTTATTTCACAGTTTCAATACAGGATATGCTAAACGTTCAGCAGCGGTCATGTTGTATTGCATTATTCTTCTCTAAGAAGTTCCCTAGGCTGATAGAAATGGGATGAGTGCCTTGAATTCCTCTAGCAGCTGCTTCTTGCTAAAAGGAGAAAAGTAGGGGCAAACGAAAAACAGGGAGGAGCTGAGGGATGCTTGGGCAGTAGTGGCAGGCTGGTGCCTTGTTGGTGGCACGCTGCTCCTTGTTTAAAACCCTGCCATCTTTCCAACAGTTAAGTGGATGTTTCTTGTGCAAAGAATACATTGAACTATGTATGTGAAAACTCCAACAAGTATAAGTTTTGTGAGGGTATCTAGAAAATGTATCTCCTAACTATTTTTTGGTGTGCTTTCTGCTTAACTTGTATTGGACAAATAAACTTTTTAAAGTCTTCTTGTTGTAATGTTTGATTATTTCTTTGTCCACATTTAAGTCTTGAATTCTGTTTCCCCTTTCCTGTAGCAATGTGCTTGACTTGTACAAGCATCTTCGGTGACTTAGATAGAATGCCAATATGCATGCGATGTTAACACACAAATGCCATAAACGTATTTGCAGTTCATTACAGATAACCACAGCTAATCTGTCACCTTGTGCTAAGCAACTTACTTTGTTTAGTATGGGTTTACATAGTACGGGTTGATAGTAACATGTAAATCCAAGATTGTGGTTTATAAAATAGAAAGTATAGCTTATTGATCTTGTTTAGTAAACCAGGATCTATTATTGTTTAGAACTCTAAGCAAACCTCTATGGTTGCTATCTTTCTTCTCCCCCTTCTTTAGGAGTAATAATTTTGGGGTTTTTTTTTTACCTTTTACCTTTTCAATGCAATAAGGCTCTAGTCTATAATTTGTCATGGATTCAGGTATTTCTTGATAGTAAAAAGGTTCATCATTGAGTTCTTACCAAGATTCATGGAGTCGGTGAAATATTATGGGAGATAAATTAAAACAACTGTGGATGAAGGGTTTAACTTGAAATTAAATCCAGAAAGGTGCTGCATTTTGAAAAGCTGGGATACTGCATAGCTGGAAGATGGTCAGTTGCTACCTTTTTACCCTTGACATGATTCCCAGCTTCTCTGGCAGATTTGCATAATTATGGTCCTTTTCTCAATTAAAAATTCAAAGAACGGGACTTGACAATAAGGTTTGTATTGTACAGCAGCATAACCGTTGCTGCAGTAGAATTTCTCTGAGCCGTTTCCTCTGCCATCCATAAACACTCTTGTACTGAAAACCAAAAGTGCTCTCCATAACTTCTTCCAGAGCCACCATCAAAATTGCAGTGCAAAAACATGGAGGGAGGCAGGGAGGGCCCAAGGATTCCACTCTTCAAAATGACCATCAAGTCTTCCTGCCAATAACCTCTCCTTTGCTGAAAGCTATAGGTTTAATGGAGGGAGTGGGAATAAGTTTCAAGAGAGAGTGAATAAAACTGTTTAGCAGAGGGACAGGATTTGAGGACTACTGGGAGATTTTTCTTTATTACATGTTTTAGGCTTACTCTCAATTGTTTGCTTTGTACCTCAAAATGGCCAGAAGCTGAATTCTAACAATGTAGTTTGAGGAGGCTCTGGAAATCCCCCCCCAAAAAAATGCTCTTTTCTATTTATTCTTGAATTTTGCCATTCCTTCATTGATAGCCATTTTGGATTGAATCATTTCAAACTATAAATGCTGCCTTTTTACTCCTTACAGCTAAATCACTTTGGATGTCTGATTAGCGTATTGGAGAAAGAATAGCTGACATGGAAGAATCTAAATTACTGTCAGTTCAGTTGATTTTCCTATCCAATAATTCAGCTTTGACTAACAAGATCAATGTCCAAAGACAGGGGAGATGATGGCAAACATGCTGTTAATAACACGCATCAGTTTTAAATACAAAACAAATCCATGCTTCTAGGTTTTAGAATCAGTTAAATTATTTTGAGAAACTCTTGACACTTTTTTTCAATATGAAAAAAAGGCAAATCAGTGAAATTATGGTGAGGGAGAAAAAAGGATTCCACAGAAGCATTGTGAAGTTTTAAAAGTGAAACCACCGCTGTTGCAACTCCTAAGACGAGTCCAAAATTATTCAGCTGCATGCTGTTTTCTTCAGCTTAATGTATATAATGTGTTGGGTGCAATTTCTTCTTTCTCTCTCAGGCTAACCTAGCAAAGCTCTGCTCAGGAAATTTCCATGGAAGAAAAGAAGTGATCTTTGTTGCTTGGCAGTTCCCAGGCCCTGCCCACTCCCATACTTTCTGGAGGGATGTCAAAATTTTCCAAATGGATTTTGTAAATCTTTAAGGGGAAAGGAGATCAGCAAAGTAATCACCTCTTTCTCTAGTTTTGTCAGTGGAAAAAAATCTGATGGATGAAAAGCATCGGATCTTCCTGTTCCATATCTGTCACTGGACCTTGGCGATCCTATTTTTATCAAAAGCCACACGAAAAAGTGCTGCTGAGTTTTGTCCAAACCAATCCCTTAGATTTTGAAGTCATGGTGTTCTTCTGCCTGGACCTCATTTCAGGTTTGGCACCCATAGAAATTAATTGTCCCCAGCTGCAAGATGATGTGAGATTATCCTGACAGTAGTTCAGTAAAATGCTGGTCTTTGTGGGTAGCTACCTAGTCATCAACTATTATCTAGATTTGATGAATCACCTAATTGGGCTAACACATGTGATTAATTTGGTGAGATTAGGGATTGTCTTCAGGGGCATCTGTCCATGTCTCCAGGTTCCTGAATCCTTGGGGGAGCATTCTGGATCAAACCAAAGTATTTCAGCCATTTAAATAATAAGGAAGGTGGAAGGAGGTGGATTATTTGGGGGGAAAGGAAAGAGGAAGGGAGGGGGGAGGAGAAGAGATTGAAGAACCAAAATCAAAGATTAAAATATGTTTTAATGGACAGACCCACATCTCTGCCATCACAAGTTCTTATTGTTGTTTGTTTCTCTAGTAAAAGTCTAAATTACTTTTCAGCCAAATTAGGCAACCATGAGTAAAAATCAGATATATTAAGGATTCAAATATACATGAATATGCAAAATCCATTTTGAGATCACAACCTCTGCAATTTCAGTCAGTTTCCCACATTGAAACTTCTATTTTTCTTACAAGGGAAAAATTGAAGCACTGTGGGTACTACAGTCCTGTATATTTTATCCAAGAGGAACCTAAAGTTGCCATTGGGG
Organism: Natrix helvetica; assembly: GCF_964273705.1. NCBI lineage: Eukaryota > Metazoa > Chordata > Lepidosauria > Squamata > Natricidae > Natrix > Natrix helvetica. Next base: position 114,786,478 of record NC_138548.1, on the reverse strand, counting down.
GGAGGGGGGGAATAATTTGATTATCAGAAAGTGAAAATGTAAAAAAAAATTCCCATGTAAGTGCTTTGTAATTTCCATTTCATGTCTAAATTAAGGATAAGATTAAATGTGTCCTCAGGCCAGATTAATTACTGCTGGGTCTATGGTTCCTACAGTGGTGGGATTCAAATTGTTTTACTACAGGTACTGTGCCTGTGGCTTGGCTTGGTGGGCGTGGCTTGATGGGCATGGCAGGGGAAGGTTACTGTAAAATCCCCATTCCTCCCCACCCCACTAACCTGCTTTCCAGCTCCATTCTGTTCAGGGTAACAAAAGAAGATCAGCTGGGAGGCAGGGGGGTGGGGTGGAACCAGACCATTTGCTGGTTCTCTGAACTACTCAAAATTTCTGCTACCGATTCTCCAGAATCTGTCAGAACTGACTGAATACCACCTTTGGGTTCCTCCTATAGTTCTGAACATTTAAGGTATCTTACACATATTGTTTTATAAACCTATTTAATATACTCAATGGAGTACACATTTCTTGTTCAAATTAACCGAACAAGCAATCTTTGTGTTTACAGAGTCCACCTTTTAAACTGCTGGATTAGGTTTTGGAGTAGCAAACACAATGGCCTTTATTACTGACTGCTACCCAAATTACTCTTTTGAAGGGTCTACGTTTTTTTTTCCTCAGGCCTTCATCTTTTCTGTCTTTCCTTTTATCAGTTAAAGCTGTTGGTCATTAGAATGTGCAGTTAAGGCCTTTTAAAAAGCCCTACCAGCCTTCATTCTTGCTTTTGTCCACATAGGGTACATTAGATTTGCATTTCACCTATCACAGGAAACCACACACTTCTCTTTTATGTCTGAATTCATAGCCATGCTTCAGAGCCAAGAAATAGCTCTGGAAGATACTGAAGTTACCTATAAAGTAACAAAGATGGAGAATGAATGAATGAATAAATCATCCATCACTTGGAATGAAGCCAGACATTGAGTAGCAAAAAACGAAAAGGAAACAATAATTTCCCATTAAATGAACGATGGCATGAATGTGGCGATAACTATGAGAATAAATGCACCATAGCATTTGTCGTGTATAAATAAACCTACGTAGAGATGGCATTGTTAAAAGATTCACTTCAGGCTGGAAGGGGAGAAGAAAGAAGGGCACATCAGAAACAGTGGTAGGGGGGTGTTGTTTGTTACATTTCATTATAAATATAAATGCATTTTTTAAAAAAAAATCCAATGAACTCTGAGTAACTATCACTTAAAGCCTATACAGACCCATTTTAAACCAGAAAATCTGGCGGGTGTCCAGCCTCACTATTTTTCCCACCAGCTCTAATGAACCTGATTAGCTTTCTGTACATTCCATTTCTCTTCTAAAGCTGTAGGCAAGATTCTTCCCACCCTTCGGTTTGGAGATTTTGACTATTTGTGTATTCTCTCAGAAGCAGCAGCTTCAAGTTCATGAATGATAAAGCCAGAAAATTGAAGGGGGGGGGGGAAACGCGCATGGGGAGCAGCTCTTGGCAGTTTCCTCAAACTAAAGTTCTTCACTGCCACAATGCCCATATTTTGTCAATAGGCCCAGTGACAGCCGCAGCCTGTCTCAAAGCCTGTGGCATGTGACCAGCCATACTCTTTAAAATGCCACCCAGTTCCAGTTGCATTGCTACCATGGCAGAGTTTCAGGATGGAATGGCACAAGGACCGTGGGAATCGGTAGCAAGGGGAATGGGTCAAGATGCGGAAGGTGAGATTAAACATAAGTAGGTGCCTATGCGTGCATTCACACACACACATACACAGCATGTAAATTTAATCAGAACAGAGCTGGAAGGGATGTTGGAGGTCTTCTAGCCCAGCCCACTGCTCAAGCAGGAGACCCCATACCGGTGATGACAAACCTTTTTGGCACTGAGTGGGCCGTGAACAGGAGGAGCTGCCCAGGGGGCATGCACGTGCCAGAAAATGAACTTCCGGTTTCCGGTGCAGTGTTCTGGTTACTGCCGTACATGCATACAAACCAGGGGTGGGGTTCCTGCCAGTTCTAACCTCTTCTATAGAAGAGGTTCCACAAATCTACAGTGCCATTTAGAACCGGTTCCAGCTTCCTCCCCCCACCCGTCTGCACATCATCAAGATGAAGAGCGAGAGGAGGAATTCTGGGAGTTGAAGTCCACAAGTCTTAAAGCTGTCAAGTCTGAACACCCCTGGGGTTTTTTTTCTAAAGGGTTAGGGATGCAAGGGTCTTGTAACTTGACAGCTTTAAGACTTGTACATTTCAATGCCAGAGTTCCTGAGCCAACATAACTGGAGGAGGAATTCTGGGAGTTGAAGTCCACAAGTCTTAAAAGCTGTCAAGTTTGAACACCCCTGGGTTTTTTTTCTAGAGGGTTAGGTGTGCAAGGGTCTTGTAACTTGACAGCTTTAAGACTTGCGTGCTTCAAAAGCCAGTGTTTCTGAGCCAACATTTTGGTTGTTAAGCAAGAGCGTTGTTAAGTGAGTTTCACCACATTTACAAGTTGGCCATGCCCACCCAGTCACATGGCTGGCAATCCACTCCCACCTGGTCACATGGCCAGCAAGCCACACCCACAAAGCAGGCCACACCTACAGAAGAGGTTCTAAAAAAATTTGAAACCCACCACTGGTACAAATCAATCAACTGGCCAGCATTCATGTTCACAGCAGAAAATGGAAGACCAGCTCTTCGGTTTCCAGCACTGACACACACACAAAGGCCAGCTGATCGTCGCATGTGCATGCACACCAGAAACCTGGAAGAGGAACAGGTGATGCCGCGTGTGCCAGGTGACATGGCTCCTCGTGGCACTTTGGGTATGCGTGCCACAGATTCGCCATCACATCCCTATACCATTTTAGACAAGTGACTGCCCAGACTTTTCTTTAAAAACTACATTATTAAACATCCACAACTTCTGAAGGCAAGCTGTTCCACTGGTTAATTGTCCTCACTGTATGTATTTTGTGTCTTTCCCTGCTACTTCCTGTCAGAGATCTGAGCTGGAACTTGCCCAGCAAATCAGACTGGAATTAAGGTAAAACTTTATTCAGAATCTTGTTTGGGTATTTTTTCAATCCATTCCATTTTAGACACAGCAAGCTGTGGCACAATGCAGGCCAAAGGAATAGGAAAGCAGAATCTGTAATAAATTCAGATTGACAATTCTGACCGGCAGTGTGTTCCCTGCTTGGCATCTCTCTGCATTAGGGAGAAGGTTATCTGCCTATAGATAACCTTTTTATTCCTACAAACCTATTGCAATAAAGAACAATGGGAACTCATACGTATCCTGCACTCTTTGCACCAAGGTAAGGGCTCATGTCCTTTTTGAAATTTCTCTCACTGAGCTAGTAAGAAGCTCAAAATGGAGACATGGAATCTTGACACGAAGCCTGATTTAGACAAGGAAGAAGCAACCTCTTGCATTGCGCAGATTGACAGCTGCTCCCCTGACAATTTACACCTGTCTTTCTTAAGCAAGATCTTCCTGAATAGAGCTACTTACTTTAACATGCAGCCAAAGGAGATCACACCACTCCTCCCCCTCTAGGAAAAAAAGCTTTTGTTCTCTTGAAGCAGTTTTGGGGAGGAAAGAGAGAGACAGCCAAGTAGGTAGCTACTGTGGCTATGAAAGATTGTTTCTGGGCTCTGATAAAAGTCTATGAGAAGCTAGGAAACAGGCCACAGATATAAAAATGTCCTTTGAGTTTCAGATATCAGGTCATACCAGAATTTTTACCATATGGAGGGCAACTGTCCAGGGATGGCTGCTATAGAAAAAGAGGTGGAATCAAAATACTTTCAACCCAAGTCAGAATCTATAAACTGAGAGCAATGGGTTCATGTTGGCTTTCAATAGAGTCACAAACAGGGCAATGAGACACCCCTGCCTCCTCAGGTTTAAGCTCTAAGTCCCATCCCAACCTCCACCTTAGTCACGAGAATGTGTAAGTTATGACAACTTGCAGCAGAATGGCAAAAGATCAGAGACTCTGTAGGCTATGCAAAGTTTACATTCCTACAGAAACTGAAAAGAGTGTCTCAAGTGGCCAAACCCAAGCTATAAATACTGCACTGAGTAAATTTCATAAAGCTTGCCAGACTCCTTGGACAGGTTACTGTCAGGTTTTTCTACTCCATGATTCCAAACAGTTGCTGCAAAGCAACTGTTTTGCTGATATCAAAATCCCTGTTCTGTTAGGAATAACTAAAAGTGAAAATACCTTAGCGTGAATCTTGAAAGTAGGCTTGACTGAACAGAAGCAATAATGGAAAAGAGTCCGTGTGGACGTAGGTTCTGTAACCAGCTAATATGAGAGGACCGTTGTGGTGTCCTGTAGTGATTAACACATTGAGACACCGGAATTTAATACTGTCACCCTCTCTCAACCTTAGGAAGAAGGCACTGCCAAGATCCTTCCAAAAATCCAGTCTATACCAGTGGTGGGATTCAGCAGGTTCTGACCAGTTCTGGAGAACTGGTAGCGGAAATTTTGAGTAGTTTGGAGAACCATCTATTCTCTGCCTCCCAAGTCCCAGCTGATTGGGAGGGAATGGGGATTTTGCAGTAACCTTCCCCTGCCACACCCACCAAGCCAGGCCCACCAAGTCACTGCCACAGAACCGGTAGTAAAAAATTTTGAATCCCACCTCTGGTCTATACAAACTAACAATCTGCTGCTGGAGTCAATTTTGGTATAATATGTGGCACTGAATAGCCTCATCATCATCCCTGGTAGAAAATAAATCATGATGTGCACTGGAAGTATAGAAAAGTCCTCCCCCTCTGAAAATTCAATATGGCCAGCTGATAAAGGAAGATCAATCCATTTCCTGCTATATAGGCCTGTTCAAAAGTATCTCATTCCTACCGCATGGGTTTACAGTCATATGATTATAATTTCACTCATATCCCCGAGTCACTGAGTCACTGACAGCTGACTGAAATACCACGTGAAGCTGCTGCTGGACAACTGCACCTCAGTTATGTGTGAATCAGCTAGAAGAGTTGCTTCATTGTGAAAACTTGCTTCATAGTTTTTCTTCTTTTTCTCATGCTTTCAACAGAACCAGGAACTCAGAGAATGCTCATTATGAATAGCCCTCTGGATATGACCCAGGCCAGAAAAGATGTTTCTCTCACTTAAAGGAGTGCAACTAAACTATACCTTCTCTATATTGTCTTATGTTCAACAAGTTACCTGTTGTGTCATAGGTGGGTTTCAAAACTTTTTACTACCAGTTTTGTGGGCATGGCATGTGACTGAGTGGGCATGGCAACTTGACATCACTCACGCACACTCAGTCATATGACCCCCTCACCAAGCCATGCCACCAAAACGGTGGTGAAAAGTTTTGATGGGGGGGGCCTCCAGGCTCACTGGAGCTAAGGGAGTGCCTGCAAACTACCCAGTAAGAAAAAAAATGTTTTTGTCTTCCCCGCCCCCAGGAATACTCTGCAGGCTTCAGTGGAGCTGGGGGAAGTAAAAACACTCCTGTTTTTGTGGAAAATGGGCAGAAAACGGGCTGTTTTTCACAAAAACGGAGGCATTTTTGCCTTCCCCCAGTCCTGCTGAAGCCTCCATTTTTGCAAAAAACGGCCCATCTCTGAGACCTCTCTGGGACTGGCATGCGCACACCAGGGGTGGGTTCCTGACAGTTCTAACCTCTTCTATAGAAGAGGTTCCACAAATCTACAGTGCCGTTTAGAACCGATTCCAGCTCCCTCCCCCCCCCATCCGCCCATCTGCCCATCATCAAGATGAAGAGCGAGAGGAGGAATTCTGGGAGTTGAAGTCCACAAGTCTTAAAGCTATCAAGTTTGAATACCCCTGGGATTTTTTTCTAAAAGGTTAGGGGTATAAGAATCTTGTAACTTGACAGCTTTAAGACTTGCACACTTCAATGCCAGAGTTCCTGAGCCAACATAACTGGAGGAGGAATTCTGGGAGTTGAAGTCCACAAGTCTTAAAAGCTGTCAAGTTTGAACACCCCTGGGGTTTTTTTCTAGAGGGTTAGGTGTGCAAGGGTCTTGTAACTTGACAGCTTTAAGACTTGCATGCTTCAAAAGCCAGAGTTTCTGAGCCAACATTTTGGTTGCTAAGCAAGAATGTTGTTAAGTGAGTTTCACCACATTTTACAAGTTGGCCATGCCCACCCAGTCACATGGCTGGCAAGCCACTCCCACCCGGTCACATGGCTGGCAAGCCACTCTCATCCGGTCACATGGCCGGCAAGCCACTCCCATGAAGCAGGCCACACCTACAGAAGAGGTTCTAAAAAAAATTGAAACCCACCACTGGCGCACACCATTAAAAAAGGGGGGAAATTACATTTTTTTCAATGAAGATTGTTCTGCGCATGTGCAGAACAGAAAATAAAGATGGCGGCGCCCAGGATAGAACCGGTACAGTCACGCGTCCAGTTGATTTACTACCTATTCAGCCGAACCGGTAGGACCCCACCTCTGTGTTGTGTCTTTTCCACTGCTCCAAGACCTGGAACGTCCATAGGAAACAGTCGAATAAAGGTGGTGCTTCGATCACGCTGTCATGGCTGCCATCTTGACTTTCTTGATCACATCCTGTGCACATTTCTGTCCAAGACATACAAATCAGGAGTAGATTTTTCTGTTGTTTTCTTTAATGAAACTTCCAGCAGAACTGGAGGTTTGCAAGAATCATAACCCAAACAAGCAAATGTAATTGACACACAACACCAGGCAAACTATAATCAATAATAATAATCAAATATACTATGCTGATATTTTCAGAGGATCACTTATTCTCATGCAGGCTGTTTACACAATGCTTAAGCACTCTGCAAGTGGCAGCTTTTAAACAACTTTAATCGTCATCTCAAAATAAAGCTCAGCAGCATCTGATTTACTCGTACTTGGATGAATGGAAGACTATCTGCAGATCCCAGGACTGCAGGCTAAAGAAGAGGAAAGCAAAAGGCAGGAAGGATGAATCACTTCTGTCATTGCTTTTCCAAGAAACCATCAGGAGCCGAGCTTGACTCAAGGATGTTATTATCTTGACAATATTCTAAATATCCTACTGTCCTTTGTGTTGACTTACGTTGTCACAGATTTCCTTAACCTGCTTTTATACTCGCCTGAAAAAACAACCTCACCATAAAATCTCAAGCAAAGTGATGGGAGCATTTCAAGTCACAGAGTACAACATTCTTTAACAAAGAGGCCATAGTTTCTACTTTATCTGCATGTCACCCCATTGGAGATACCACCTCCTGCCCTCCACCCTCCCCCAATGTAGAAATGGTATTAACTGCTCTGGTAGATCCAGATGTCTTCTCACAATGATTTAACTTCTGAACACCAGGATGTTGGTGGGCGAAATCTGAAGAATTATGGAAGAGTCTACAAACGTTCCTTTTAAAAAGCATCTGAAAACATTCTTCCATAAACAAAACAGAAACTAATTCAAGATACTGATTTACCAAAGAGATGGGGAAAAATGATCCTGCTCATAGTAAATTGATATTGTAATTGAACTAATATGTCCTTACATGTTGCACATATAAGTTTGAATTCTTTGCATAGAGCAGGACATCCATTTTTTTTACTGATAAGGTACTTGTAATCTGTCTCACATATGATCTACATCTGTCTTCCCTTTCCTCCCCATTTCCTCTCAAATCACACAAATTTTAATCCTATATCTATCTAGCTGCATCTGATGACATGACCTGTAGCTCACAAAACTGTGTTATTTTTAATGAATTTGTTAGTCTGAAAAATGCTACCAGACTTTTTTTAGCTATCACAGATTAACATGATTCCCCTACTATGCTTACAAAGTCAAATAAATCATTACTATTTACTTACACGACCTCTGGAATAATACACTGAATTATCATGTCCTGGTAAATCAGTAGAAGATTTTTTAAAAAAAAACCAATTCTAAGAATAGGTTGAAATGCATTGCTTTGAATACATTGGACAAGTGGAGAGTATTTACTAAGGATTGGTTATAATTGGTTGCAATTCCTTTGATGCTGGTGATTCAACTTGGGTCATATTAACTAATTAATGGATTAATGTCACACTAACATTAATTTATATAGTTTGCTCTTACAGCATATCTATCAGTTCTTGAATACTTTTCCTACGCGCAGGATGCTGTTTTTCTACTCATTCCCAGGAAGTTTTAGAATTCTAAAATTCTTGTCACATTTCCTTTTGTGCATTTTTCCTTAGTGACGTCAGTTGGTACAGAATATTATTGCTTTTGTTTTCTGTCCCACCACTGTGCCTGACTCAGAAGGTTCCCTGATGGATTTGTTCCCTAATCTGAAAACATGCCAGAGAAGATATTATTTCTTCATGAGGACTTCACATGAGATTTAATTGATAAAATGGAGAAATTGTAGGCTGCTGCAGAGATTGTTGACAGTGAAAGGCAGACATATAAAGAGCCACACACCTTTCCTTGACCTTGGAAATAAGATAAATGCAAATACCCCACACTCCATCTATAAGCCAGTTTGGTCTAGTGGTTAAGGCAGTGAGCTAGAAAGTGAGAGACTGTGAGTTCTAGTCCTGTCTTAGTGTAAAAGTTGGCTCAGTGACTTTGGGCCATTTAATCTTGGCCCGATAGGGTTGTTATGTGGGGAAAATAGAAGGAGAAAGGAGTATCAGACTTGTCTGCTTGACTTGTTTATTGAAAGTAATAAAAGGGTGGGATAAAAGTAAAAAAAAACCAAGAATGTTCATTTAAAAAAATGTTTATTTTCTACCTCCTTAAACAGGAATCATTTTTTTAAAAATAAAACAGTTCTTGCCACAGTACTGGCTTTCACTATAAAGAGTCACCTAGCACTTCCCTGATATTTAGCCATGAACAAAATTTAACTTTGAGTTTGGCAGCAGGGGGGTGGGGGATCTAGAGTCCACCTGATTCATCATTTGCCCTGGTTTTCTCTTATTTATATAGACTCTGCTTCCATCTTTAGCCTAGCAATTCAGGGTCACTGAAGTCTAAATTCAAATACCACATGTTTATTTTTAGCCTGATTGCCTTTTGTAGATTCTTTCCATACAATCGATCTTTTGTACTCTTGAGAAATTGCCCTTGCACAATGAAATGGAAACAGATATTTCACTGCGATCCTGGCTCCACTTTTAGCCTCAGCCGCTCAATACTACCACCGCTCAAATTAAGATACTAACCAGTTTTAATCAAAGGATGCTTCCCTTCACAGAAATTCCTGCAGGTGAGAAGAAAGCAAATCAGAGGCTTTAGGTGATATAAAGACATATAATCGCTGTTCAAGCAGCTCTGTTTGACAGGACTTGTTTTGAGTGCTACTGCCACTCCTAACACAAGTGGAAAAGCTGAACCAGATGCCCATCACAAACAACTAAGTCCTTGATCTTCTAAGTGAACAATGGGGTCACTTGGAAACAGTCCACTGCATCATGCAATCCCAGTGATCATTCATATTGTCAGGCCCAGATTTCTCCAGTAAGGCCTGTCCAAAAAGCTACTGATGGCTGGTAGGCATAGATGGAAATGAGGACGTTGCAGTCCCAAATGACATCTTCAGGAAGGAGGAACAGGGATGTTTCGTTGATAGAAGTAACTGTTGCAAACATGTGGATTCTGGAGTTTTCTGCTTCTGGAAGTGGAAGAAGGCACAGGAGATTGATGCTTTCCAGGCATCTGTGTAGTCTTCCAACATAATTAAAGCTCTATTTGGCATAGGTTATCTGCAGGACTGCCTTTCTCTAAGGGCATCTACCTATCCTACCAGAAGGGATCCTACCTGATCCCTTCCCTAAAACCTTTTCACTCTATGGGAGTTAGGAATTGTGTCTTTTCTCTTTCAGCCCCTGCTCTGTAGAACACTCTTCCCCTTGATGTTCAGCAGGCCCTTGTCCTCCTAGCCTTCCAAAAAGCACTGGAGCTGTTTCTATTTTTAGAATTTGCTGCCAGAATTATCAGCCAATATGCCCAAAAGCTAGTCAGTAATCAGGAGACGTATAGTCCCAATATATCCATAGTCTTCATGTCTATGGAGATTCTCAGTCAGTCAGGTCATGGATGTCCCAAAGGTGCTTTTTACAAGAGGCAACTGGACTTTCTGGTTTTTTTATTTGAAGACGTTTCGCTTCTCAAATTGGTGTGGAGCCTTCTTGGAACTGTTGAAAGGACTGTGTTGTAGACTGTGTTGTTCAACAGTTCCAAGAACGCTCCACACCAATTTGCTTCTTGGATGAGAAACGAACCGTCTTCAAAGAAAAACTGAAACTCCAGTTGCCCCTTGAAAAAAAGCATCTTTGGGACATCCACAGTCTTCAGTTTGTAAGGCACTTAGGTGACACAAAACTTCTCCAGCTGTGTCCTGTGAAAGGATGGGGATATCCAGTCAGTTCTGTGGATGTTGTGAACTGCCATTTTGTAGATACCCCTCTTCTCCACAGTTGTTCTATCTGGGACCTTGGAGAGAACCACATTTGCAATACTGTGTTCAGTTCTGGTTGCCACAATATAAAATAGATGCCGAGTCCCTGGAAAGAGTGCAGAGAAGAGCATCAAAGACAATCAGAGGTCTGGAAGTTAAACCATCTGATGAACGATTAAAGGAATTAAGTATGGCTAGTCCAACAAAGAAAAAGGTTAGGGGTTGCATGATAGCTGTTTTCCAGTACTTGAAGGGTAGTCAGAGAGATGAGGGGGGGGGGTGACTTATTCTCCAAAACACCTGAGGGAAGGACAAGAAGCAATGATGGAAGCTCCTTAAAGCTTCCAAATCCTACCTGGAGCTAAGAAGAAATTTCCTGACATTGAAATATATTAATTCAATGGAATAGCTTGCCTTCCAGAGTTGTGGGTGCCCCATCAGTGGTAGTTTTCAAGAAAAAAAATGAACATTCATTTATCCAGGATGACATAAGGATTTTTGCCTTGGACAGGGAGTTGGATTAGAAGACCTCTGGGGTCACAGCCCTATGAGATGATAAGTTCCCACACAAGAGACCTGCATACCTTTGTTGACCTACAATGCAAGCAGGGTGACTTGGAGGAACTGTCAGGGAACAAAAACGATGGATTCCAAGTCAAGATTTGCCTTTTAAGGCCTTCTGCTGGACAATAATAATAATAATAATAAATATTTATTTCTTAGCCGCACCCTCTCCCGAAGGACTCGGGGCGGCGTACAATGAAACATATGAAATAAATATGGACAAAACAAACATATAACAGAGACATATACCGAGACATACACAAGGAGGAGGTCGGCTGATAAATAGAACAATTAAAATACAGTCTTTAAAAACCCCTAGATAATTAAATTAAATATAATTAAAATACCCAGTAAAAGCCCGTCAGGAGCGATATGGTTAGATCAAAGTTGAGCCAGGCCAGCTGCTTGGAATAGGTGGGTCTTAAGCTTAATACGAAAGGAGCGGAGGTCAGAGGTATTCCTAATATCCGGAGGGAGGTCATTCCACAGGGCTGGGCCCGCCACAGAGAAGGCTCTACTCCTAGGCGCCGCCCTCTGGCATTGCTTAGTGGACGGCACCCGGAGAAGTCCCTCTCTGTGAGAGCGAATTGGTCGCAGGGATGTATGGGGCAGAATACGATCCCCCAAGTAACTAGGTCCTGAGCCATGGAGCGCTTTAAAGATTATTATCAAAACCTTGAAACGCACCCGATAGACCACAGGAAGCCAGTGCAGCTCGCGCAGGAACGGTGTCACATGGGAGTACCTAGTACTCCCCATAATTACCCGCGTGGCTGCGTTCTGGACCAACTGTAGCCTCCGGGTGCATTTCAAGGGAAGCCCCATGTAGAGAGCGTTACAGTAGTCCAAGCGAGATGTCACCAGCGCATGAGTGACTGTGCGTAAGGCGTCCCGGTCCAGTAGGGGGCGCAATTGACGCACCAGGCGAACCTGGTGAAACGCCCCCCTTGCCACGCCTGTCACATGGTCATCCATGGACAGCCGGGCATCCAGGAGGACGCCCAAATTGCGCGCCCGCTCCACGGGGGCAAGTTGAATGCCCCCAATGGCCAATGATGGAATTAATTGGCTGAACCGGGGAGCTGGTACCCACAGCCACTCCATCTTGGAGGGGTTGAGCTTGAGTCGGTTGTCATCCATCCAGATCCGTACGGCTTCCACACACCGGGACATCACTTCGATGGCCTCGTTGGGGTGGTTCGGGGTGGAAAAGTACAGCTGAGTATCATCAGCATACAGATGGTATCCCACCCCGAAACCACGCATGATCTCACCCAGCGGCTTCATATATGTGTTGAAGAGGATTGGCGAGAGGACCGACCCCTGTGGCACCCCACAAGTAAGGGGGCGTAGGGTCGACCTCTCTTCTCCTGCCAACACACGCTGCGTCCGGTCAGAAAGGTAGGAGCCGAACCACCGCAAAACGGTGCCCCGGACCCCCAGCCCCTCCAGCCGGCGCAGCAGGATACCATGGTCGATGGTATCAAAAGCCGCCGAGAGGTCTAATAGGACCAGGATAGAGGAACAACCTCTGTCTCTGGCCCTCCAGAGAGCATCCACCAACGTGACCAAGGCCGTCTCCGTGCTGTGACCGGGGCGGAAGCCGGACTGGCGCGGGTCTAGATAATCATTTTCCTCCAGATGTCGTGGAAACTGGTAGGCCACCACACTCTCTACAACCTTCGCCAAAAAGGGAAGGTTGGAGACAGGACGATAATTGGCCAGCTCCAAAGGGTCCAGGGAAGGCTTCCTGAGCAAGGGTCTCACCACCGCCTCTTTCAAGGCGGCCGGGAGAGACCCCTCGCTCAGCGAAGCATTCACTAGGCCCAGGAGCCAGTCTCGTGTAACCTCCCAGGATGCCAGTACAAGCCAGGAGGGGCACGGGTCCAATAAACATGTGGTGGGTCGCAGTCGTCCACGCAATCTGTCCAAATCCTCGATGGCAACCAAGTCAAACTCCTCCCAGATCGATACCTCAAGACTCGCCATGGACGTCTCCATTGGATCACTGACAGGAACCCAATCTCTCCGGATTTGAGCGATTTTATCCTGCAGATATTTACCAAATTCCTCTGCCCTGCCCTGTAGGGGGGCCTCCCGCGGCCTCTGAAACAAGAGGGAGCGGGACACCCGAAACAGGGCGGCAGGGCGGTTCTCCGCGGATGCAATGAGAGTGGCACAATATTGGCGTTTGGCCACTCTCAATGCCACAAGGTACGTCCTTAAATGGGCTCGTGCCTGTGTTCGATCAAATTCGGAGCGAGAGGATCTCCAACGACTCTCTAGACGTCTCTTGCGGCACTTCATCACCCTTAGCTCCTCGGTAAACCAAGGGGCTAGGGTGGATCGTTGCCGCCGGAGAGGCCGCAAAGGCGCCACCCGGTTCAAGGCCCCGGTAGTTGCATTATTCCATGCAACTACCAGGTCCTCTACCCGGGGGCGGGTCAAGGTTACAGGAGGTGGCCCAAGCTCCGTCTGGAACCTATCAGGTTCCATCAGGCGCCTGGGGCAGAACCATCTGGAACTTTCCGGTTCCGCCTCCCCGCAGCGGGAGGTAGCACCAGGGAAGTCAAGACGGAGGAGTGAGTGATCTGACCATGACAGGGGAGTGATGGTTAAGTCCCCTCCTCCCAGATCACTCAGCCACTGGCCAGAGACAAAAACAAGGTCCAGAGTGTGTCCTCCCTCGTGTGTCGGGCCCTGAATCATTTGAGTCAGGTCCATGGCTGTCATGGAAGCCATGAACTCCCGAACCCCCTCTGATGCTTCTCCCATCGATGGCAGGTTAAAATCCCCCATCACTAAAAGTTTGGGGGTCTCAACCGCCACCGATGCGATCAGCTCGAGGAGTTCAGGCAGGGCCGCTGATGTATAGCGAGGAGCCAGGTATACTATCAGCAGGCCCAACTGTCTCCCAGGCCCCCATTTCACAACAAGGGATTCACATCCGGACGTCTGTGGCACAGTAGACTCCCTCGGCTCTAAGTCCTCCCGAATAATTGCTGCCACCCCACCGCCCCTTCCCTGGGCCCGGGGCTGGTGAAATGCTCGGTAGCCTGGTGGGCACATTTCGACGAGGGGAAGACCTCCCTCGTGGCCCAACCAGGTCTCCGTTATTCCCGCGAGGTCCGGCTCCCCCTCTAAAATTAGATCGTGAATGAGGGGGGCCTTGTTAACAACGGACCTCGCATTGCATAACAGCAGCCTCAGGCCTTGGGTCTGTAACTCTTGACCACCTAGAACGCGGGGGTTGGTACAAGCGACCGGGTGTAACCAGCAACCACGGTCTCCCAACCGACTGTAGGTTCTTAAGCTGTCCTCGTATCTGCCCCTCCCTGCGACCGTTGGAATTAAAGAGCCCTGTATAGGAATGGTGTCCTCCCCCTCCTCCTCCCTTCCACCCCTTCTGTTCGCGACCACACCTGGAGGCCCGGCTCTCACATCGCTCCTGGTCTGACCCACCCACCCCCCCTCCCTGGAACCCCCTAAAAACAATGTAAAACAGGACAAATAACCTGACCTTTGCAACCTTGGAACTTTCAGCCCTTTTGTTCAACTTAATGAGAGCACCATATTCTGCATAAAGAATGTGTAGAGATGATAATCAGTAATTCTTACTGGCGGAAGTCCCAAATGCCAGTATCTTCATCCTTAACGGCTGAAATAACTGGGAGTGGATTATAGCCGACACTTTATACTGCATTCCATTTACTTTTGTCCCTGTTGGAACATGGGTATTTTTAGAAATAAACAGCAGACTGTCATCTGTAAATAAAACCAATTCAGCTGAATTATGTCCTATTCCATAGTATTTCCAAAGCAGGCACTTACCTTAACTCTCCATCAGATGGAGGTATAGTTCCATTGGCAGCTAAACAATCAGAACTGTGAGTGACTACTGCAAAAATAGAAACTCCCTGGACTTGTCCATGGCGTTCACTTGGCCAACAATATAAAAGTGGTGTGACACTTTTTTTTGAAGAAGTATTTTCCCCTACTTGCTGGTTAGTTTAGACCTACAGCCTTAATCTCTTGGTCATTTTTCATTCAACTACTAGTAGGATCCAACCCTGATGAATTCTCTGATCTAGAATCAGTCAATGTTGAGTAGATCTTTTCAATGCTACAGAGAAATGAGCATAGGGCAGATTAATTCCATTACTTGTAAAGTTAAAAGGGGAGGGGGTCTTCTGAGTACAACTAGAAATTCAATTATCATATAATGGGACAGGAATCTTCTTTTTACATTTCATTCCTTCTCTTACATTTCATGTACTGAATACCAACAGGAAACTCCAATTAAGGATCCAGAAATGCTCTCAAGCCATCAAGAACTCTGCTGTTGTTTTTCATTTCATCTTCACCTTTGCTCTGATTTGGCAAACTGGTGCCCTCCAGATATGTTGGAAATCTACCATGATTGAGAATTACGACACTGGAATTATGACTGGAAGTCCAACCCACTTAGATCAAGGAAGCCAAAAACTATTCTGCTTTTGCAATGATATCCCAATTCATTCCCTTGTATGTACACAAGGTTGTGGAAAGTCTTGAAGTCAACTGATCCAGCTCTCTTATTTCAGTCATTCTCTCGAGAATGAATTTTACTTGGAAGGAAGAAAGAGGGTGGAAGGGAAGGGAAGAAAGAAACAATCCCCTAACTGCTAATTTGTCACTGACGTGTGACAGCTCAGTCTTCTGTAGACAAATTAACAGAGTAACAGAGTTTGAAGGGACCTTGGAGATCCTCTGGTCCAAATTCCTGCTCACGTAGAAGACCTTATACTATTTCAGATAAATGATTGTCCACTCTCTTTTTTAAAACCTCCAGTGTTGGAGCATCTACAACTTCTTGAGGCAAGTCATTTCACTGATTAATTGTTCTCACTGTCAGGAAATGTCTCCTTAGTTCTAGATTGGATGAATTCTAACAGAGTTCTAGGCTGCATCAACAGAGGGATAGAATCAAGATCACGTGAAGTGTTAATACCACTATATAATGCCTTGGTAAGGCCACACTTGGAATACTGCTTTCAGTTTTGGTCACCACGATGTAAAAAAGATATGGAGACTCTAGAAAGAGTGCAGAGAAGAGCAACAAAAATGATTAGGGGACTGGAGACTAAAACATATGAAGAACGGTTGCAGGAACTGGGTATGTCTAGTTTAATAGAAAGAAGGACTAGGGAAGACATGATAGCAGTGTTCCAATATATCAGGGGTTGTCATAAAGAAGAGGGAGTCAAACTATTCTCCAAAGCACCCGAGGGTAGAACAAGAAGCAATGGGTGGAAACTAATCAAGGAGAGAAGCAACTTAGAATTGAGGAGAAATTTCCTGACAGTTAGAACAATTAATCAGTGGAACAGCTTGCCTCCAGAAGTTGTGAATGCCCCAACACTGGAAGTCTTTAAGAAGATGTTGGATAGCCATTTGTCTGAAACGGTATAGGGTTTCCTGCCTACAAAGGGGGTTGGACTAGAAGACCTCCAAGGTCCATTCCAACTCTGCTATTGTATTGTATTGTATTGTATTGTATTGTATTGTATTGTATTGTATGTTGACTGATTCCCAAAATGGGACACCTGGAGTTTTGGACAGATAGGCAGCGGTCAGCTTCTATCATAGCAATCCAGCAGCAGGTTGATCATCTGACATAGCAGGGTTTGGAAAAGATCCCCAGCCCTCACATATGCTGAAAGACCAAGTGAGTGCAACATAAATGTTCAGTGGGGCTCCTTGAAATCAAGAAACATACAGTCAGGACTGTAAAGAACAATTTGGGAGTCCAATTTTTGTTGGCAAATAATTTTCCTCCTGGGATCTCATTACCCAAATATGTGCTTCTTCTAATTTCTTGATTGACTTTGGACTGGTGCAAGACCACTCTCAACTCACACCCTTGGATCTAGATTTGCCTGCATGAAATCTTGGATTTCCCTAAAGTACAGTCAGGGAAAATATAAAGCAGTTTCCAGAAATCCTAGTCACTTCAGTTATCCTCCAACATTCCTGTTTGGAGGAATAATGAGGAATGGATCACACTCAGAGAAGTGGTTGTGGGGTCAATAATAGCTGGCTTTGCCT
Source organism: Natrix helvetica (assembly GCF_964273705.1). Taxonomy (NCBI): domain Eukaryota; kingdom Metazoa; phylum Chordata; class Lepidosauria; order Squamata; family Natricidae; genus Natrix; species Natrix helvetica. Next base: position 114,769,375 of record NC_138548.1, on the reverse strand, counting down.
CTACCCCACATCCTTCTCTCTCTCTTTTTTTGTTTTTTTTTGCAAAATAGAAAGAACAAGATGGAATCAAAGAACAGTTAGGAAGCTGGCAATAACAAGAGAGGAAGGCACCTATGGAGAAGGAGCTTTGCTCAAGTCCCTGGAATGTCAGGGTTCCAAATAGCATCCTCAATCAAATAAGAATCTGAGGTTAGAACAAACAACAGCTTGGGTGGGATATTGACCTGATTTATAGGATTAACTCAGCCTATGCTAGAACACACAATGTCCCAAGGGAAGTTCATGTTAAATTTCTTAGAAAAACCACAAGAGATGAGGTTCTAGGAGCTCAAAGGGGAGGACCATTCAAATATAAGGATAAAGAAATAACCATTCTTAAGCAGATCCCAAAGAAAGTAAGAGATAAGAGGAGGAAACTTTCCTTCTTAGCAAAAAAATTATACAATAACGGGGTTTGGTTCAGGTGGTTGTTACCAGAAGGCATGTTGATTTTTTGGGAGGGCAGTAGAATTAGAATCAACACAGTTGAGGAAGCAGAGGCTTTTATTAAAAAACACAGTGCTCTCTTAGGAGATATGGGGGAGGCTACACAAGAAACAAAGCAGGGAGGGGCGGAGGCTCTGCCAGTGGATGGGGTAGGGAGGGAGCGACAACAAAAAGACTCAGATCACAAAAGTGAATTGAAATATCATTGCAATTGTTGTTATAATGTACCTTTATGGAAGTGATAAAAAGCAAAACGATTGAAACATATTGAAGATTTTGTGTTAAACTTAAAACTGCTAATATCTATGTAAATGTTCATACTTTTCTACTTTTTTTTTGTAAAAGTTGCGAGACCTGGGGGGGCTCCCCCCCCCACGATGTAGCTGTCAAAATGTTCCATAACCTTTTAACCCCTTTTTTCCTGAAAAACTTTTAAAACCAATAAAACTTGGATAATAATAATTTAAAAAAAAAGAATCTGAGGTTAGAGATTCCTCAAAGTTCAAATTTATTAGATAAGCCATGTTGGCACATCTGGGAAAACCCGAATCTGAAAGCTTCCAGGTTTCCCCCACCCAGTTGAAAGTTCAAGATCCTTCCCCCAAACCCACATGTCCATCACATGCCCAATCAGCCACTGTCCTGAAGGAAGATTCCTCCCATCCACATCAGTCCAGGTGCAGGAACAATATGACCTTGACTCTCTGAAAAGGAATGTTATTTTGGCTACATGTCTCCCATGCTCCATTCAATCTCCCCTCCCAATTTCCCACAGTAGAATATGTTTGAATATGTGGCAGGCTTGAGGCCCAATACAAAGATGGCTTCCAAGCCTTACATGGAAGTTGGATGAAGTGTCCTGGTGAGCTCCATTTTGCCTCTAATCTATAGAGTTCTTCATCTCTGATCTTCATAGTGTCCTACAAATTTTGTTGACAAAGATAACTGATCATCAAAATAGGTAAGATGGTTTACTACAGGCAACAAACGTTCATCAGAACTGCTCCGTACTTGAAGAGCTAAGTAGAAAAGCAGGATAACCACAATTATCCTAATACGTTTTATCTTTCTTTTTAAAATAAAATAACTTGATGCCCTTGTCCATATAAACAATCGCATCCATAATATTATGTAAAGCTTCTTTTGGGGGAGTCATGCTGCTAAAAAAAGGGAGGGGGGATCTGCAGAAAGCCTCTTAAAAAGCAGTTCAGAAAAACGAGGACTCAAGTAACACTGAAGATAAAAGAAAGACACAGAATATTTTAGAATTTGGGACTTGTTTAATCAATGGTTGGGTAATAGAGGTAGGAACTAGGAATTGAAAAAAAGTGCTATTATGTAAGCAAATTGACCCAGGCAGTACCTGTTCACTAAGCACTTATTGTACGTAGAGGAAACACATAAACTATTAAAAAAGAGAGAGAGAGAACTAAATTTGTCTTTTCAAGAAGTGCCGTTATTCCGTCTTATTGGTAAATCCTTGAAATACAGTTCTTAAAGTAAGGGATATGTTGCTCTCCAAACTCTTCCTCTGAAATGTACCTTTCCAAAGCTTGCTGAATTTCCCACACAACAGGGCAAAAATGTTGGGTACTTTTACACACACATTCTTCTTGGAAATCTTGACAAGTACCATGCACCACAGGAATGCAGTCAGTATTTCAATATTTACCCAGATAGAGACATCCTCCATATTTTAATTCTGGTAACTTTTTAGAACATTGCTGGGGGGGGGGGGGGGGGAATCAGCCTTTGGGGTTTTTAAGGTGTTTTTTTTTTTAATGGCAGCACAAATCTTGTAGCAAATTGAGAATTGGCACACAGCAGCAGAAAAACAAGCTCTGTCTCATAATAACTGACTAGGTTTCAGTTACTGAAGTGGAAAAATGTACCACTTTTTTCTGCCATTTCCCTGAGGAAAATGCAAACCAAAGTTTTCACAGGGCCAAACCTCCTTCTACGGCTTATAGAGTGGTAGTCAATTTCTCAGCTGGAGAAATTGACTACCACTACCTTATTAAGAAAAGAAAAGAAAACTTTTTTCTTGGTCTTATGTAGCCCCTCAACCTTTGCTACGTGACCAACACAGAAACATAGCTAATGTCCAACTAATGTATTCTGACACAGGTTTGCTCACTCCACAAAACCAGCACAATTGAACTCTACTTTTGGGATTGGAGAAGCTGATTGGAGCTGCTCCAGTACTGCCTGGAGATAAAGAAGCCTAGGAAATCCATTAACTATCTATCTCCCCAAAGACACAAATGGAAATAGACTTATTCAACCAAAAAGGTTGGACTACAGCTGAACCTAGTTCCCTACTATACTATGATAGACTACAACTATCAGAGTTCCCATGATACTATGATGGGAATGCTGAGGCATGGTTGAGACATGCAGAATGTTTAAAGTAGAATAATGACTGTAATTAAACATTTTAAAAAAATATTATCCAAAGCACCAGAGGGCAGGACAAGAAACAATGGTTGGAAACTAATCAAAGAGAGAAGCAACCTGGAATTAAAGAGAAACTTCCTAACAGTGAGGACAATTAGGTAATCAGTGGAACAGGTTGTCTCTAGAAATCATGGGCGCTTCATCACTGGATGTTTTTAAGAAGAGTCTCTAGACTCTGGACCAGGCATCCTCAAACTATGACCCGCTGGCCGCATACGTTCCGCCAATGGGATGAAAAGCAGCTGAGCTTGTAAAGTAGTGTGTTAAAAGTCTTTAAAAGTGCTTTAAAAATTGCCTTTCAGATTTTTTCGGAGCCACGTGATCCAGAGCCGGTGGGTGAGTAGAGAAGGGGCTGCTTTTAAAGTAGCGCTTTGAGTGGTTGTGTGGGGGACTTGTCTCCACATCTCCTAGCTTTTTCAAAATCAGCTGAAAGTGGCTAACGCTAATTCAAATACAACCGTAGTATAATGCCTGAAGGAGAATTCCCCCACTGCTTTGATTCTTCCCATATATAAAGTGCATCCACCAAATTGGTTGCTGAACAATTTTGGTAGATATTCATGTGCGTATTTATACACATGCACAAGTGTGGCAAAAAGCAAATCAGTTTGTGAATTCTCCTCCAGGCTTAAAAGACCTTTAGCCCTGTAATCCCAAATAAGCAGGCCCACACTTCCCATTGAATTAGTAGTCTATTTGTGTTGGTTAGAATTATTTTTCATTTTAAATATTGTATTATTTCATGCATTTTTGCACTACAAATGAAGATATGTGCAGTGTTCATAGAAATTTGTTCATGTTTTTTTCAAACTATAGTCCGGCCCCCAACAGTCTGAGGGACTATTCTCCCTCCTTAATTCACCATTGGAGGGTGTGTGTGTGTGTGTGTGTGTGTGTTGATTCTCGCCTGTTTCCAATGTCTCTCAATGCCCATCTTGGGGTTTTTAGTTGCAGTCTTAATAGGTGCAGTTCTCTGTCTGATTTATTGTGTGGTCATCTGAAACATATGATCAGGAGTTATTTTGAAGGAAATCCTTTTTTGCTTTATTCTTTTTTTAATGGCCTATTTTAAGGAGCCTGAAGCTGCTGTTTTAATGAAGTTAGGCAAGTGGCAAGAAAGTTAGCACTCTTTTTCCCTTGGAGGAGGGTCTTCTTAAGTAAATAAATTCCTTGGGTTGAGCAAGTACAGCAAGGACAAAGGCAAAATGGACTACTAAATTGACCACGCCTACCCAGTCACATGCCCACCTAGCCACGCTCACCCACCCAGTCCAGCCCCTCCAACAGTATGAGGGACTGTGGATTGCCCCCTCCCCCCTTCAAAATGTTTGAGGATACCTGCTCTAGACAGTCACTTATCTGAAATGGTATAGGTTCTCCTGCTTGAGCAGAGGGCTGGACTAGAAGGCTCCTTCCAAGGTCCCATCCAGCTCATTCTATTGATTTAATATGCAAATTGAGCTGCTACTTTGAGGGAGATGAGTCATGAATGATGACACACATTTAGAATGGTCACTGGAAACCTGATGAAGCCTTATTTGCATTTTACTTTCTATGGGCTGATAGAACAAGCTTCTTTCAACTTCCTCCTGGCAAGCCATTTTTCTCAAGTGGGGGTAACAAGAGAGCTAAGGAACAAAGAACAAAGTGCTTGGATGACTTAGTTTTAAGGGAAAAACATGCCAACATTGCAGCTTATTTGCTTTTTGCTTTTAACTATTTTGGAAACTACTTCTGTAAACACACCACAATATTCTGCAGATGGAGATGAAAAAAACTGTCTAAGGACCAAACTGAAAATATGCTTAGCTCGCCTCCTTTCTCTCTTTCTCTTTTAAAACAAGTTAGTGATTGTTTTAAGAATCCTTCGCACATCCACCTGTTGATTGTCCTAATGGGGTATTACAGTTCTAGCATTTTCCTGGACACTGAAAATATTGGCTCTAAGAACTTTTAAGTAGAGGACAATAATTTTGAATCTTGCTCAAGTATGTTGGTCATTTGGTATGTCTATGTGTTCTGTTTTATGTATTGTGTTAATACACAAGATATTTTCACAACAGTGGTGAACTGTTTGAAGTGGACTTCGTAAGATCACTCCTGGATATCTGAGTTTAATTATTAACAGATTAGCATAGTTGGAAGGGATGTTGTAGGTCTTCTAGTCCAACTCCTCACCCAAGCAGGAGACCCTACATCATTTCTGACAAATGGTAGTCGTCTCTTTTTGAAAGCTTCCAGTGATGAAGCTCCCACAATGTCTGAAGGCAAGCTGTTCCTTTGGTTTATTGTTGTCAGAAAATGTCTCCTTATTTCTAGGTTGAATCTCTCCTTGACCAGTTTCCATCTATTATTCCTTGTCTGCCCTTCAGGTGCTTTGGAAAATAGCTTGACCCCCTCCCTCTCTGTGGCAGCCCCTCAAATATTGGAACATTGCTATCATGTCTCCCTGGGTCCTTTTCTTCACTAGACTAACCATGCCCAGTTCCTGTAACCGTTCTTCATATGTTTTAGTCTCCAGTCCCCTAATCATCTTGGTTGCTCTTCTCTGCACTTTTTCTAGCGTCCCAATATCTTTTTTGTAGTGTAGTGACCAACACTGGATGTAGTATGCTAGGTGTGCTCTTACTAAGGCTTTATACATTGTTTCCAAACTGAATCTACAACTAGGTGGCCGATTTGGTAAAAATCAAGATTAGTAAAGATGACTGCCTATAGTCCCTATGCCTCTGTTCTAGTTTAAGTGAAGTAAAGCAGGTAGTTTGTTATATACCCCTAACACCACAGATTATATAGGTCAGGGTTGTAACAATCTCGACTTGTGTTTTGACAAGATACGTGTCAGCCTGCAAAAGCTTCAGGATGAAACTTGCTTGCTCCATTTTTAGTCCCTATCAGACAAACAGCTCCAGTTTGTTCCACCAAATATTTCTGAACTATCTTTGAAGTCCATTTTCTATAATCTTCTGCAACCTATCAAGCCCAGATTGCAGCAGCTAAATACTAAAGTCATAGGTAACCACAATACAGGGCTGTTGCTTAAATTGTTCCAACAATAATTCAAAAGCTACTGAAAGAAAAATGTGATTATTAAATGGTACCAATAAGTGTGAATAGCATATCAAACATAATAAACTTTTAGGAAGGCATACTGAAATTTAACATAGATTAGTTATCTACTGAACCGGAATATCATGTTAGAATAAGAACAGAAATGTATCCACCACATTGCCCATCACTTAAACTCTCTATTTTCTCAGAGACGGTATTCAATGTAAATAATTAGCATAGGATGTTTCACCAGATAGGTACATATTATGGTTAATTAAAATTAGGAAAGGAAGAAAAAAGCAAAGCATTAGCATTGTACAGGCTTTAAAAAAATGTAGTAACATAAAATAAAAATTGTATTGATCCATGAATATATAAAAATAAATTAATGTAAATGTTTAGTGTCTCTTTCAACAAAAGACAAAATCCTAAATATATCTTTGCAAACAAACTTTATTTTTTAATAAAGCTACATAGGCTGAGAGAGAGAGATGATCATTTATACTTTCAGCAGAAAATATGATATAACTGTATTTTGTTGGTTATCAAAGTGAGCAATGTTGTTAATTAATCTTATCTAAACAATTCTATTTCCTACCCTGGAAAAAAATAACACAATCTACATTATTGCTTTATGACAGTGGGCCAGAAATTTATTTTACTTTGTTCTACTCTTCTTTTCTCTTTTTTTCCAAATGGTAAAAAGCCCACCAACCTGGTTTTACACATATATTTTAATTTGATATAGACCTAAAAGCTTTCTCCAGAACTACCTCAACATTTTATCATATTCCTAACTTGGAATGGAATTTTTGGGTACATCACATTATGCCCATAACTCTGAAATTAAAAAACAAACAAACACTCGGCTAGTAACTTGGTTTATAAAACAAAGATCAACAGAAGACAAGAAATGGTCCCAGCAAAGTTTCCCCACTCATGTAACCACTTGAAAGTCAGACTTCACTTTTTCCAGCTCCTTCACCTTCTTGTTTGCTTCAGAAGTCCAATAAGTGTCATACAAGCTGCAAAAAGAATTTCATTCTGGTTATTAATACTATAGATTACAGATGAGAATTCATCTAGAAGTACACTAGAAACATCAGACAAGGATAAAATCACTCAAAGTTGGTAATCACATCTCTAATAATACAATAAAACACATAAAATCTCATTTCCATTAGTGAGGCTACTTCCCATAGAGGGGGATGTTCTGGCTACCTCAAAGGCTGGCATTCAACTAACGCTCTTTCTAACATTAAGATTCAATCAACCAGAACCGTGTTTCTAAAGATGACCCATTTGAGGGCAAATCGCTTTGAAGGAACATCAAGAGCATTTGAAGAATCCTGAATGATTTTGAGCAAGGCTACTCAAGAAAAACATGCCCAACTCAATCAATCGATTAGGCGCTCAATTAAAAGCTTCTGAAATGTTTAAAATGGTGATTGATCATCCTGGAAATAATTAGACTGACTGCAAATATAACAAAGGCAATTGGTGGAGAGCAGTTTAGGAAGCTCTATTAAAACTGTATGTAGTTTTTAATCGGAACACCATTGCAGACTGAATCCTTTCCATTTTTCTAGAAGTACTCTTAAACGACCCCTTTACCCTCGTTCTCACATGCTAACCAAGAGATACTTACATTAGATATTTCAGGTTACAGTTTGGATCTTTCACTGCTTCACACAACTTCAACACACCCTCGTCCCCTATTTGGCTGTAGCTCACATCCAGTTCTCGTAGAGAAGGTTTCTCAACTATAAGTTTGGCAAGTGCATCACAGCAAGCTGCTGTAACACTCGACTGTCCCAGCCTAGGAAGAAGTTGGAATAACACCAAATAACATTTAAAAGAAAACTGGAACAATGAAAAGAAACCAAACAAACACTTAGCTCTAGTTACATAGTTAGGGCAGTTCCTATCTATAGCCTCTATTTGCAAACAACAACTGTTCCAACCCTCAAAAATGTTTCATTGATTTTAGGGAACAGTAAGCTTTTAGTTTTTTAAGATACAACCAGAAGTTATACTGTTAGTAACATGGTTGTTAAGTGAATTTAGCTGCCCCATTGAAAACTACAAAAGGCGTTTACATGGCCCCAGGAAACTGCAACCATCATAAATGAATTAGTTGTCAAGTGTCTGAATTTTGATCACCTGATGCTGAAATGGTTGTAGGTTCGAAAAACAGCCATAAGTCACTTTTTTCAGTGCCGGTGTAACTTTGAACAGTCACTAAATGAACTAGTTGTAAGTTGAGGACTACCTGTTCTGTATTACTTAATCTTCAATAAACCCCTGGGGGGGGGGGGGGAGGGAGAGGAAGGCTTAAAAAGTAGCTGATATACCTAAATACTGTGGCCAATACCCTTAAATAAATTTCAATCAGCACAAAATCAGTGAAACCATTTGATTTCCCCAAAGATTTGTGGCATACAGTAGAACCTTTGGTCATGAACGCTTCTGACCATGACTAAATCAGGTTCTGACCAAAAAATTCATATATATATATATTTTGCAGCCTATTTCCCCTTTTGCACAATTTTTTTTCTAAGCGCCAAATTTCCAAAATTAGGTTCGGGTCACATGCAAATTGGTTTACAACCAAAGTTATGGAACAAATTATGGTCGTGACCAGAGGTTCTACTGTACATCGGTTTTGCTTTGGTGAAGACAACTGTGATTGTCACATCTACCTTTAGAAACAATCTCTACCCTATATTTGCCTAAATAAGGTTATGCTTTTTTTTAAAGGCACCCAAATTGGCTAATGTATCTAACAAAATAGCAATTAGTATATAGAACACAGTTGAATAGGTTTATATATCGCCCCCAAATGCAATTACTAAACTACATAATCTGATATCCTGCACCTTCAATGATAATTGTCTAGTCCTTAAAACTGTGGAATTATGACAGAGTGTGAGAGTCATGGGAACCTGATGAAGATCAGGCATTTAAAATACCAAAATCTAATGCCCTGTGCTGTTCCTTTTTATTCATTCTGATTTTGAGTATAATCCCCCTTCTTACTAAAAGAATCCGATTGCTTTAGTGTAGGCCAACTTTTCACAGGAAGCTATCTCCTGGATTAATACACCCAAAGGGTATTCATGTTCTTGGACAATTTTAAGATGTATAGACATCAACTCCCAAAATTTCCCACCCAGTAGGTTGTCTCTGGAATTGAGAGTTGAAGTCCATACAACTTGAAGTTGCCAAGTTTGAAAAACAGGGTTAGAAAAATCCCCCATATAGCAGTATACAGAAAGGATAAGAGAGGTTTACACTTTCACTCACCAGAGGGATTCAAGGTTGCATTTTGAGCTCCTGATACCTTCACAGATTTCAATCACTCCTGCATCTCCAATGGAGTTGCCACCCAGTTGCAGCTCTTTAAGGACAACGTTCACGCTGAAGGCAGAGCTAATACTCTTACAGCAAGCCTCAGTCAAGCCACAATCTCTTAACCTGTAGCAGAGAAATAAGTGCATCTTCTTACAATGCTGGGGTTTTGCAATGCAACAAGCCATTCCCCAGATTTTGTTTGTTTTCTCTTCTGCCAAATTATTATTAGCAGTTAGCTTTGTTCCGGACTATATGGAACATGCTGAAGGACCCAGTAACCCTAGTTCTGTTGACCCACTCGATTCTTTCCTTGCTTCAGCAGAACTCTCTTTTTCATATTCATTTGGCCTTAGGGCTTCAGCGGTAAAAATGGCAAGTAACAGGAAAGCGAAGATACGCTCAGAAAATTAAGGGAGGATTAAAGAGCTTCCTCCTCACAGCAAGGATATATTTGCTGGGGGTGGGCGACCTTACAGATTCTTGGAATCAAAAGCTTAGCAGGAATGTCATTTAAGCAATCCCTTGAAGCTACGTTGCCCCTCCATTCTAGACAAATCCTGTTCAGCAGCATTGCCGATTGCAGCAACAAGAAAACATGCACTAACCATAGAGATTGGAGTTTTGTTTCTGGATTCTTCAGCCCTTCACATAAAAAGTCTACTCCTTCGTTTTTCACAGGATTTCCCAGCAAGCTCATCTCCTTGAGCGTCTCTTTGGTGCCAATGACGGTGGCAAGTTCCTTACAACCACCAGGAGTGATATTGCATTCCCACAACCTGAAATAATCATCAAATCAATGCCTTTAGCTTTTCACAAACAATTAAGATGGGATTCAAATGGTTCTCTCATTTGAAACATTTATTTACGTCTTCATATACCTGCTCCTTAAACTACACCCCATTCACTTGTAGCATGTAAGTAATGCATAAAAATATTGAAATATAATAGGGGATGGTACACAAGAGATGAGGGCGGGAGGGGCTGAGGCTCTGCCAATGGACCGGGGGGGGGGGGGGGGGGAGGATGCACAACTAGAAGACTCAGATCACAAAAGTGTCTTGAAACATTATTGCAATTGTTGTTATAATGTACCTTTACGGAAGTGATACAAAAAATGATTGAAATATACCGATGACCTAGTGTTAAAACTGCTAATTTTTATTCAAATGTTGATGTATTTCTATTCTTGTCTATAAAAGTTGTGAGACTTGGGGGGGACTGCTCTCCCCCGCACGATGTAGCTGTCAAAAAATTTTATACCCTTTTTGAGCCTTTTCCCTGAAAAAAATTGTAAAAACCAATAAAACTTGTTTTTTTAAAAATATTGAAAGATATATCAAAATTCTCCCTTGGCCAATGAAAACATATCAAGACCAAGTCTATTTCTCAACATACTTGAGCCCTGAAGATTGTCCACCACCCTCTACCCTTAGTCTTTGATGTGAATGGGACCCCCATTTGATGGCAGCCATTTGGTGGTAGCATCTCTGATATTACTCCAGAATCAGAGATTATCTTTAACAGAAAAACAGAAAAGAATTGGCCATTACTAGGCTAGATGGTCATTTATAGAAACTTGGATGAAAACAGGGATTTGTGACTCATTTATGGTAAATGTTACATTCCTTTAGAAATAAAATTTATAGACATAAAGAATTATTGCAGAAATTGCACATGGAGTTCAATCCCCCAGAGGGGAATACCAAAAACACCTATGTATACAATTTAAGATTGAGTACACTTTAAATCTCATGAATTATTCTCACTTGCACTGGGAGAAAAAAAGTATTGTATTTTTCGGACTATAAGACACACCAATGTATAAGACGCACCAAGATTTCAAAGAGGTAAGCAAGAATTTTTTTTTTTGTCCTTTCTGGCTCCGACGAGCACTCTGCAGGCTTCAGCAGGCTGGGAGAAAAAATGCCTCAGTGTTTGCGAAAAACGGATGGAAAATGGGCCATTTTTCGCAAAAACAGGGGCATTTTTGCCTTCCCCCCCAACCCTGCTGAAGCCTGCAGAGTGCTTCTGGGGACTGGGGGAAGGGGGAAACGCCTCCGTTTTTCTGAAAAACATGCTGTTTTTTTCAAAAATGGGATGCAGGTGCGGGACTTCGAGAGGCCGAAAATGGCTGTGTGCAGTGTATTAAGACGCACCAATTTTTCCATGCTCTTTTTTTTGGGGGGGGGGGGAGGTGCGTCTTATACTCCAAAAAATACGGTATGCTGCCAAGACCTATGGTAGAAAACCATAATATCTGAAAATGCATACTATTTTTTTAACATATTAACAGAATTATAGTTTTAAATATTAAAAATGCAGTAAATTAACCCCATCTACCAATTTGAAATAAAATAGAGACATTACTAAGCAGATTTCCATTCTGAATCTGGCTGTAACAACCTAGTTATCCCCTGGTACGTAACAAGCCACTGTGAAAGCCTTATTGATATTTGTTACCAAAGGACATTTCATACAAGATTTGAAGACCGCCAATATTTAGGGAGCCACTTACCATAGTTTCTCTACTTTGCAATTTGGATTTTGGACACCTTGGCAGAGGATAGCTAGCCCTGCATCACCAATGCCGTTGTCTCCTATGCATAACTCTTTCAAGGATGGAGTATTACTGAGGAAAGTACTGAGGTCCTCACAACTAGCAGGTGTGATCTCACAGCTCTCTAATCTGCAAATAAACAACAACAAAAAAAAAACAGTTCCAAAGCTGCACTGGATTTCACTAGAAAACTGACAAAAGAATTTTGTTTTTTAAGCAATTCTGCCTACAATAATCACAGTGTTAGATGGGAATCTTGCAGCTACAGAACACATAGCTTTACATTTCTAAGTGTATATAGGTGTGCATATAACGAAAAGAAAGTTGTTCTGAGCTTGGAAGAGAATAGCCACAATTGTGGTATTACACATATTTTGACACAATGGGAACTCTAAATAAGTCCCCTGCTTTGTGTTTCATCATAGGGCCACAAAGAAGGGATTTAATCAATGATCAGTGCTATTTACATCCAGTTTACAAAACTGGCAAATAGGATTTTAAAATGTATCAAGCTTTTAAAACACACACATGGATACACACAGTAGACAAAAAAAAATGTTATGTATTTTGTTGCAAAAGTACTTAACACAAAACACAGTCCAGCATAGTTGCAAGAGCAATGGAGTCATTTTAACACAACCTATAAATAACCTAACAACAGAAAAAATATATTTAGACTATTAGTTTGAGATTTTTTTTCCTAATGCATACAGTGCATACCAGTACAAGTTGTAGTTTGTAATATGATTGCAAGATAAAGTATAATAATTTAGCAATAGGGATTATATGTGAATATACAAGGACAATTTACATTTGACAACCTGCTTATAATACTTATGGATCTGCTAATTTGGCTAATTTGGCTAATGGCACTTTTCTAATCTTCAACTTTTGGTGAATTACTTAGAAATAAAAACTGTGGAATAAAAACTCATCTTATCCTGAGTTTGGATAAAACTCTGAAACTCAAATTATTCATTTACTTATTGGCTGCCCTTCTTACTTTAGAGCAGGGGTGTCATTTCATTGAGGGCCGCATCAAGGGTGTTGACCTCATGTGTGTGTGGGGGGGTATTGTGTGTGGCCGATTGGGTGGGCGTTGCCAACTAGGTGGGCATGGCCAGCTTGACAACACTCCCCAAACTGCTGGCATGTTTCCTGTTTGCACTGGGTAGACCAGACCGAAGCCACGCTGGGCCAATGTTTCCTCTTCGCATTGGGTAGCTGAAGCCACACTGGCTTGATGTTCCCTCTTTGCATTGGGTAGACTGGGCTGAAGCCACGGGGGCCAGCCTCTTACATTTTCTGCCCACATTGTGGGCCTGATGTGGCCCACAGGCCTTGAGTTTGACACCCCTGCTTTAGAGTAACACTTGGCCATCCATTTTACCTCAGGGTAATAAATCTGTTTTATTCTGAACTCTGAATAACTGAAATAGCTATTCCAATCTTAAACTGTTTTAAATGTTCACTCTATTACAGTCCATCTTGGGTGGATTACCCTTTAAGGTAGACACCCACTTCTTTAGAAAATTCTCAGCCGTGACATATCCCACAAGAAAGAACTCCAGACAAATATGAACTTACTGTAGGGATTGCAAGTTAGAAGAGCCCTTCACCAAGGCTTGGCAGAGGTTTTTCACTGCTTCATCTCCTAGCTTGTTATTACTCAGGTTGAGCATTTGCAGGGACGATTTGACACACAGTACAGAGCAGAGAGCTTCTATGTTTTCCTTTGTGAGGTCACAGAATTGTAGTCTATAAGAGAGAGGAGTGAGTTAACATATTAATAACCTATGGCGGAGCTTTCTGAAATTCTGAAACGTAATTTCATTTTAATGTATGCCAATTAGTGTACATTCAAAGTTATTCTAAGTCTTTCCAACCCAATTTTGTTTAGTTTTCTTATTTATTTAATTAATATACCTCTAGCCGGTCTCCATCATAACACCAACTCTAAGCAGCCAACAAAGCATTGATAAGATTGAAGTAAGAAAGCAAGTTTATCTATCCAGTTTACAAGCAAGCAAATAATAATTAGAGTGTTTAAACCCAAGTCAGGAAAATTAATGAAACTAGTTACACATCATAAAACAGAGTTCAGCAACTGGATTCATAAACCACCTGGCCAAGGATTTGCCAAGGAAAACTCAGGTCATCAAGCCTTTCTGAAAACACAACAGGATTGGGACCATGTGCATTTTGGGGGGAAATGTGGTTCCAGAAAGCAGAAATGGCACAGAGTACATGTCTCCAATATCCCCAAAGGATGGCGCTGTTAATGGAGTAATGGAAATCTGGAGCATGCTGATTCTGCCAGATCTTATGGAATGGGCAGAAACAACCAGAGGAAGGATGTTGTGCAGGTATCCGGGCCCTAAGCAATAACCAATACAGAGCAGAGTCGCTACTTGATCAAAACAAGATATGCCCACAATCTACTTGCACTGCTGCATTATACTCAACCTGTAGTTTCCAAGTGGTCTTCACAGACCCACTTAAATGTTGCAACTGCCAAAATGAAACTAAGCCATAACAACTACAAGATATGTTAAGAAATCTCGTTTCAGGAAAGAGCACAACTGGCACACCAGATAATCTGTACGAAGGCCACCGCAATCATAAATGTTTCATACTCATCGAGCAAGAATTAAGAATCCAGAAGCATCCCGTGCCATTATTACAAGAAATCTGTATACAGATGTACAACCTCATCAATAAATAAAATTGGGAAATCTCTGAGATTTCCAAGACAGAAAACTTACTATTAGCAGACTAGGTATTAAGCAGTAACAAACAGAAACCAGGGCCGCTGAAAAGTCAATGACCTGATATCTAAAATGAGTACTGTTACAAGGATGAATCATTGTAAAGATGCCAAGTCCACCTTCCCTGAGACTCATGTAATTGCTAGCTTAGTCTGAGTGAAAACTCATGACTTTGAATCCCTCATTTGATATAATTTCATGACTGATCTCCTCAATCTTAGTACCTCAACCACTATTCCATACTCTCTCCTAATTTTTGCTGGTTTATCCAATTCTCTTACAAGATGGGTGAAAAAGAAGCTTTTTAAAGTGAGAAACTTCTAACTAAAACATATTTGCTGTCTTATATGTACTGAAGAACTTCAAATACTTACTGTAGTGATTCTAATTGGCAGTTTGGATCCACAAGTCCTTGGCACAGTGCTTTTCCACCTGAGGAGCCCAAACTGTTATCTCCCAGGTGTAGTTCTGTCAGAGATGATTTGCTAACTACAGAACGTAGCTTCTCACAGCAAGCTTTAGTTAAATTGCAGTTCCGTAACCTGGAATAATGAAATAGGTGTAAATTCCATTAATGCTTGAGAGTAGGAGCGGATAGCAAGTATCATCTCATTGAACGCTGTGGTCATGCTGGCTGGAACATGGCAGTCAAACAAACACATTTTTGAAGGCCACAAATCTCATTCTCGAGAGCCGCCATGTCAAGAGTCGCTTGAAAGACATTAAGGCAAATTACACTTCTCCGAATATCACTCCTTTATTCCAGCAGGGCAGCTCTTCCTGTTTTTTCTTTATGAGTTCAATGACTGGCAATAAACCCTAGAAATAATGTTGATGCATCGTATCTCTTATGTGCCATCTCAAAATTGGCAAGCAATTATAAATATAAAGAGCAAAATGTTCAGCTCTTTTGCATACAAGTAGTGTAGAATTCAATATTTGGCATTTACTAACAAAAGCTGGAAATCCCTGTTTGAATCCCCAGAGACTCAACTGCCAATAATTGTTGATTTCGCCAACCTGACATGCTTTAATTATGTTGGACCTCAATTTTTCGGAATTTGGTTCTGAAATTCTGGTTCAAAATTTAAAAAAAATTATAATCTAAAGCAGTTGGAAATCTCATGGGTTTTTTTTTTCCAGGGGGTTGGAGAGAAGGAGAGAAGAATCAGTATCTATACAAAACTAAGGAAGGAGGGGCAACAACAAACTCCCCAGGGAAGCAGTCCGCCTCTGCCTCAGGCCTCTGGTCTACCTGCACTTTCTCCACAGATCTGCCTGAGTGGGGATTGGAGCCGTTTCGAGAGGCAGGTCGAAGTGGCCATGACCACTGTAATGTATATTATCAACAATATTACAGCTATATGATCATAAAGCGAATAACTGCCTTGAAAGGTAGTGCTTCAGACACGTATAACAAGCAGCAATTTTCTAAATGGTAGGTTGGTGTGCTGTTCCTTTCTGGACAAACTCTACTTATGTAGTTGCTAAGAGTTGACACTGACTGGGTGGCATAGAACCGATTGATCCCACTATACTAGTTTTCATTTCTCAGCTGAATCAATGTATATGTGCCTTTTTCAATAATTACACATTTTACCTATTTATGTCAAGGTGCATCTAAACAACAGCCCTCATTCCAATTAAATACCAATATAATGCTCTCCTTGCTATATGAAATCAATGCTCCTTTAGAGACGTGAGAATTCAAACTTCCATATTCTTCTCTTAGCATTATTCAACGCAAAAGAACTTGAGTTTTATGATTTATTTATTTATTTATTTATTTATTTATTTATTTATTTATTTATTATTTATTTATTTATTTATTTATTTATTATATGAGATTATTGTGGAAACAAAGGAAGTTTTCCCCAGGGAAAAGGAGTGTAAAGTGATTATCCTATCAACCCAACTTGAAAAATCATTTGAATGTAGTTGACTGTAAATCTCCTATACTGGCTGTTTTCAGAAAGGTAGTCCTTATTTAACGTCCACTCATTCAATGACCATTTGAAATTACAAAGTTGTTGAAGGAAGGGACTTATATGTTTGAAGTTTCAGCCCCTGCGGGACCCCTGCAGTCATGTGAACAAAAGTCAGGCCCACTTGCATTTACGGCTGTCTTTTGCCCACACTACCCAGTCCTGCCTATTGCCACACATCAGTTCTCCAGCAGCTGGGGCCTTGCCCACAGCACTTTTTGTGCCGATGCCAGTGGGAACGCTCTCTCTCTTTGTCCAACGCCTACATTTTTGTGCCAGTCAGGGCTTTCTTTTGTTTCTCCTTTTTCTCCAGCTATGTTAGAGACCCAGGCAGCCCTGCAGCAAAAGAAAGGAGTGCAAAGAAGGCCCTGGCTGGTACAGTAGTGACACACAATGTGGCAGGCTTGTTGGTGGCAAGGGAAGCTGGGAGGCAGGTAGCCAAACAGGCAGAGATGGGGGAAAAGAGGGTATTGGGGGGTTAAGGAGATAGAGGAGACAGCCCCTTATCTTTCTGATGCTCAGGGCTGGGAGGGACCAATGTGGAAATGGCTTGGATGGTGAAGGAGGTCCTTGATTAAGGGCCAGTGGGATTCAGCTAATGGCAGCAATAGAGAGTGCCCAGATTGCTGTCATTAAGTGAGTCACATCACATTATAGGAAGTCTTAGCCTTACGCTCACAACTGAGCCCAAAATTTATGTTGTTAAGTGACACATTTCTTAAGTGAGTTTTGCCCCATTTTAAGACCTGTATTGCCAAAGTTGTTAAGTGAATCACTATACTTGTTGAGTAATGGGGTTGCTAAGTGAATCTGGCTTCCCCGTTGATTTTGCTTGTCAGAAGGTCGTCAAAGGGGATCACATGACCCCGGGACACTGCAACAGATATAAATATGAATCAGTTGCCAAGCATCCAAATTTTGGTCATGTGACTATGGGGATGCTGCAATGGTCGTAAGTGTGAAACATGGTCACAAGTCACTTTTTTCAGCCAGCGCTGTTGTAACTTTGAACGGTCACTAAATGAACTGTTGTTAAGTCGAGGACTACCTATACGTTTGCTATTCTAACCAGATGTAATAAATACCATAGTTGGCCTATAACAGTCAACGATGAATTATATTGAGAATTTATGCCTGGGAGAAATGCTAGGCTACTTGCATAGCCATATTTGGAAGAGATTAACAGGGAAGGCAATAACTATATAAACGTTTCCACTTGTGGAAGGTATAATCCAAAACTACTAAAACCATTATGAATTCTAGGAACATTTACCTGAGTTTTTGAAGTTTGCAATTGGGGTTTAACAATCCTTTGCATAGAGCATCTACACCAGCATCTCCCAGTTCATTGTTGCTTACATTCAGTTCAGTTAGTTCTTGGTTGGTAGTCAGAACAACAGAAAGATCTTCACAATGGCTAATTCCCAGACCGCAGTCATCCAATCTAAAAAATTAGGGAGGAATTAATTTAGACATTAGCTCTAATTTAGCCAGATGAATTATCTGTCATCTACAGCACCTTCCTAGGCTAAGCTTATTAGTACACTTTTAAAATGCTTGAATAAAATCTAACAGGTGCAACATAGCATGTGTCTCAAGTATTTAAGAACATCCTGGAGCAATATATATGATTGCTTACATGATTCTCCCCCCCTTCCCCTCCCCCCCATCAAATAATACGATGTGCTTTCAGTACGATTTTCTACTATAGAAAATTGCTTGGAGCAATTTGTCCAAGATGGCTAAAGAGGATTTATGAGCAAAAGCATCTGGAAAATACATGAACTGGAATGAGAAAGAGAAACCACTATATGCAGTGTTTTTCAATGTTAGCGGCTAGGGAATTCTGGGAGTTGAAGTTCACACATTTAAAACTTCCAAGAATGAGAAACATGGGTTTATGGGAAAGCAAAACATTGGAGGGGGAAAGGGGGGGGGGAGAGAAATATCATCCTTCATGTGAGCGACATTCCAGAAGAATTGTTGTGCTAATCCATTATTAATTTTCCCCAATTCAAATCATGAAGGGAAATGTTAGAATTGTTAAACAATGCCTTCAAAAAGCCCTTGAAATTCACTAAAAGTTGTTAACTTACCTAATTGTTTTGTACTGTTTCATGGATTCAACAAGTTCTTTCCATTTTGATGCCTCAAATTCTTGGCACTGCAAGTCAAGGTCCATTTCTGAGGTTTTAACTACAGAGATGAGAAAAAGACATCCTCGGGTTAAAAAAAATAGCCCATTTGAATGCATGACTGGATGCAAACTAGTGGAGTTACATTTTTGGTCTTTTGCAATTACAGTCACTTCAAGACAGAATTTCTTCATAGACGCCGACCTTGCTCAAGAGCTAAATACTTCTGTCTGAAGTCATTTGGAACTTTAAAAAGACACTTTTGAACAGAACTGCTACAATAATTTTGCAGCACACATAGATAAATTATGAAATGTTACACTCAAGAAGAAGCATAGCTTACCAGAAAGAAGGAACTATAATACAGGGGCAAAGCAAGTGCATTGCTTACCAAACGTCATGGTATAGTTCCTGGTACTTTTAAGTGGAGCTCAAGAATATTCTCATGAAAATCCTGGAAAATTGTTAGTCAGATCTGAGAAAAACTGCCATTTTTTTGCTCATTTCTGTGATTTTCAAGGGTTTGGGGGATAGTTCACCACAAGCCTCAACACTCCTAAAAAAACCTACCTCCTTTAACTTTGGTGATTTCTTGTCTGGTAGGTCATCTTCCTTAGTAGATCCAAGAAATTTTCCCACATCTAGACTAGTAGGTCTTAGTGAACTGATGTTATGTGCCTATGCTGTATTTTGATTCTGAACACAGTGCCCAGGCCTCTAATATTATTCAGGATCTCTCCAAAGAGTTACAATTGCAATCAAGTAAACTTAATTTCTGCAGGAATACATGCCTGAGTTACTATAGGTCCTGTGGACTCTAGACGCTCACAAGTTTGTAAAATCTTTCCTTAACACATTTATAAATGAATCTTGGCATAAACTGAGTTATTTAAGTGACTTACACAGGTCATTCCAATGATTATTCACATCAGATAACCTTCCAGAAAATAGGTAATTGATCAGTACTAGTAAACCTGGCCTTAATATTCATCCTAACTACCAATGCATTCTACACATAATCTTGCCCACATAGAAGTGATGTTCTAATAGTGAATTCACCATAATTATAACTGCCGAAGGGATGAGCAGCTTTATGCAGTGTGCAAATTAGTTTGTTCATTCTGAATACATAGAAAGACTGTCAACCTCACTCACTTTCAATTTCTAAACTTTAAATTCTTAGGGCAACAAAAATCTATTTCTGGATTTTTTTTTCCAGCTGTCAAAATGTGATACATGAAACCTCACAGCTTTCAGGCAGGCAGGTCTGTATAGAACAGGAGTTCTGCATAGTATTGTTTCAGTGCTACTCACTCCCACTTTTCCTGGAAGATAAGTTGGCTTGGCCCCAATTCCTATGTAATCCCTGTTCTTGGGGTCCCCCCCCCATCGAGTTGCATCTACTGACTGAGCATTTGTGCTCAGTATCTTCAACTTTTCTGGACTGCTAAAGCAAATGGAAGCCATGGAGCTTTTAAGTCAACCTTGCAATCTCACCTGTAACTATAGAACAGAAAATCCCTAAGACTTCTGCAAAAGGTCTCCCCATCACTATCTTAAAGCTTAAACAAGGTGGAAGGACAATGTATGTTTAATCTAGTTTGTCTTGACCATACCATCACTGACATATAGTGTCTGTCCTTGGCTGAAAATTGCTCCACACTGCCAGCTTAAAGCCAAAGATATGGGAGTATTAGATAAGGTATTCTGTTATTGTTCTATATGTAATCACTAAGATTTAGCAGCTTATTTCTGGGATGACAACATACTCTTAAGAATGGATAACTCAATTGTGCAACTCAAATCATCCCATTATTTTTTCTCTCCACGCCCCTTTTTAAAAATTCCAAATACTCTATAGTTGCTTTGCCAATCACTTTCAGATATGCAAGCCATTATCCCATCCTGAGGGAAGAGAGCATGGTTCAGAAATTGCCTTTAGTTATGGGCAAAGAAATACTTCATAATATCAAGTAATTCTTGGGAAAATGAATTCCCAAGGAAGCAGCCAGATTGATCTTGTTTAGATTTTGAAAATAAACAGGGTTTAGGCTTGGCTAGTTTTTTAAAAAATATATTTTTATAAACTACTTAAGACAGTGAACATACCTGATTTTCCTTTCTTCTCCTATTTTCCCCACAACCACCTGGTAGGTAAATTGGGCTGAGAGAGATTGATTGGCCCAAAGTCACCCAGCCGGCTTTCATACCTAAGGCCGGATTAAAAATCACATCTCCTGGTTTTCAGCCTGGTGCTTTAACCGCTACACCAAACTGGGAATCCTCCAATTGGGTTATTTAAAAGGATATTCCAAAAGAAAGCAATCTCAAGCCACCTCCGCACTGCTTCTAATAAAATTATGAGGCATAATATCCATTAAGTCCAAGAAATTCAGTTCAGTGAAAAGGAGATTTTACTACCATCACTGTCTGTGGCTGCTCAATGGTTGGTGCAAATAAGCCTTTATGAATGCTGTTCTATTCATAGTTAGGACAACAAAACTTCCAATTATGTTTTTCACTGTAATGCTCCTGTGGATAATAAAAAACCATAACCTTTTGTCATCCCACAGCTTTTTCAACTCAATGCCATTTAGATATGTTTACACAGCCTGGAAATTGTTATCCTGTCATCTGTAATTCCATAGCAGGCTCAGAAAGACTGAATTCTACTCTTTGCCTCATTCTACTTTCCTTTTGGTTCTTTTATTAAATTATCAGTAAGAAGCTGGCATTCAATAAAGCACTACGCCTTGTATTTATTTCTAAGAATGCTCCTAAACCTTCATAATACCCACAGGCGTTCGTACAAGGTAAAAATGAAGTTGCCACACAGTACTATGGTTTTGTTTGGAAGAATGTCTATCCAGAGGGAAAAATGAGACAAAAATAAGTAAAAGTAGTAGTAAATATTCCTGGGGTCTCAAGGCCCCATCAAGCTACAAATCTATCATCTGCTGTATCAATTAATCCAATTTAATATCATACACATCTTCACATTCATCTTAAGAGTTAAACATTGTCCAAGTGTCCTCTTGGCAAAGCAAGTGGAACAAGTTACCAGCCATCCCTCAAAAGAAACTGTCAGCTGAGATGGCGATTTGCTTGTCATATTTAAAACTATATAATCAAGGAGCTCCTTAAAAACTGATCCTATCAATTTATTTCTTGCCTATTTACCAAGAAGAGTTCAAGAGAATTCATAAAACTATTGTTATAGCCTATCTGATTTAATGTTCCATATATGGTTATTTCATGGCACTATAATCACACCTGAAGTTTGAAGTGAAAACTCTGGATCATAGCTTATGTTTCAAAATTTTTCTTTCCTTTCTCTTGCCAAAGGCATACGTAGCACCAAAGTGCCAATTAGCCATGTGAGTATTAACATTTAAAATTAAAGGTGCTGCATGCTTCAAAAATTTGGATAATTGATTTTGCCCATATTCTCCACCATTCATAAAGCAGTCCTGGTTTTTTCCCCAGGTGTCTGGTTGAGCCATACAATGCTGCCGCTTTAAAAGTTACATTAACTTTAACAAGTTAACTCCTTCAAGCAGCACTAGCATCAGTTTTTGCACATAAACTGGAAAAGGTTGGACTGCTATAATGAACATTGTAAAGAGTAATGCATTATGGCAGGCTCAGAAGTGTTTCTTCCAAATTATTTTGAAATGTACACATTTCCACAATCTAGATAGAGAGAGAAGTGTTTTATTTTGCAACTTCAGTTAAATGCTTCTTTTAAGCCGGGGTGGGGGTGGGTGGAGGGGAGAGGGAGAGAAAGAAGATAAACAAAAGCAAGAATTGAGAAATGGTTGCATTTTTTTTATTAGAAGCATGATTAAAAATTTGAAAGATTATTGAACTCGATTCCTATGGAAGGAAATCTGAAAACAGGCAGTGAAAAATGCCTTCCACAAATTAAAACCACCCTCATACACAGAAAGACTAAAAGCAGCCTGCTACTGGTAAATGAACTAACAAATTATTGAAACTTCTTTTATTCAAGTAAGCACCACACCAAACTTGGTGCCTTACAACTGAATTGGGCCATAACTTTCTTATACCTCATTCATTAGTCCTTCTGGTCATATGACCAAAGAATTATACACAACGTAGTGCCAAAACTTCAGAGGATGTGCTACCACATCTGCTCAGGAAAAAAAATCAGATGACTATTAGAGGGCAGAGAGTTAAGATTGCCTGTGCAATTATTAATCTAGTTTACATTCACCCCATCAGAAAAGACTTAATGGCTTACAGATAACCAAACAATAGTTATACATAGTAACATCTTATAAATACAAGTAAAATCCCAAATTATTAAAAAAAACAGGAGGGAGATTAATTGGGGTGTCTTTATTTCTAACGTCTTTAAAGGGAACTTTTTAGCAGAGGACACTTTTCCTAAAACCTAAAATGTCATGGCTGCCACTCACTGGATTTTGGCAGACCTCACCCACTTAGCCATAGTTCGGGAAAATAAAAGTGAATTAAATTCATTTGACAGCTAAGGCTGCTGTGCTGCAATTGCCTTAAGGCAGAGGAATCCAAACGGCGTCTCTAACCTGGAATGGCGCCGGGACTCCTAAAATGACGGGAGAAACTTTTAAACATAAGACAAAATAACGAGACGGCCTTTCTCCTCAAGCGAAAAGTTACTTCCAACTATTATTCAGGGCGAAGCTACGACTCGGAGCCTCTGAGTCACCGGTAAACGATCCGCTTTCCTCGTTTTGTCAAGTCATCTTCTTTGAAGGGAGCCAGAGTTGCTTCACTGCAAACGAGCCGTGTTTTTCCAACGGAACGAAAAGGGCGTGAGCCCATTCACCCATGGCGACGAATACCATCCAGGACAGCTTTCAAACGGGGTTCCCCCCCCCCCCACAAATTAACCCCAAGTAGTAATTTGGGACCAGGAATGAAAACCAGAAAGTGCTGCTATTTTCTTACTACGTTGCCAACGACACAAGATTTGGGTTCGCAGTTGGCTTTGACTCCCCCCTTTTTTTCTTCTATTCCCCCCCCACAACCCAAATTACCTAGTTTAAACCCGACTATACGAACACCATGGCCAGCACTCCGCCACCCCGCCCCTGACACACCTGGGTAAGCAGTAGGAACAAGTCAAGAGAAGTAATATCTTACCAGACTGTCGGGAAGACGAAAAACGACTAACAGGTCGCTCGGCTCCAGCCCCACCCTCTTACGGTAAAATATCTTCTCCGCTTTGGCCACGCCCTCTTCCCTCGCAGCCAATTGGAGGAGAGTGAAACCGACTTTCATCATTGCTCCGCCCCCCTCGCCCCCCAGCCCAGCCCACCCCCAACCAAGGCGTATCCTGTTGCGTTC
Source organism: Natrix helvetica (assembly GCF_964273705.1). Classification (NCBI taxonomy): domain Eukaryota; kingdom Metazoa; phylum Chordata; class Lepidosauria; order Squamata; family Natricidae; genus Natrix; species Natrix helvetica. Next base: position 114,745,227 of record NC_138548.1, on the reverse strand, counting down.
GGGCTTGCTCACAATCCCGATGAGGCCATAGGGAATTTTCCATGGATTGAGAGGTCGGCAATTACTTCGTTGCTACGGAAGGTTCGCGACGCCCTTTTCGCAGCACAGATGAAGGATGATGTTATTTTGTTCGAGATTCGTGCCAGCGTTTTTATTTCCTCAGGCATTTAAGGAAGATTAAATACCTTCTGCGAAGTTTTAAAACTCCCCTTTCTCAGCGAGCCCCCCTCGCGCTATTTTGTGGAGAGTAAAAGGCAGGCTACAAACAAACATGGCTACATAACTAACATTCAGTTGTAAAATAGGCACCCTGCAAACATATTTAAAAGAAAATAAAAATAAAGGGCTTATCAGAAATCCTAATGTCAAAAGTCAATTATCTTCAAACATTGCTCCGCAACCTAATAAATCTGAATATGGCTTCTAGGTCAGTATTACATGGACAATAACTTTATTAGGACAATAACTTTATTAGTTCCATGTTCTGAGTAGCTTCAATAAACTCTTAAGAGCAATTTTTTACTTTAATTGAGCCATTAAAGTAATAGAAGACTAACTGCCATCTCCTTCTGATAACCTCAGTGGTTATTCATCCCTGTCTGTCTTATCAATCTATATGAAAACTGCCGATGTAACCTTTTGTATCAGTTTTTTCAAGCACTGCAAATAATAGCTTTTTCCTCAGTGTGGTATTTTCCAGATGTGAAGAACACAAAATGGGTTATCCAAATTATAATCCCATAGGCACATGGTATTGGGGAGGGGGCTGTGCAAGTAATTCTCAATTTACAACCAAAACTGGTGCGCCAGAATTTCTGGTGCTAAGCAAGATGGCTAAGTGAGTCATGTCTGACTTTTTTTTCTTAGCCATAGCTGTTAAGTGAATCACTGCAGTTATTAAGTAAGTAGTACTTTCCCCACTGACTGCTTATCAAAAGCTGGTTGAGAAAGTCACAAATAGAGATCACATGATCTTGGAATGCTGCAATTGTCATAAATATATGCTGGCTGCCAAGCACCCAAAAGTTTGAACGTGTGATCATGGATATGCTCTGGCACTTGGTTGTAAGTCATTTTTTGTAGTGCCATTGTAATTTCGAACAGTCACTAAATAAATGGCTGTAAGTCAAGGACTACCTGTATTCAGTTTCAGAAATGCATACTTTAAAAAAATACCCAGTTGTTGAACAGGTTTGTGACTAACAATTGATCCTATCTTCTGTCTCAATTATTTTCCCTAGAGCCTGCATATTGTGTTCTTTTACTTCCAGTAACCTGAGCACATTTAAGAACCATCATTCATCTCTAGGGTATGCACTGAAAATGATTAGGAAATTCTGTACCTTCCACTTCTGGTAACCGGTTTCTTTGTGGCTTAACTTCCGTGGTTGGGAATGTGCATTGCACAAGTTATAAGTTGAAACAAGCAAAACCAAAACTCAACTCACTATTGGGGAAATAGTGGTCCTACAAAGTCTTGGGAAACCTAAACCAGCTGGCCTAGGAGGGTAATAAGTAGAAGCTACCTGAGTGTAAATAGCAAGAAATTGGAATTTTGCACTCCTGTACTGGTAAGAACTATGAAGGAAGGTTAACATGGAGAAGGATACTAAAAGGGGAATGTATAGCCTATATAGATATCAGCTATACTATTCTATTCATGCTATTCTATTCATATTTGAAATGTTCCACAGAAATAGCAGAGTATGATCAGAACACTAATAAACTTAAGGGTAGTCCTCAACATAGGACCACAATTGAGCCCAAAATTTATGTTGAGACCTTTTAAATGATTTTTACAACCTTTCTTGCCACAGTTGTTAAGTGAATCACAATTAATAATCCATTTGTTAAGTGAATCTGACTTGCTCATTGATTGTCAGAAAATGACAAAGGTATATGACCTTGGGATATAGCAACAGTCATAAATATGAACCAGTTGTCAAGCATCTGAAGTTTGATGTTATGATCATGGGGATGCTGCAAAGGTGGGAGATGTGAAAAACTGTTGTAAGTCACTTTTTTCAGGGCTGTTGTTAACTTTGAATGGTCAATAAATGAAATGTGTTAAGCAGAGGACTACTTGTATATACCAGTAAGAATGAAACCAAGAAGAGATTCTTCTTAACAATTGTATTCAGGATAGAATTATAAACATTGCAGTTACTTGGAAAGAAATCTCATAAGAGTTCAATGGATTTTCTCCCAGGTGAATAATCAAATACTGAAACTTAAATGTGTTTCTCTAAACTAAAATCCATTTAATATAATATCCTCTTATTATGGATTTAGGCAGGACAATCCATATCTAGGACATTTTGGAAGTCATTGTGAATACCTCAACCCCTGTTGGTTATGCTGGAAATTCAATCTGGAAAACATCCTGCTGTGGAAATTTGAAGGAAACGTAGGTACCTCAAATGATCTCCAAGAATTACTTCCAAGAATCAAAGAATTTGAGAATGAACAATATTCAATTTTTTCCCCTCAGCTTTATGACAGCTCATTTTGCAAACCACCCTGGATATTTAGTTGAAGAACAGTATACAAAAATCTGAGGAAGGAAATTAGGCAGTTCTGTTTTGGTTGCATTTTGCTCTAAGGCGGTATGGTAGTGAGCCACAAAGCGGCCCATTTGCTCGCTCAGCGACTCCTCAGTCACATTCGCAACGTGGGCGCTCGCCTTTGCTTTCAGGCTACAGATTAACCGCGCCCTTTCTTGTTCGCCTGCCAGGGGCGAGAGATCGTCTCCCACTTACATCCCTCGGGAAAACCCCAGGCACGATACCCGGTAGCAAGAGGAAACGCCCGGGCTCCACGCGGCAGAACGAAGCAACTCCGGAGCTTCCCCAAAAGGGCGATCATTATTCCCTCCATGCAGCCTCGACTTCCTTTTTCCCCCTTTCAATAATTCCCCCTTTTCTTTGTAGAAGGGCCGGCTCGGTTCACCACTGCGCATTTTCCGCAGTCGATCAATCGTCGCGTTTCCCAACCCTGGGAGTCCAATTCGCCAGGCCATACTCACCGCCCACGGATTTGGTGGAAAAGGAAGCTGGCAATAAACGTCAGACGACAACTTCCTACTGTCTTCGTCTCCATGCAACCGGCGGTGTTTGGTCTAAATACCCTTCGGTGCTGCCAAATGCAAAGGAAAACCCCACGAAACCTGGAACGCGTCGGGCCCCGCTAATTTAAGGATTGTTGATTGAAAAGGGTCTGACGAAATTTGGAGATGATGGACTCATTTTTTTTAATGCATTGAGCTTCCCGAATTTGAATACAGAAATACGTGATGATAATTGCATTGGAAAGGGAGAGACAAAGGGAACTAGAAAGGTGGCGGCGCTAAAGCTGCTTAAATGCATTAAATCTGATACGGAATGCTATGTAAACCCTTAATCCTGAAGCAGCTTCCCCCCCCCCACCTCTGCGAATGCCACTCAAAGGCTCCTAAGCAGGACAGATGTTTAAAATGGGGTGTGGGGAGTCTGCCACGGAGACAGCTAAGGGATCCCATTCTACCCACTTCCCCCTCCCCGTTTCAATAGCAAGTCTGATTGGTTTTAAAGAAATACCAGATGTGATCGGCTATTACGATTATGCTGAAAATTATCCAGAGACCTTGGCTGGTTTGCATCTGTGGTTTGGCTTGCCAAGCCCAACTTAGACTGCTAGTTAAAAGACCACATTCACAATTACAGGAAGCCAGAAAATCTTGTGGTGCTGGCTTAGGAAAGGTACACTTGCATGTTAAAGCAGTTTATAGTATGACAAATATTGTTAAACAGAAGTAACATCAGTTAAATCAATTGAAGTATAATAATAGCTCACTCGATTTGTCTGTGTTCATACAGATCAAACTGCTTGACTGAACAGTGAATATAACCAGTGCATTCACTAATTAAAAATGGCATAATATATTTCACTGTAAAGAATAATATTTACTTATAAAACAGAGATACAGTTAGCTATATTTATACCATGACGGCCATGGACCTGACCCAATTAGTTCAGGGCCCCACTCACGAAGGGGGCCACACACTGGACCTTATTTTTGTATCTGAACACTGGACGAGTGATCTGGGAATAGGGGACTTAGTCATCACGCCCCTGTCATGGTCAGATCACTCATCCCTCCGGCTGGACTTCCCTGGCGCTATCCCCCACCGCGAGGAGGCGGAACCAGACTCTCCAAGCTGGTACCGCCCCAGGCTCCTGATGGAACCAGATAGATTCCAGATGGAGCTTGGGCCAATACCTGTAGCCCTGTCCCGCTCCCGGTCAGAGGACCTAGTGACTGCCTGGAATAGGGCGACGGCTGGGGCCTTGGACCGGGTTGCGCCTTTGCGACATCTCCGGCGGCATCGATCCACTCGGGCTCCTTGGTTCACTGAGGAGCTAAGGGTGATGAAGCACCACAGGAGACGTCTAGAGAGCAGGTGGAGGTCCTCACGCTCCGAATCTGACCGAACACAGGTAAGAGCCTATTTGCGGACTTACCTTGTGGCAATGAGAGCGGCCAAGCGTAGATATTGTGCCGCCCTTATTGCGTCCGCGGATAACTGCCCTGCCGCCCTGTTTCGGGTGACCCGCTCCCTTTTATTGCAGGGGACGCGGGAGGCACCCTTACAGGGAAGAGCAGAGGAGTTTGGGGAATATCTGCAGGACAAAATCGCTCAGATCCGGAGTGGATGGACCCCCGTCAGTGGACCGGACGAGCCGTCAGCAGCGAATCTTGAGAGACCATTCTGGGAGGAGTTTGACTCTGTTGCCCCCGAGGATTTGGACAGGTTGCGTGGAAGGCTGCGACCCACTACATGTTCAATGGACCCGTGTCCCTCCTGGCTGGTACTGGCAGCCTGGGAGGTGACACGAGGCTGGCTTCTGGGCCTGGTGAACGCCTCATTGGGTGAGGGATACTTACCAACTGCCTTGAAAGAGGCGGTGGTGAGACCCTTGCTCAAGAGGCCTTCGCTCGACCCAACGGAGCTAGCTAATTATCGTCCAGTCTCCAACCTTCCCTTTTTGGCGAAGGTTGTTGAGAATGTGGTGGCGCAGCAGTTTCCGCGACACCTGGACGAATCCGATTATCTAGACTCACGCCAGTCCGGCTTCCGACCCGGGCACAGCACAGAGACAGCCTTGGTCGCGTTGGTCGATGATCTCTGGAGGGCCAGAGATAGAGGTTGTTCCTCTATCCTGGTCCTATTAGACCTCTCGGCGGCTTTTGATACCATCGACCATGGTATCCTATTGCGCCGGTTGGAGGGGATGGGAGTCGGAGGTACCGTCTTGCGGTGGTTCGGCTCCTACCTCTCCGACCGGAAGCAATGTGTGTTGACAGGGGGGCAGAGGTCGACCATGAGGCCACTCACTTGTGGGGTGCCACAGGGGTCGGTCCTCTCGCCTCTCCTGTTCAATGCATATGTGAAGCCGCTGGGTGAGATCATCCGTGGCTTTGGGGTTGAGTACCATCTGTACGCTGATGATACTCAGCTGTACATTTCAACCCCAAACCACCCCAACGAGGCTGTCGAAGTGATGTCCCGGTGTTTGGAAGCCGTCGGGGTCTGGATGGGGGACAACAGACTCAAACTCAACCCCTCCAAGACTGAGTGGCTGTGGCTACCGGCACCTCGGTTCAGCCAGCTGATACCATCGCTGGCCATAGGGGGCGAACAACTGTCCCCTGTGGAACGGGCGCGCAATTTGGGCGTCCTCCTTGATGCCCGGCTGTCAAGGGATGACCATGTGGCAGCCGTGGCAAGGGGGGCGTTCCACCAGGTTCGCCTGGTGCGCCAATTGCGCCCCCTACTGGACTGGAGTGCCCTACGCACGGTCACTCACGCGCTGGTGACGTCTCGCCTGGACTACTGCAATGCCCTCTACATGGGGCTCCCCTTGGGACGCATCCGGAGACTACAGCTAGTCCAGAACGCAGCCGCGCGGGCCATCATGGGGAGTGCACGATACTCCCGCGTAACACCCCTCCTGCGCGAGCTGCCCTGGCTGCCTGTGGCCTTTCGGGTGCGTTTCAAGGTATTGATTACCATCTTTAAAGCGCTCCATGGCATAGGACCTAGTTATCTGCAGGATCGCATCCTACCACACACGTCCCTACGACCAATCCGCTCTCACAGGGAGGGACTCCTCCTGGTGCCGTCCACCAGGCAATGCCAGCGGGCGACACCTAGGAGTAGGTCCTTCTCTGTGATGGGCCCAACCCTCTGGAATGACCTCCCCCCCGACATCAGAACCACCACTGACCTCCGTTCCTTCCGTCAAAAACTAAAGACTCACCTGTTTCAATTAGCTGGCCTGGCACACTCTTAGTCTTACCTCCCGGGGATATATTTTAATTGGGTTTGGGTATTTTAATTGGGATGTTTTAGGGCTTTCATACTATATTTATTTCTTTGTACAGTCTCACCTCCTCCACCCAAATGCTCAAGTATTTAATTGTTTATATATTATTTATATTGTTATTTATGTATTTTATCTGTGTTTTATTGACTGTACACCGCCCCGAGTCCCTTTTTGGGAGAGGGGGCGGTTTATAAATCCAAAGAAATAAAATAAATATTGCTATAACATTTGCAATTATCACTGTTCCATCCTGTTTCAGAGCACTAAAGACAGTAGAGAGTAATCAAAATATTTTGTCTTTAAATGTCTATGTACTGTATGTTTATCACTAATAAATTGTTTAAGTGACATAGGTACTCTCCTGAGATTTATATTACATTTGCACACAGAGAAAAGAGTTCTGAATGGATTTTGCCAAAGCATTCTGGCTTTGATTTTATAACATACTGCAAGAAGCCTCACTAAAATATTATAGAAAACGGAAGAAATATAAATGATCAAGAAAGGAAACAAAAATCGCTATATAGGCTTTGTATAAAACAAAATAATTGCTTTGTAAAAAGAAAAGTTATAATATTTAACAAGGGGAGACTAAGGCTACAAAGTCAACAGTGTTAAGGTAGCTTTATTTATTAAATCTGATATACTGCTACTGGCTGTTAATTCTGAAATAAATTTCCTCCCGTTAAATCACCATTCTCTTTCTCATTCCATGACTATTACACATTCATACTAATGTATCTGTATCTATCTCCATACTGGCTAGGGAATTCGGTGAGTTGAAAGCCACATATCTTAAAGTTGATAAGATTGAGAAATGCTACAATAGATACCACTATATCAAAGACTACATGGAAAAGTTTTCTAGTTGGAATAAAAATGAAAGTTAAACACACATGCCTGTTATATTAATTGACCCATATAATCATTGTAAAGTATTAGAACATAATACTGTGGTTGCAACTTGCCGAAGATAGTTTGAAACTTGCCAGTGGCATGTTTGACTTTAAAATTCAGCTAAGGCCATTTGACAGAGAAACACATATTCTTGTCATTAGATAATCCACGTCTGATTTCTAGAACAGCTTTGATAATTTCAGTTCAATGAGTGGCAATCCATTGTAGCATATCCAAAGATTAGCCTGAATTATGATTACTACTGATACATTGCAAAATCCTACTGCAGAACCATGGAGCATGTTTTGAATAGTTGTGGATGCATTAAACACTTCTGGGGGTGCTCTTTTGACTTGTGGCTGCAATTTGGGCTCAATGTACAAACTGCTGAGGAAATCTTGTCAGAATGTTTCTTCTATTCCACAAAATATTTACATGAGATAAACACCAAAAACCAACCTAATGTCTAACAAATTGGAATTCTTTGTTCTAGGACTCTTCAACCTTCTCCGCATTAATATTTAAATATTTTTATTAAAACAAATATTTTAAAGTTATCTAGTTAATCAGGAGCAACTTTTAAATGGATTGCAAGTTTTTTTAAAGGATTCAGATAACAACAACAATAATAATAATAATAATAATAATAATAATAATAATAATAATAATAATAATAATAATAATAAATATTTATTTCTTAGCCGCACCCTCTCCCGAAGGACTCGGGGCGGCATACAACAAAACATAGGAAATAAATATATCGACATACATATAACAAAACATATACCAAGACATATATACGACATATACAAGGAGGAGGTGAACTGATAGATAAAAACAAGTAAAAACACAATGTTTAAAAACCCCTAAATAAATTGAATATAATTAAAATACCCCAAATAAAAAACCCGTCAGGAGCGATATAAGCCTGCTAGGAGCCTCAAAAAGACTGAGCAGGTCTGTGGTTTTGAAATTCTAAAAGCTTTCAGAAATATTGTAAATGTCAAAAATCAAGGTGATGGGGGGAGGGGGGGAGGGAGCTTTTCCCCAGATAGTGGTATAGGCACTTGCCTATGCATGGCTGTACCAGAAGTGTACCAGACAGCCTCTCAGTGCATCACCAACATAGCAGTTTGGTACCTCGCTCTGAAGGCAAAAAAATAACAGAAAATGTAGTGGGACTTTAAGAGAAGGGATTCATACTATTTCCCTTGTATTTCACTGATTTTTTTTATTTTATCTGGAGTATTGCTTTTTTTCCCTACGGAAATACAAAGTATAGATCAGGGATCCCCAAACCTGGCAACTTTAAGACTTATGGACTTCAACTCCTAGAATTCTCCAGCCAACTGGCTGGAGAATTCTGGGAGTTGAAGTCCACAAGTCTTAAAGTTGCCAAGTTTGAAGATTTCTGCTTTAGATCATAATAAAAATATGAATCACCATACACATACATATTCTTTGAGAATGTAGACATTTGGCCAAGGAATTTCTGGAATTTATACCAAGTGTGTATCTTCAATGTACATGCTCTATATTTACCTTCATTGTTCCAAGCCTGATGGATAATGGCAATGTTGAAAAGCAAAGAAGGTGGATTATGTCTACGACACTGTGAGGTTTGACCCTGGTTTACAGTTTATAGGAAAATAATGTGAAATTAGATTCCATAGGGCTAAACTGGGTCAAAGAAACTGCTGAGCTAAACACTTTCAAATCACGCATTTTTGTGAGCCAGCCAAAATAAAAAACAGTGGGTAAGCAGGCACATATTTTATAAGGTGCAGGGCTCAGGATGTTATTATACTGAGGTTTATTAAGCATGGCATAGTAGGAAAGCAATATTCAGAAGGAAGTTCAGGACTACTGAGCTGATAAGAAGTTTATTAATGTGACAGGACTAGTATGTGTCACTAGGAAGCTCCTCATTCTAACAGTGCCAGAGAAAAAATCATCCTCATTTTGACAAATCATCTTTTTCTCTGACTTTCCTCTTCATTCCCCTTTCCTACTCCACAGCAATAATTATAAACAGAGTGTGAACACGTTCCAGAATTCTCAAAATATAAAATAACACAATGGAAATGGATACTTTTGTATATCCTCCCCCCTTCCTAATTTTGCTGTGGGTGGCAGCTGGGTCGGGGAAGAAGGGGGTGTGCTGTGCCATTGTGTGTGCACGGGGAGGCTACTCTGGAAATCTTTTGTGGGATTCTGGGCAGGTCCCGTTTGGTTTGGGCTGGGAAGACGGGAAAGTGGAGAAAGGAAATAAGTAGGAATAGTAGGTAACCCGGTGGAGATGAATATTCATGCCAAGCCTGGAGACACCGGATGCATGAGAGAGAGAGAGACAGACAGAAAGAGAAACAGACTGAGAGACAGAAAAAGAGGATGCCGAGGGGAGTTGCATTTCTGATCTCTTCATGAAGCTCAACTTGAAGAACTTTTATGAGTACAATAGTTAAGTTTGTGCTATATGTGTACTACAGGATATCTACAACAAAACAGGCAAGAAAATCCACTTCTTTTTTTATAGACTTACATGCTATTTGCTGAACAATCCAACTCAATTAAAAGGTTTTCCTGGAATGAGAAATATGTACACCAAAGCAAGAAGAAATAGAAAATGACTTTTTAAAAGTTTGGTTTTGCGCTTTTCAATAGTGCATTAGGATATTATCCATATGAAATATTGCAGTTCCATGGCTATTTGTTCTATTTTGAATCTGATACATTTTTGTCCAGGTGTTTTGAGCTCTTTACTTAGCTTTAGATGACAATTCTGAGACTGTTTTTATTTTTTCTATGTAATATACACAACCGAAAGTTATAAAAAACCTCAACTAAAAGTAGAGTAAAATGTTGGAGCCAAGTGACAGAAGTCACTTGTCTCCAACATTTTACTCTACTTTTAGTTGAGGTTTTTTAACAAAATTTACAAATTAATATGCCAATATTTATGGAGATCCGTGTTGACTGGTGGCAGTCCTTTCTGATTACTTCATGAAATATCACAGCCCTTTTTACAATAAGGATTTCATTTGAGTACATATAATTGGGGCTAAATTTAATAAATCATTATGATTTGAATGCCACAGAAAATATTAAGCATGTGAGCATGCATTGTGCCTCCTCCTCTGATCTGAAGTTAAACAATGAAGTGATAAATCTCACCTTTAAAAAAAATCAAACTAGTTTCCCTCAACTTACAAATAAAAGACTGTATGTTTGATGCTGAGGAAGAATTTTTCGCTATCCATTTTGTCAAAAATAAATTTAGTATTTAATTTTTTGACATGCTTTGTATTGATCCATCATGTAAATAGTCGAATTGTCATATGTCCTATGCAGTTAAAACTGCATACAATATAGAATCAAAGACAGAATTCTATCCATCCAATTCCAGGCAAAAATGCTAAAAAATCACATTCTTATAACAGGCATCAAAAATGTAGTGGGTGGGGCCAGAACAAAAGCTAATTTGGATTTATTTCATCTCAAATTTCAGTGCAATTCCAATATGTACTCTCTCTAATCCTATTTCTAACAGTTTTCTTCTTTTATGATGTCAAATGTTGTAATTTGCTAATAACTTTTTTAGATCCCTGGGAAGTACACTCAAAGTTTTTAAAAAGATGCAGATGGCTGAGGGTCTTGGATTGTGTTTCTTTATTCACACTGAACACAATACTCGACCTTCCACATTATCTGTTGAACAAATTCACTGACATGACTTGTTTCAGGCTGCTTTTCTGATCGGGAGGTACCCTAATTCCAAGATCAACAAATATCACGAGTCTTGATTATGGAAAATAAGTGAGGAAATAGTAGGAAAATACCTACGGTATATGCCAATGCAAGATCAGGGAGGGAGGAAGGGAGCAAGGGAGGAAGGGAGAGAGATAAAAAGAAAGGAGAAATAAATAAAAAAGAAGGAAGGAAGGAAGGAAGGAAGGAAGGAAGGAAGGAAGGAAGGAAGGAAGGAAGGAAGGAAGGAAGGAAGGGTGAGACTATGAGAACTTGGTAAGAAAGCTTGATTTTATCGAATCACTTGAATGGCTTCCTTTCAAGGCCTATTATTTACACATGAGGTGGGAAGACTTCAGGCTTTCTGGTGATGCAAAAGACAATTATGCCCTTGGCAGAATCTTTTGAATATCCTCCCCACTTCTTAATTTTAACATTAGCAGGGGGGGGGGGGGATGGAGAATAGCCATGTTACCACTTCTACTGGCCCATGAAACATCAGAAATCCTTACAATCCTTCCTCTGAAAATAAATCCTCCTTACCTTCTGCTTCTACCTGGCCTATTTTATTGCATGCTTAGGGTTTGCATATCCATGAGGTGTAAATCCAGGTGCAAGGAAAGATTACGGTTACGTCTTTTTTGCATGGAAGTCTGTAGAGATTCTCAGCCATGGTTGTCCCAAGGTGCTTTTTCTGGAGGCAACTGGACTTATTTCTTCTTTGAGGACGTTTCGCTTCTCAACCAAGAAGCTTCTTCAGCTCTGACAGAATAATAGGGAATGGAAGGATTTATATTCCTTGCAGACAGCTGGCCATTAACATCCTTTTAGAGGGTCGTCGAAGCATTTGGGGGTTTATCTGTTTCTTTTTCACTCCTCCAAAACGAATTGTCTGGCATTATTGCGCGCCGTTAGAGACCCGGCATTTGCTTGAACAATGCAGCAGAGTGAAACTTTTGTGCTTCATTGCAAGAGAGGTGCATTGCGTGGCCTCGCTGACTTCCACAAGGTCTCGCTGTACAGCACATCCTACAAACCATGGTGAAGGGGTTTTGTTTTGTACGTGTGCACCCCCTACCTCCATCTTTCCTAAAACAATTTGATGCTGCCCGCTAGGGGGCAGCCTATGCACATCTGAGGGCTTGAGACATTCTAACCAACCTCTGTTTAACGAGGAATAATTATTTTCGGAAGTTGAAAAGGACCGTTGGGCTTAGAGCTATTGGCAGTTGAAGAAAATATTACATTTTCATTCTTGAATGCAACGCATATTTCTCTAACTTCATATTTAATTGATCTTATTATCTAGACCCAATAATAGTAGTTTGTCGAATGATTACATCCTTGCTGTTAAAAAACAGCTAATTTAGGGTCCGTTATAATTTCAGTAGAAGTGATTAGCTAAAATATTAAAGAGGAAAATATTATTTTTGTCTTCTTACACAATTTTTTTTCATGTTCGCGTTACCTGTTCTCTGTTAATCAACCTGAATGTAATACTTGCTTATTATTAAACAGAACATTTTTGTATGTAAATGTCGAGGATCCCATCTGGTGAAGCAATAATAAATGCACATGAAAGGAGTACAATAATTAAAAAAAGTTACAAGAACTTGTATTTTATTATGAAGGAAAAAGACAAATCAAACCCACAGCATTATGAGGATTTTTCATGAAGATTTATTTCCAGTAAATGAATATGACTTCTGAAATTTAGGATCGTTTAAAATATTCAGATAGTTTAAAAGAATACAACTAATATCGATAAAAGGGAGAAGGACAAAATATCTGGAGAATGCGGGCATCGATCCCGCTACCTCTCGCATGCTAAGCGAGCGCTCTACCATTTGAGCTAATTCCCCTTCCTTGTTTTGGTTTTTTTCTTTGGCCTTATATAGCAATTCTGAAGAACTTATCCAAATTATGGTTAATGCTATTTCCTCAACCCATTCCCAAATTCAGTGAATTTGTTGTCTCAAATTTCGTTTCCTTAACTATAAAGCAAGCAAAGGAGGGAAGAAGGGCTGGAAACGCAGCCTCTCCAGAAAGCAGGATAGGGGAAACTACACTTCCCATGACCCTTCAACAGCGCATGCGTCGCTCGGTCTTGCCGAGCGCGCCTCCGGGAGGAGAAACTCGAAGCGCCGCGGACGGCAGCGTTTTGCTCCTCAACGGGGCTCGCTTTGCATTGGGCGAGGCGGCGGCGGCGGCGGTTGGCGCCGTTCATTACTCTTCTTCTCCCTCCTGGCGACCTCGGCGGCGGCGGCGGAGGATGGAAGAGCGGGAAAAAGGAGGGGGAAGGCACGGTAGCCGGAGCAGCGCGGACCCCTCTCTCGGTTTGAGGTGAGCCTGAGGAGGGGAAGAGCCGGCGCCGGTGGTGGGTCGGTGAGGCGGCAGTGGCGACCGCCCGGGAAAAAGACAGAGGTAGCCGCCTTCCCCGTCGGAGAGGCTCGGGGAGAAGCGTTTGTGGCGCTCCGCAGGGGCTCGTCGGGAGGAAACTGCCGGAGGAGGGTCGAGGGGCAGCCAGCCCCGCAGCTGCGGTCCCCGCCGGGATGGAGGTGCCTGGCCGCGCGCGCGCACACGCACGCGGAGGGGGAGAGCACGCGCGCGCGCGAGAAAAGCACAGACGGGATGACCCGTTTCTGGGTGGCGCGTGAGGAAAAGAGAGAGGCCGGGCGGGTTGAGGGGACCGGGAGTGGGGAAGGACCCGCGGGCGGGCTGCTCTGAGGCGCTCGGAAGAGTTGGAAGGCTGTGTGTTGCGGCGAAAGGGCGTGTGGCTGCGAGCCTGATGGAGGGGGAATTGGGAACCGCGTTTGTCTAGGAGAGGGCAGGAGGGGTGTGTGTCACACACACAAACACACAGAGAGAGAGAGAGAGAGAGAGAGAGTTCAGCGGTGGGAGGATGGAATTCGTTTGCTGTGGGTGGCAGCTGGGTCGGGGAAGAAGGGGGTGTGCTGTGCCATTGTGTGTGCACGGGGAGGCTACTCTGGAAATCTTTTGTGGGATTCTGGGCAGGTCCCGTTTGGTTTGGGCTGGGAAGACGGGAAAGTGGAGAAAGGAAATAAGTAGGAATAGTAGGTAACCCGGTGGAGATGAATATTCATGCCAAACCTGGAGACACCGGATGCATGAGAGAGAGACAGACAGACAGAAAGAGAAACAGACTGAGAGACAGAAAAAGAGGATGCCGAGGAGAGTTGCATTTCTGATCTCTTCATGAAGCTCAACTTGAAGAACTTTTATGAGTACAATAGTTAAGTTTGTGCTATATGTGCACTACAGGATATCTTTAGAAGAGAGAGCTCCTCTTCTTGGAGATGAGAAGTACTGGGATTTGTGTAGGAGAAATCAATGAACATCACAACGTGCTGATGTGATTCTTGAAAGAAAACATGCTCCTGAGAGTAACAGGCTTTTTCGACTATGAAGGGAAGGGAAGAAAGGGCATGATTTTATGTTCCTTCCAGCGACCCAGGAAATAATTTAATAGCAGCACCCACGATCCTGACAAGTTCACAGAGCTATTTTACAGACATGTGAACACTGCTGTTTGTCATCTTTTTATAGAGACAATGAATAGCACTAAGTAATCTAAACCTCCTGCAATTATTAAATGGGCTTGGTCCAGGTGTTTGTCTCTATGCCAAAAAAAAGCCCCTTGTCAGTATGAACACATACATTCACACAATGGAAACTTTAAAACAGCTCATTGTCTGTTCTCATGTTTATGGGTTTTTTAGTTCTTCCTCTGACTAATAGTAGGCTTTGAGTTGGGTTGAATTACAAGTGATTACTTGAACTTTCTATGTAACTGAACTTGCCTGATGCAATTACTTTTCTTTTGTAATAGGAGCAGCAGTATAGAAAAGATAAGCAAAAATAATTGGGCTATCTATTGTATTTTTTAATACAGAGAGCAATTTACACTATGTTCTAAAACAATTTCAATTGTATAGAGCAGGATGGGCTAAATTAATTGACTCAAAACTAACAACATGTAGAAATGTAGGCAAACTTCTCTATATTGAGACTATGTCACATTCTTTTTATTGCGTTTTTTGTTTGATTTATGTGTTGCCACATAATGAAAATTTAATAAGCAATGGTGAATTTCTGACCTAAGAGTTATGTGAATGAAATACTGAAATGCATTAAGTAGTATTTAGGGAATGTTGTACATCTTTTCAATGCCGTCTTGGTTTTCTCATCCATTAGTATCAAACTTTTGAGGTACATTGGATTAGAAACCAGATAAGGACCACTGGAATTATAGTTATGGTTGTAGGGTACAATAACATATTGTAACTTTGAAAGTCTGACAGAGTTTCTTTCTTTCCCCTTCTTAACCAAAGAAAGTGAAGTCACCTCAGGTTTTTCATGTCCTCCTCTCTTTCAGGTCAAATTAACCATCCATACATTCCTTCATCAAGTTATCTCCTCTACAGTTAAGAAATGTTGATTCAGGTTAAATTCCAGTGAAGCTGTAGGATAAATCTTGTTAGCTACATTTTACCAAATTTATATATTTTTGAGATGATCTTTAGATCAAGAGCCTTTTGCATAATTTTACACACTATATTATAGGTGTACATAGTGTAGTGCAGTGTAATGTAATGATTAATGTATTGACTAGAACTCAGGAGCTCTGGCTCCCTTAGTCATAGTAACTCATTGAATGACTTTGGGCTAGTTATTATAAGCTAATTATTATAATATAACTCTTACTTTGTAGAAATGGCTTGAATATTTTTTCTGTACAGCCTTATTTCATACTAAAATTATTTTATATACAATAGTCAGGATATAAGAAAAAATGATAACTTCATATGTAAATTAATCCTGGAATTGTTAAACTAGCTATTCATATTTTATAGGAAGATGTAATGTGTGGCAGTTGAGACTGCAGTGATTCTTAACATCACTAAGTTTGAAATTTTATAGGCAACAAAACAGACATGATGTAATAACATTCCAACTAAACCACTGGATTTCTCTCTTTTTAGTCAAGCTGCTAAATGTTACATTCTGTATATTCAAAGAAGAGTATAATCTTAATTTTGCTTTGAAGCTTCAATATCAAGTATCTGTGATGGGACATTATTTTACTTTTATGAATAAATGAGAGTACACAAGTAAAAATCATTATTCACAATAAAAGATTGCAATGCTAGGAAGCAAAGCATGTGAAACAGAAGCAGTGTAATTCCTTTCTGAATCGTACCTGCTAGTGAAAGCCGTCCATCTCTCAATACCAGAAGTTATTTTATTAGTAGGTATTGTATTACTGAATTTGTATTATTGGTGAAAGTTTTCTTTATTATAACCCCTCCTCAACTTTACTTTTTATTCCTGGCTTTAACTGTTTTGCCTAAGGAAGAATTTTTAGAAACTCAGAAGTTTGCTACTATTGTGTTATAAAATACTGATGGGCTTAAAAGTAGTATTGTTTTTATGGATTTTAAATAACCTTTGCGCAAACTTTTTTATGGTTTTTGAAAAATAGGACCACTTAAGAATACTTTCACTTTTAGTACTGTGTCGAATGAAATTAATAGTGATGTTGAAATTATAACCTCTTTGCAGTTTTACATGTATGAAATATGATTTTGTCTCCCCCCACCCAATCAGATTTGTTTTTTTTTTACATTTCAGGACTTAAACCAACTCTTAAGATATTCCAAATACGTTATGCAAGTTTCTTTCTCTGTAATTACACCAAATTAATCTTCTTTCTGTTGCATTACTGGAATACACTCTCTTTATACTATAAATATAAATGATGATTAAATGTTTACTCACATTTTGGGAAAGCAAAAACATATATTATTATTATTGCAGCTTTACTGTTGCATATCTATTAAATTTAGGAGAACTCCTGATAAATACATTTTCCAATGATGAGTGGCCAGCATAATTATAAAATCATTTCAAATCTAAAATGATTAAATCTAATTAGATTTAAAGTTGATTATTATATGTGGTTCTATCTGCAGTATATTGCAGTTGTAGGCAAACTGGCTAGAGGATTCTACTTTGTTTTTTACTAAAACTCCCAAGGCCTGCAATGAAGCAAATGCCAAAAAATAGTTCAGGATGATGGAGAACAACAACAGAGAGGTTAGCCTAGGACAGCGATGGCGAACCTTTTTTGGCTCGCGTGCCATAAGTTGGGGGAGCACAGGGGGGTCGTGCGTGGACGTGCTACACCCATAATGCAATGCGTGACCCCCCAGCGCACATGCACGCATGACAGGCGCGCCCCCTTTTTTGCATGGTTTTTTCACCCTCCCCAGGCTCCAGAGGCTTTATAGGAGCCTGGGGAGGGCGAAAACAACCTCGTCCACCCCCCTGGAGGTTCTGCAGAGGCTTCAGGAGCTTCCCTGAAGCCTCTGGAAAGCAAAAAACTATCCTACAATCAAACCAGAAGTCACTTCCAGATTGCTTGTAGGGACGATTTTAGCCTCCGGAGGACAAAAAACAACCCTATGAGCAAACCGGAAGTGACTCCCGGTTTACTTGTAGGGCCGTTTTTAGTCCTCCGGAGCCTTCAGGGAAGCCTCCGGAGGGCTTAAACCAGCCCTGCAGGCAAACTGGAAGTTTGGGAACGGACTTCCGGTTTGCTCGTAGGGGCATTTTTTTTGCGCTCTGGAGCCTTTAGGGAAGCTCCTTAAGCCTCCGGGGGGCCTCTGGGGGTGGGGTGGGGCGGGGGAGGCTGTTTTCACCCTCCCCAGGCTCCTATAAAGCCTCTGGAGCCTGGGGAGGGCGAAAAATGGCTTAAAAAAGGCTGAACTCAGCTTGCCAGCATGCACATGTGTGCTGGCCAGCTGACAGGGCAACACCTCGCGTGCCCTGACAAATGACTCCGCGTGCCACCTGTGGCATGCGTTCCATAGGTTCGCCATCCCAGGCCTAGGAATTTCTGATCAGTAACTGCATCAAGCTCACAAGTCCTTTCTCATAAAAGTCCAGTCTGGTCTTCCCTTGAGTGCTCTTCCTCAGCAAACTATTTTTTAGTAAGGATAAAAGTTTTAGTTTCTACTATTGGTATGATACAGTTTTCTGACTTGCCACTGTTTATCATTCTTCTGTTCATCCTCTTGTGTAGTTACTAAATTAGATGGGGAGATAATTTTTCATGACAACTGTAAATTCCTAAATGGGTACTGCTGGAGATATTTGTTTTGTTTTTCTGCATTCCTAACTCATTTAACAGCTTGTGTTAGAAGAATAAGAAACAATTAAGTGAATGAATATAATGAGAAGATTGGCAATATTCTATGACACCAATATGAAGTCCTAAATTAAACACAAAAAAGTACCTGCTAATTCTGTTTGAGCAACATGAAGATACTTCCAGTGTGAAGCTAGGCTCAAATTCAAATGGAGATTATTTGCCTTTTTATGTTCTGATGTTAAGAAACAAATTGCTTAAAGCTCTTTTCAGCAAGTAGAATCTGTATAATTTCAACTTTTAGTATAAGCATTAGTTGTAAAAAGATGCTGTTTTACATCTATTACTAAAAGCAGTTTAAGAATTTATAATTGTCCAATTTAGCAGTGTGAAAATTGACTATTTCTAAATTCCCAGGTATAGGAAGTTTATTATGTGTTAAGGGAGATAGCTTTAATAAAGTATAGATTAACATATTTCATTAAGCCATCATTTGTTTTACCAATGTTTTGAAAATAAAAACACACAAAGTGGCTTGTTGCATTAATAATACTAAACTATGCTTACTTTTCACAATGGTTCGATTCATCTAGCACACTAAACTAAAATATGATATAATACAGTAGAAGACCACATTGAATTTATATTTTCTTTAAACCTCAGGTCTTTGATTTATTATGTTGCTAAGGAGATCAGATGCTTTACATTATTTTGTTGTCTGAAATATGTAAGTTGTGATCCTATACAATACATTCCGTTTTATCCATAAGAAACAAGAGGCACAGTTATGAACTTTTCCTTGCTCCAATAGTAATTAGTGATCAGTAATTATTTGTCACAGTTGATGATTTTGTAAAAAGAAAGGAAGACTAAGATATAAAACACACTGGCTCACTGCTAGAAATAAGAGCAGAAAGGAAGGTTTTACTCTTGAATGGAATTACTGAAAATCTTCCTTCTAGTCCTTTTAGAACCATTAATATTACATCTTAATTCAAAGTAAATACCTGAATATAGTGAAGTATATGAAATCACAGTACTACCCTCCGTTGAACATTTATCCCATTTAGCACATACAGACTTCCCTTGTTTTAGAAGTTTCTTGGCTTCAAACCAGGAAAAATGTCTATGAGGCATGTGGTATCTATAGCAAGAGGCCCAGCGAATATGTGTATGAAAGATGAAATTATTCTCTACATGATAGTTGTGTATGGAATACCAAAGCATGTAAGGATTGATTAGGGGTTCTGTACAGAAAACATCAGGCAAATTTTGTTTCTATGATAGTTTATTTACTACTAAATCAGCTCTTATATAACCTGTGGCTTTGTGGGGGTTTTGCTCCCTTTAATGCTTTTTAAATATTTTTTCCCATGGAAAATTTCTGACTCCCAAACCACCAAATCTACCTTTTTCCTTTTAGTAGTTAATATTGTGAAGCTATTCTTTGGAACATTTCAGAGAAACAGAACAATTAGGATGTTGAGATAGATTTAGGTCAGTCATTGAACTAATGGTCCACTTGCTCTGTCTTTCAGTTAGTATAAGAGATGGAAGAGTTGAATAATTAGAAAGTTGATGAGTTGAAGTTGCTAAATATTGCTTGTTCTAGTATAGCATAACCTGTTAAGATGATAACATTAACAATTTAAAGGAAAAAAGACTTGGACCCGCGAATTTTGCCTCCCAGCATCGCGCTTTAGCTTCCAATCCACAGGAAGGACTGCCACAAGCCCTCTGGGGCGGCACGCTGCCCTGGCCACTGAGTGAGACCGAAGTCACTCAGTGAGGATCTTTGCCGGGCAAGCAGGGAAGAGGGCACAAGCCTCCTGGAGGCAAGCCCTGCCGCAGAGGTTCCTCAAGCACAGGAGTGCTCCGCCGCTCCCCCCAGGGTCAAGCAGCGAACTGCGGCTTTTCCAAGCGCCACGGAGCGCCCGTGCTACCTCCACGTGGCCAGACGATTGCAGGGAAGCCGAAGAGGAAATCCCTGGCCACAGCAGCGTCGTAAGGAGGCAGGAGGCAGGAACCAGTGGCAAGGGTGTGTGGCAGCTCCGGAAAGCCCCAGCGGCTAGGTGAGCACTTTTAAAAGTTGTGCCCTTTCTTCTAAGCCGCGTGGCGCCATTTTGAAGCCGGGAGGACCCACATGGTCCAAGATGGCGGCACCCAGCAGCTCTGAGGAAACAGGAAGCCAGGCAGCTGCTAATCCAGCCAGCAGCCCCACCGGAGGGGCAGAAGACCAGGCAACCAGGTCAGTAACCTTCCCAGAGACTTCCCATAGAAAGGGGGGAGGAAAGGCTAAGTCTAAACAGAAGGACCTCTCCCCCAGGGTAGATCCAAGGGAAGGGGGGGCCAGAAACCTCCCAAGCTTGCCTCCAAGTACGAGAGGCGAAGGCATTAGACCTTGGAAAGGCTCTGCAAGAAGGCAAGTGGCCACAAGAGCACCCCAGGCATGGGCACAGAGGGGCAAGGTCCAGGGACTCCCTCCCACATGGGAGCCATAGAGGAGAACACAGCAATGCAGGCTAGGATCCCTATAGACATCTCCTGCCTTTGGGGCCCTGCTCAGGGGGGGCAATCCCCCTCCCCTTCTGCAATGGCAGCAGCCCTGCCCACAGGATCTCCAGGCCTGGGCATTCCTCCAGCACAGGAAGGCATTGGACAGTCCCCTCCCATAGGGGCACCCAATTTCCAGGAGATGATGATGAGGGCCTTTCAGCAATGCATGGCAGTGGCATTCCAACAGCCACAGAGGCCTCCTCCTTCCCCTCCCAGGGCCCCTGACTACCTGGATGCCGAGGAGGAAGACTTTCCCAGTTCCTCAGCCTCATCCCAGGAGGACAGCGACCTGGAAAGTGAGGAGGGAGAGATCAGGGAGAACAACCTATCGGATGATGAAGGCATGCCGCCTCCCAAGCCTACATTCACCGGATTGTTCCAGCCTTCGCTGTTCAAATCTCTGCTTTTCAAGGCCAAGACAGCAGCCAAGCTGGGCAGCCAAGCTACAGAGGTTCCACCTCCGCACCAGGGCTTCTCAGCGGAGAACATTTTTGATGAGCAGACCATCGAGGCGGACACGATACCTACGCCCAAGGCGTTCCTTGACCTGGTCAAACGCCAGTGGGCATCCCCCACTGCGGGCCCTTCGCCTTTATCCACAGACAGGGTCTTCTTTAACGTGGACCATCAACCGATCTTCCTTGCTGTGGCTGAAGGAGCTGCAGCAACGCACGCCTATAACAGATGTTCGAGCCCATCAGGACCTCAACAAGCTGGTGGCGGCCATCCAGTTTTCGTCAGATGCCACCCTAGCTGCAGCCAGGTTCGCCTCCAGGGCAATAGCTTCTTCGGTGGCCTCCCGCAGACTGCTGTGGCTACGGCACTGGCAGGCAGAGGTCCGTCACAAGTGGCGATTGGCATCAGCTCCCTTCACAGGAGACGCCCTCTTCGGACCAGCACTGGAGCCGTTCCTAATCGAGAATAAGGACAAAAGGAAGGTCCTCCCCACCGCCCTGAAGAAGGGCAACTTCAGAACGGCGCCATACCCCAGACGCTCCTACTCCCGGGGTCAAGACTCTGGCTCCTTCCTTCGGGGTCAGGACTCCTTTAGGGGATCAGAGGCGGAGTACTCAGGGAACAGGCAGTACCAGGGGGGATTCTCTGCCAGGCAGAGATACCCAGACAGGCAACAGAGAGGCGGGCAGCAAAAACGGCCCTTTCGAGGGGGCAGAGGAGGCGGAGGGGGGCGTTCCTTCCGCAAAAACTAAGTGTAGGTCCAGCTCTCCTCCCATCGGGGGGGCGCTTGGCGTACTTCGCCGACCGCTGGGACCTCTCCTCCTCCGATAAGTGGGTGCAGGATACCATCAGGCACAGCCTCTCATTAGAGTTTCTGTCCAACCCCCCCGAGTTTCATTCGGATATGTCCGGTTTCTAACAACCCGACCCGGAAGCTGCTGATGCAGGAGGCCATTCAGCACCTGTTGGAGATTAGGGCCATTCAGCCATGCCTCCAGGGCAGCAGGGTCAGGGACACTACTCCATCCTTTTTGTCATCCCCAAGGCTTCGGGGGGCTGGAGGGCAATCCTGGATCTGAAGCACCTGAACCGCTATATCCGATATAGAAGGTTCAATATGCAGTCTCTGCACTCCATATTGGAAGGGATTAGACAGGAGGACCTTCTAACATCCATAGACCTCACAGAGGCCTACCTGCACATTCCCATTGCCAGGGAGCATGTATATACCTCAGGTTCTGCTACCTGGGGCACCACTTTCATTACCGGGTCCTCCTCTTTGGGCTGTCTTCGGCCCCGAGGGTATTCACTAAGGTCATGGCGGCTCTGGCAGCACGCCTGGGACAGGTACCGGTATGCATTCAATGTTACCTAGATGACCTGTTACTACAGTCATCTTCCTTTGAGGGTGCCCTAAGGAACTTAGATATCACTATGGCAGTCCTGAGAGACCACGGGTTCTCGGTTAACATGGCCAAGAGCCACCTCCACCCCTCTACTAGCCTGATCCATCTAGGGGGCCTAATAGATACCCAGATGGGCACGGTCTATCTGTTGCCAGATAGACAGATAGCCCTTAGGCAGCTAGCCACCTTGGTAGCCAGGGAGCGCAGGGTGTCCTTAGCCATCCTTTCCAAACTTCTGGGTACCATGGTCTCAGCCATCAGCATCGTCCTGTGGGCTCGCCTCCACACCAGAGTCCTCCAATGGTTCCTTTTGCCTTTCCAGCGGAGGCGCATGAGCTGCTCTCAATCCAAGGTACTTCTTCCAGCAGAAGTCACCCGATCCCTGTCTTGGTGGAAGTCCCCGGCGATCACAAAGGGCGAGACCTTTTGGACACCAGACCGCATAACGGTAACTATGAACGCCAGCCTGAGCGGGTGGGGTGCACATCTGCAGGCTCAGATGGCGCAAGGACACTGGTCTCAGGTGGAGGGGACTCACAGCATCAACTGGCTGGAGCTCAGGGCGGTCCGCCTGGCCCTCTTATACTTCCATTGCTCAATCAGGGGCCGTCACATATTAGTCCTCGCAGACAATATCATCACCAAGGCCCACATAAACAGACGGGGGGGGGGACCAGATCAAGGGTTCTCATGCAGGAAGCCAGACGGCTGGGGCTGTGGGCCGAAAGGAACATCCGGTCTCTGAGGGCAAAGCACATAGCGGGGGTGGACAACACCAGAGCCGACTGGCTCAGCCGGGCCGAAATGGACAATGCGGAATGGAGGCTGCAGCCGGCGATCTTTGAAGAGGTGGTGGAGCGCTTCGGACGCCCGGAGGTCGACCTCTTCGCCACTCCTCTCAATGCCCAGCTCCCGAGGTTCTTCTCCAGGACATGGGGGGTGGGCGGAAGGGGCGGACGCTCTCCGGTGCCCATGGCCCAGAGGTCTTCTGTATGCCTTCCCGCCTTTACCCCTGATCCCCAAGGTCATACGGAAGGTACTGCAGGAAAGGGCGGAAATGGTTCTGTTGGCCCCTCACTGGCCCCGCAGGCTGTGGTTTGCAGACCTCCAGTCCCTGTCAATGGAGAGGCCCTGGAGAATTTCCCAGGAGAAGATATCCCTCAGCCAGGGGTCTCTGGAGCACCCAGATCCTCAATGGCTCCAACTGACCGCCTGGCGCTTGAGCGGAGCATCCTGAAGAAAGACTTCTTCTCCCCCAGGGTGATACAAACCATCCAGGTCCCCCAGACCCTCCACGGAGTGCATCTACGGTGCCACTTGGCGTGCGTTCTCCTCATGGTGCAGCTCCCAGGGGCACGATCCCTTTCAGACCATGGTGCCACAGGTCTTGAAATTTCTCCAGGCGGGCCTGGACAGGGGGCTGGCTCCCAACATGATCAGGAGGCAGGTTTCAGCCATTTCATCAATTCTCCTGTGTGGCAGGAACCAGAGCTTGACTCACCATCCCATGGTCAAGCAATTCCTTAAGGGGGCTTCCAATCTCAAACCGCCCATGGTACACAGGTACCCTTCCTGGGATTTACACAGGGTACTGGATGCTCTGACAGGCACTCCATTTGAGCCTTTAAGCACTGTTTCCCTTAAGTTCCTGACCCTTAAGGTGGCCTTCCTGGTGGCTATCACCTCCACCAGAAGGATATCCGAATTGCAAGCGCTGTCCACCAGGGAGGATCTCTGCGTGTTCCACCAGGACAGAGTGGTGTTGCGGTTGGATCTGTCCTTCATCCCCAAGGTATGCACCTGCTTCCATCGAGCACAGGAACTGATCTTGCCCAACTTCTGTCCAGACCCTTCTCACCCTTTGGAGAAGAAGTGGCACACCCTGGATATACGGAGGGCTCTGAGGATTTATCTCAAGAGAACCAGGCCAAGCAGGAAATCCGAAGCCCTGTTCGTTTCCTTCCAGCCGGGGACTCTGGGGAAAATGTGACCTCCACAACCATAGGCAGGTGGTTGCGATCCTGAATTGCCACTGCCTATCAGTCACAGGGCCTGTCCACGCCAGGTCGCATCACTGCTCATTCCACGCAGAGCGCAGCCACTTCCACGGCCTGGGCCACGCAGACCTCCTTGGCCGAAATCTGCAGAGCAGCCACGTGGGCTTCTCCTTCACCTTTCGTAAGGAACTATAAACTTGACTCCTTTGCTTCGGCAGAGGCCTCTTTCGGCCGCAGGGTGTTGCAAGTGGTCCATAGGGCGGGGGCCACACCTCACCAGGCATGAGTTGGGGGGGCTATGGGCCTCAAGGGTCTCCCTCCCTAGGGACGTGTAGGCTTTGGTACGTCCCAGTCTGGATACTCCTCCCCCTCACTATGGAGAAAGGGCGTTGGTACTTACCTTATACACCTCTTCTTATAGTGGGTGAGGAGTATCCAGCCCCTCCCTGACTAAGTTAGGTTGATAAAGTGTTATGTTGACGGTTCTTAAGTGATGTTGTTGTTTGATACAATAAAAGATAATATATGTTTTAAGAAGTCTGGAGTGAATGGTGCAACAGGTCGGATAGAGTTCTTCGCTGATAACTGGGTTGTACCTGGTGACCAGTGGGCGTTCCCAAAGACCTTATTTGACTCAGTCCAATCAGTGAGAGGACAAGGTTAATCCAGTCTGGATACTCCTCCCCCACTATGAGAAGAGGCTTATCAGGTAAGTACCAACGCCCTCTTTCTTGGAAATTTGTAGAAATAAATATAGTACTAACATGTTTCCCTGAAAATAAGATAGGGTCTTATTTTCTTTTGACTCCCAAAATAAGCACTTGGCTTTATTTTCGGGGAGGTCTTACTATTTTTGAGGTGCAGGAGGCAGCGAGTGTGGTCACCTCATGGCTTCTGCTGTTTTGCAATATTTTCAGGGAGGGCTTATTATCTGGGGCAGTCTTATTTTTGGGTAAACAGGGTACTAATTTTAAAGACATTATTACAAAATAGGATTTGTTTGCTATCCTAAAGCTCTTATTTATTGCAGACTGTGAGGTGATTGGAAACTAATAACTGTCCTTTTGACTGTATAAATTCTTTGTTCAAATTTTAGAGGTCATGAATTATGGATTGCCAAACTATGATGGTATGTATAGAATGGAAAAAGTGATGAACATATAGAATACTCTTTATTCAATCCTACAAGCTTGGCTTAGAGTAGTGTCAAAACATTTGTGATACTGATATGATCCCTTTAGTTTAGTATTTAAAATATGACCACTTAAAAATTGTTGATTCATGCAAAGATTCATT
Source organism: Natrix helvetica (assembly GCF_964273705.1). Taxonomy (NCBI): domain Eukaryota; kingdom Metazoa; phylum Chordata; class Lepidosauria; order Squamata; family Natricidae; genus Natrix; species Natrix helvetica. The sequence goes on along the minus strand of NC_138548.1, from coordinate 114,719,335 downwards.
AGATGCACTAAATTTCAAGTTTTATGTTTCGTATTAAAGAAGCTCTAGAAAGTAGAAAATTCTGATAATTGAAAGTATTGTGTATGTTTTTAACTTGTTAACTATATGAAATGTAGTTAATTCCCTGTTTTCTTGTTTAAAAATACATTGCACCCTATCTGAGATATTTTCCCCCAAAGAACTCTTTCTGCTGAATCTTTAAAATGAAGATGACAGTGTAAAACAATTAAACCAATAAATCCTACAATATTACCAAGAGCACTTAGGCACTCTTAATTTTCTTAGCATTGAGAATGGAGGCCAAGTATTCCAGATTAATTTTTAGAGATTAATTTGGAGAACTTGTGCAGGAGGTTGGATAGAGAGTGTTAGGGGCTTACCTCTAATCATTTGACATTGCTTTGTTTCTCTCTTACCTCCATTCAAAAGCACATAGAGCAGGTATTTAAAGAAAGATATTGGTAGGTTGGTGTAAAATTATTTTTACAAAGTATTCCACTAAAATTAGAGAAGTGCTGTGTATTTGGCAGCAGAAATTGTTAACATAAATTGATAAATTTCTAAGTGATTCATCTGCTGAAACTGGAAAAAGTTGTGGAATTGTCTTCATACTGCCAAGAGTCAAAATTGCTTCTGTTGTTATAGAAAGTAATTATTTGGGCCCACATAATCTAAATAGGTAAATATCTGAGGTGATTAATATTGTGTTAAATTAATGCTTTGACCATTTTTACAGGGAATATTGATAAAACATATAAAATCGTTGTGGTGCAGCAGTTAGAATGCAGTATTGCAGGTTAACTCTGCCTACTGCCAGCAATTCAATTATGACTGGCTCAAGGTTGACTCAGCCTTCCATCCTTCTGAAGTCAGTAAAATGAGCTTCCAGGTAATTGGAGGCAATATGCTGACTCTGTTAACCACTTAGACAGGATTGTAAAGCTCTATGAAGTGGTATATATTTCTAAGTGAAGATTGCTATTATGTTTATGTATTGATTAATTTGATTTTTATGGGTGCTCATCCCATCTAAGCCATATTTCAAGTGTAATTAGTTAATTCCTGTTCTTGTTACACTGACAGGTGTATTATTGGAGCTAACAACAATGAATATAAAAAAGAGCAAATGTCTTCAATTCTCAGTGTATGTGTAATTTATGATCATACTCTCTAATATAATGTATGTTTATTTGAAAGGAGATAAATGTAGATTGTAATTTCTCTGATTCCCCCCTTTTTTGGTGTGTGTGTGTGTGTGTCAATGAATGGGAACTTTTGCTAGCTGGAAATTTGCTCTCATGGGCTGTCTGATGTCAGCATAATTACTTCCTTGTTAAAGTCCAATTATTTTTGTAAGTAGGGGCTTTCTGCCCTGCTGTGTTAGCCACTAGGAAAGAATGGCATGCTGAAGCACATATTGTAAGATCACGTTTTATCTTTTGGGTCAGGCTAAATTAACTTTACAGTATTGTGATATCCAAACTTGTAGATAGGGAAGCTCATAATTTGAGCAGACTACAGACTGTCCAATTAGGACCAAATGATTGTATTGAGGGAATAAGAATGCTTATTTCAATGTAAGCATTCTTTGTCAAAATTGTCTGTTGATATACTTTTATGTCTACAACATGTAAAAATTGGCATATCAGTTTATAAACTTAAATCATACTTCCCTCTTTGAGCGCCTTTTTTCCCCCTAGATATGAAACTGAAGATCTTATGATCTCCCCTCATAGAAGAGCTTTTATAGCATATTGCTTTGTTTGGTTGCTTGTTCTGTCTTTTTTTCAGTTTTAACATCTCTATTTTTAAGTTGTGATAACTTGTGCACGATTTTCTGATGAAAATGTACAACATATATTGAATAAAGTCATTCTGAAACTATAGTTTTATTTTTACGTCATCTCCAAGTTTCCCACAAATGAAATTTGCCTTTTGTAGAGAAAGTCTCTATAATTTCAGAGTTATCCTTTAGCTTTTTTCTATGCTTCAAGATTCTTATCCTAGTTGGAAAGTGTTTTGTCAAACCATATTAGCAAATGTGTTTGTCTCAGTCTGCATTGCTTTACACTTGCTTACGCTGAGCTACATGGTTTGGAAGACTCATTTTGGAGTTTTTCACAATCTCTTTTTAAAACAACTTTAAATAAATGTGTATTGTCAACAATCTTCACCATTTCCTTATTTACCCATAATTCAGATCATTTATAAAGTTAAAAATTACTTAAATTCAATAGTGATTTTTGTAAGGTTTCACTGACTTGTACTGGCTTAAAAATATTTTTTAAAAATGTTTTAGAACTCATGAGGACACACTATTACACTGCTATTCTTAAAGCAACTACAGGTAGTCCTTGACTTATAACAGTTCATTTAGTGACCGTTCCAACCATTCCAACATCACTGAAAAAAATGACTTATGACCGTTTTTCATACTTATGACCATTGCTGTATCTCCACTTTCACGTGATCAAAATTGGGATGCTTAACTGAGATTTATGACAGTTGTAGTGTCCTGAGGTCATGTGATCACCTTTTGCAACCTTCTGACAAGCAAAGTCAATGGGGAAGCCAGATTCACTTAACTCTTGTATTACTAACATAACAACTGCAGTGACTCACTTAACAATTGTGGCAAGAAAGATAATAAAATGGGACAAAACTCACTCAATAAATCTCTTGCTTAACAACAAAAATTTTGGACCCAATTGTAGTTGTAAGTCAAGGACTACAACCAGAAGTTGTAGAAAAAAGAAGTATCTTTTTCAGGCTTCTACTGTAGTCAGAAAAATGTTGCCACTGCTGTAAGAATTACATTAACTTTCAGGAATAGAACCTTAATGTAATAGCAGCTTTTTTCAAGCTTATGTGGAACCCTGAAAAAAAGAAGTGTGCTTTTAATGTATAACAAAGAAATGCTGGGCTTGCAGAAGTGCCTTTTCTTAAGAAATTTAAGTTTTCTTTGCATAGATCATAAATACTCATTTCTTAGATAAGAACTAATTTAGCCTGATAAGTGCTATTCAGGAGATAAATACCTTTATCTGATAAAGGGATTTTATGAAATAGATATTCCATTCATGCGGTGAAAACTTGACTTTTGAATACTAATTTTATTTGCTTTTTTTTTTTAAAAAACCTACCTTTACTATTGGTTTAACTCACGGTTGTGAACATACCTAATCTTCCTTCTCCTATTTTCTCAACATCAACAAACCTGTGAGGTGGATTGGGCTGAGAGAGTCTGGCCCGAAGTCATCCAGCTGGTTTTCATGGCAAACATGGGACTAGAATCGGTGTCCTTTATGGGAGGTTAGGAGGACAATTATATATACTGTACTGCAGGGCTGTCAAACTCAATTTCATTGAGGACCGCATGAGGGTTGTGTTTGACCTTGGGAGGGATGGGGTGGGCATGGCCAAGGTGGGCATGGTCAGCTTGATGTCACTCGTGTTTGGGGTGCCTGTGGTGGCCTGAGCGCTCTGCCAGTGAAAACGAGCTCCCAAGCTCCGTTTTCAGCTGTGACAGCCTCCTGCAGCCCTCTGCCAGCAAAAATGAAGTTTGGGGCCGCTCCCAAGCTCTATTTTTGCTGGCAGAGGCTCCACTGGCCCAATCTAAGCACCCTAAGTTGAAATTGACACCCTTGCTGTACTGCTATGACATGTTTGAATGTATATAAGAACGCAGGCAGTGCCTTGCTTGATCAAACCTCTGTCCCATTTAGCTCAAAGTCTGTTCTCACAGTGACCAACCAACTGTACAAGGAAGCCCCCTAGAAGCCTGCAAACAGTGGTCTTCTGATCTATTGCCATCAATGCTGATAGCCATTGATTCCCATGATGCAGGAGTCCAACCCCTTTTTTGAAGTCATGCAAGCTGGTAGAAATGTAAGCCTAATTTTAATCAAATGTAAGTTATAAGATGAAGCCACCCTGAAATAGATATATTTTAATGAGTTTCTCATTCTGAATCAAACTTTTTTTAACTCTTATCAAGTTGATCAGGACCTTAGAGCAGGGGTGTCAAACTCAATTTCATTGAGGGCTGCATCAGGGTTGTGTTTGACCTCGGGGAGCTGGGGTAGGCGTGGGCAGGGTGGGTGTGGCAAGCTCAGTGTTACTCGTGTTGGGGGCACTTGTGGTGACCCGAGCATTCTATCAGTGAAAACAGTCTCCCAAGTTCCATTTTTGGCTGCAATGGCTTCCTGAAACCCTCTGCCAGTGAAAATGGAGCTGGGGGGGGCGTGCACAGCCCTTGCAAGCTCTGTTTCTGGCTGTGACACCCTCCTGCAACCCTCTGCCAGTGAAAATTGAGCTAGGGGGGGGCTGCATGCAGCTCTCTCGACCTCCATTTTCACTGGCAGAAGCACCGGTCCTTCGCTGTTTTCAGGGTGGCCCCGTGGACCAGATTTAAGCAACCTGTGGGATGGAGGAAATGACATCTGTGCTGAACACCTTTTAATGCCACTTTATTTCTTGACTTGATACACAGTGCTGTATATTACCTTCAAAGCCAAGATCACCTGAGAAATCCTTGGTGATTCTCTCCCCACTCTACTCATTAAGGTTATCCAAGATGATGTACTAACAATTACCATGAGATTGCCACATGCCAAATTGAGGCTGAGTTTTCTATGTAGATGTCCAAGTTATATTTCTTAATGAATTAAGGAATCAAATATTTTGGCTGTGTTTTAAAAGCTCTAACAAATATCTACAGTATTGCAGTAGGCTTTTAACTACTGAACTTTTTTAGTATTCTTGGTTTGTAACTTGTTTTTGTGCTTTTTATTTTTGTAAACTACCAGGAAACATTGGTCATTAATATTTTAAAAATTACTTCTTTTTCTTGTTCTGATCCCTGCTTAATACAGTTTGCTGCTTATAGAATCCGTGAGAAATAGATGTCCTGTCTCTCTTAGGATACCTTCAGCCAGATAGTTTGTTAGATCCTCTGCTGAAACGTTTATGCTGCTATCGAAATTGTTTAATTATTGTATTTTTCAGAGTGTAAGACACACTCCCTCCCCCCCCAGAAAAAGAGGGTGAAAATTTGGGTGCATCTTATACACTAAATGTAGCCCCCACCCTTTGGCCTCTGCCTCCTAGCAATTTGCCTCCTTGCAGCAAACAGCCTGTGTCAGTTTCAGTTTCAGCACAGCCTGATTAGCACAAGCAGTTGATTGTCGGTTGGATTGGCCTCCTGATGATCAGCTGTTTGAGGCTGCAGGGATTGCTGTTGCTGCCTCTGCCCCATTTTCAGCCTCTGCGCGCCCCATTTTCTGCCCATTCTGATCCCTGCCGCCCAGAATGGGTGGAAAATGTGTGGGGAGGCCGAAAACGTGATGCGGAGGCCGAAAATGGTGGGGTGTGGAGGTGGCAATAGGCTATGGTAATCCCCGCAGCCTGAAACAGCTGATGTAGGGAGAGCGCTCCAACCGACAATCAGCTGCTTGTGCTTCAAGGAAGGCAGAGGCAGATTTTTTTTTCTTGTGTTAATCAGGCTGTGCTGAAACTGAAACAGGCTGTTTGCTGTTTGTTGCAAGGACGCAAATTGCTGGCAGGCACAGGTAGATTTCCCCTCCCCTCTTGTTTTCCTCCCCAAAAGCTAGGTGCATCTTATACTTCGGAACGTCTTATACTCCAAAAAATATGGTAAATGCTATCGAATTCAGATTCAGTTCTGAGTCAACATATGGAAGATTGCACTGTTAATATTAACTATAACAATGTACAGATCCAGAGCACTACATAACCAGATATCTAGTCTAATTGGGTTATTCTTAAATCTGATCATATCTGAATGCAACATGTGCTAGATCTATTACACACACCATTTTGAATATAGAATGGGTAGTGTATGGATAGAAATTTGCTGCTGAATTTTGTATGCATACATTTTTGCAGATGTTCATATGTTTGAAGTTGCCCTTTGTTTTATTTAATAAGCAGTTTTTCCAATCCTCCAATAATTGTGTCCTCATTTGAAACACTGGGGTCTGTCAAGTAATGTTCCCTAATATGCAATTGGCTTGACTCTTTGCTTTCTCTCAACGAACATCTGTGGTTTTGTGTGTTTCTGAACAGGATGTTGCAACTGAACTGATGCAGCATCAGGTGAAGCTTGAAACTGCCCACAAATAGAACAAGCTTTTATAGACAAAGCAGGCTGACTGAGTACAACTTAATGTCAGGGAACTAAGCAGGTATCAAAGTTGCTGTATCAGGTGGTAGTAGGAAATTATTTAGCAAGTGACTAAAATGTCCTTCCATGTTGATTACTAAAAAATCCAAAAATTATCCCATGTTCTCTGAAGCTAAGTGCAAAACCATTAGCAAAGCCATGACTTTGGAGTGCTGATACTAGCAATGAATGTCATTAGTCTCTTGAAGACCCCACTCGAGCCTTGGGAACCCAAAGAACAAAGTTTGAAAAATCCCAACATAGATGATCCCTGGTAGAGGTCTTATCAGTGTGGCTCTCTTAAGTAGCAATCCAAAAACAAAGAAAAAATCCTTCAGGGAATGTGGGAACAGTGTAGAGATTGACTCAACTTCTGCTTTCCAGTACCACTTTTAATTACATGTAGTATGCTTGCTATACAATTGTATTTATTTTTCCAAAACATGTAAGTATGTGTATATGAAAGAATAAACTCTGACCTTTCAAGAAGTATTTACCAAAAAAATCAAAACCAAGTACTATGGCAGTGATGGCAAACCTATGGCACGCGTGCCACAGGTGGCACGTGGAGCCATTTGTCAGGGCACGCAAGGCGTTGCCCTGTCAGCTGGCCAGCCCGCATGCGCGCCCTGGCCAGCTGAATTCACCCTTTTAAAAGCCATTTTTCGCCCTCCCCAGGCTCCAGAGGCTTTATAGGAGCCTGGGGAAGGCGAAAAAAGCATCCCACGCCCCCCCGGAGGCCCTCCGGAGGCTTCATGAGCTTCCCTGAAGCCTCCGGAGCGCAAAAAACCAACCCTATGGGTAAACTGGAAGTTCGGGAACGGACTTCCGGTTTACTCAGAGGTTCGCTTTGACTGCTCCGGAGGCTTCAGGGTCCCTGAAGCCTTCGGAGCGCTCAAACGGACCTCCGAGCAACCCGGAAGTGACTTCCCATTTGCTCGGAGGTTTGTTTTGAGTGCTCTGGAGGCTTCAGGAAAGCCTCCTGAAGGTCCCTGAAGCCTCCGGAGGGCTTCCGGTTGGGTGGGGGATGCTGTTTTCACCCTCTCCAGGCTCCTATAAAGCCTCGAGCCTGGGGAGGGCAAAAAAAGCATGCAAAAAATGGGGGGATCGTGCCTGTAGTGTGCGCATGTGCACGGGGGGTGTCACACATTGCATTATGGGTGCGGCACGCCCGCACACATCTCCCCTGTGCTCCCCCCATTTATGGCACGCGAGCCAAAAAAGGTTCACCATCGCTGTACTATGGTATTAATTTTATTGAACACCAAAAGTTCCAAGAAGATCTCAACAATGAGTACTATGTAGAATGGCAAAAATATTTAGGATTCTGAGTTAAGAATGGAGAGATAAAATTTAAAAGAAAGAAAATACTTGATCCAGGTCCTGTTCTCATCACCTCATTTCCCCTCTGCGAGCTCTCCAGAGGAGAGATACGGGTGTGGTCCATTCTTCTGAGTGGTCCTGTGTGCGATGTGACTCCCCCCTCCCCCTGATTGATTACAGACACTGCTGGCTAGCCATCCCCAGTTGGCATTCTGGTAGAGTGTACTCCCCACTTTGGTGACCTTCTGCCCTCCCAGAGTGCTTGGATCCTCTTTTGAGTGTTTCAGCAGCCCCACACCCTTGAGTGTGGGGTGCAGCTATTCTTCTAAAGAGGCGTGTGTGATGGTGCTGCCAAGTGAACATATGCAGTGTGTTGTAAACTAATCCTTTCCTGCCTTCTCCTTCTCTCACCTTCTAGGTTGCAACTGCAGAGAGATTTGTTCATATTAGCAAAAGTTCGCTTTTGCAACATGAAAATTTGTGAATTGAGTAATGTCTGAAATATGGAAATAAGTAACATCCAAAAGAGCTAGAAAATAGCCCCAGTAGAGCTAAGAGCTATAGGAATAATAAAATGTAGAGATACAAATTCATAAATAAAGTAGAAATTTTGTAAGAATTATAGTAAATAGAAGTTAGTTTAAGATTGACAGTAAGAAGCAGAGTAATTGCAAACACTTTTGCATAGTAAAACAACATTTAGTGGGGCAAAAGACCCAAGTCTTTATACAAATATCAACTCTTGAAAGTTTTGATGGATTCCCCAAAAGTTACTTATGAACCCAATTTCAAACTTATGATGGCTGCACACACACACACATGCCCTTCAGTCAGTGGTCACATTTGGGGTACTTGGCAACTGGTTCACCTTTATGGCCGTTTGCAGTGTCCTGCAGTCTCGTGATTGTGATGTTTTATGGTTTTTTCTGGTTTCCTGCATTTACTTTTGATTTCCAGCATTTCATCCCGTTGGATAAAATGATTCACTTAATGAACATGGTGTTCATTTAATGACTTCCGCAAAAATCATAAAATCAGGTGAGATCACCTAATGACTGGCTTAACAATTGCAACAACTATCATAATTCTGGACTTAATTATAGTCATAAGTCGAGGAATATTGTATCCGTGACTATACCAGCTTAAGAAATCCTTAACAATATGTGTATTCACTTACAAAAATGTATATACCACCCAGCTCATACGTCTCCAGGGATTTTACAAAATTAAAAACAGGCACCACCACATCAAAGGCAGTGAACTCCAGCACAATAATTATATGCCACCAAAGCAAACGCTGTAAAATTGCTATAAATCTTTTTAAATACTCTAAAGTCAACCACCAAGCACTCAATTAAATAATATAGTCTTTACCATCTTTGAAACACCAATTAGAAGAGTGCTGGGCCAATCCCCTAAGGCAGGGTGTTTCTTAGGAAGGGCTATTATAAGGTTTGTCCTCAGGGCCATAGCCCTCTTGATTTGGTACAATCAGTAAGTTTCCAGCAAATGTGTTGTGAAATGGAGAATACCTGTTTATTCTTCTCACTTCTTTAGTACCGGTATTTAAAATGAATGAATTCAATTGATTGGCTTCAATATAAGGTTCCTCATTTTACATGGAAGATAATTTGTTTTATAGTGTTTTTTTTTAATGTTCTATTAATGTTCCATAAAGATTGATGGTGTAGCTGTTGCTGATAATGATTACATGAAGCAACGTCACTTGTGAACCTGTTTGGCTGGAAAAGGGGTAGGGTACTGATGTTCGTTTTGTTGCGGCGAGATATAAGAAGGGTGCGGTTGTTCCTAGCTGTTATTTGATGTGGTTCAGTATCCTGTCAATCCTTTAGTAAGCTTGGGACTCAGATGTTGAGCACGGAAAATGCTGGAGTTGTACAACAGTTTCGGTCAATACATCTGTGTACTACATTGGCAAGCTTGAAAAGTTGGAGAAAGAAGGAAAGTAGCATATCTTGGGATATTTTTGAGGTGGGTTTGGGTGTGAATAATAATGGAGGGGGAAATCAAAAAGCCTAAATGACATTTTACGTACCTGTTGATATTATTGTGAATTTATCAGTTTTTACTTTTTTTGCATTTATGCAACATAATACCGCCTTACTCTGAATAGAAATAATGTGCTTTATTGGACAGGTTCAGAATTTTAGGAGAAAGCAAATGATTTCTCCTTAAATGTAGGGAGAAGAAATTAATATTTAATTTGTGTATTTTGTTGTGAAACAACAACTCTTCCAAAAACAAAGCCATGTGATCGAGAACTGTATGCTTATTCAACTCAATGAAACTGATATCTGAATGAATATCAACAGTAGCCTCCCCTACCCTGATATACATTTATTGAATTTCCAGAATTCTCACTTTATACTAATAATTTGGGGAGTTGAAATCCAGCATATGAAGATTTTTAAGTTAGGGAAGACAGATGTATGTTAGTATACATTTAAAAAAAAAACAATCTGGAACTGTGCTTAATACATTCACACTTTTTACCTAACCTTTTACCTTGTAAATCATTTGTACTTTGTCATAGTTGTTTATAAAATGGATAGGAAATAGGACTTTTAGGGACTTGTGAATTTGGGCTGGCTTCCTTCTCTGTCAGAATATCTGCTTATTTTGCTACTATTATTGTTCTGTAAGATACTCCTTATAATCAGAACTATTCTATTTTTCATGGCTATGTATTTAAGAGTATGTTCTTCAAATTATGCTAATCAGAAGGGGAAAAAACCACTACGTCTTAATTTCTGCAAAAGGAGAAATATTTATTGCTGAATTTGGTATTGTGGTCTTGAGCCACAATAATATAATTAGATCATTAATTAAATAATCAAATCAGGCCAGTCAAATATTGAATTTAATGTATGTTCTGACAATAACACATGACAAAAACAAAGTAACTGCTCAAGTTTTATCTGCTTCTGAGACAGAATTTAAAGTTAGGCTTACACAATTGCTATATTAAGTAAACCAAACATCCTTGTTTAACTTTTAGACAAGGTGTTAGCTTTTACATCAACCTGATTCTAACTCTTACATAATTACATGAAATACATTACTACCAAAATATATTTGTCACAGGAAATCGGTGGTATGGTGCAATATGTAAATCACTGATTATAAAAATATGTACAGGACTCACTGAGTCAAACCTTTATTACTATTTATGAATATATATTTTCTCGATATAATTTTTAATCTTTGACGATACTTCATAATTCTCTTCTGTATCAAAATAATCCAAAGTGATCGTGGCCTTGGCTTATCCAGTGGTCATGCATTAGCTCATATTTGCCTTGGAAGACATAATAAGTTCATTTTCATGTTGAGAAGCTATTGATTTTACCTGGAATGTCATTGGTTTGATTAAGAAAATGGATAATGTATCATTGTGAGAAGGGTTGATGCCTTCAGCTTGAAGAAAGTTGCAGTCTGCATCCCAGTTGTCAAACATCTAAATTTTGATAACATGGTCATGGGGCTGCTACAAAGGTCATAAGTGGGAACAATGGTGATACATCACTTTTTTCAGTGCTGTTGTAACTTTGAACGGTCACTAAATGAACTATTGTAAATCTAGGACTACCTGTATATTGATCATATCTAGCTTTACATTGCCACTCTGATAAAGTTAGGCATCATCCACATATTGTTCCAGTGTCTGAAGGCCATCAGGATTTGGATGGGACAAAACAAGCAGAAACTGACCCCAAGAAGGAGGAAGTCATTGTTTGTTATCTAGGAACTCAGCTCCAGTATTATCTCCTGAGGGGAAGGCATTAACCCTCACAGAGCAGGTTCCTTATAGAAGACTGGACTCAAGGTTCCCGGACTTAAGTTCCTGCTGAAAAGAGAAATAGAATCTATAGCCAGCGGAAGAAGATGTATAATGTTGCTCAATGCTGATTATTGCCCCAGTTGTACCTTTTATGGAATGAAAGAACCTCACTATAATAACTCAAACTCTTACTATCAAATTCCTGGACTATTTAAATGTGTTTTAAGTAGTGCTGCCTTCAAAGACATTCAGAAGATTCAGTTGTTCCAGAATGCTGTGGCTTGTTTGCTGGTAAGTATTAATATCAATCATACCTGTGGTCTGCTGACTATCAAAATATTTCTAAACACAATTCAGAGCGGTTGTTTAGACATAGAAAGTCATCTGTTATTTGGAATCCAGTTTTCCATATCCATCTTCTTCACTAATTGATCTGTCTCTTACGAACAAGTATGGAGAGGCTCCTGGTTGCCCTGCATTTTCGTAAGGGGATGAAATGATGTGGCAATTTTCTGCAATAGCACTACCTTTGCAAAATAGGTTTTTTTTTTGTTAGATATTAAGCTTTCTCCCACAGTACAGACCACCTCAGAAGCCATGAAAATAGAATTGTTCTGCAGGGCCTTTGAGGGTTCATAATCATATTGATGGAGATATTGAATTTTTGAATGGGAAACATTTATTATTATTCACTGGTGGATTAATTTGCTGCTTATATTTTAATACGTACATTTACATCTTTATAATTTTCATTATAGCAGTTTCTATTTTAATATTTATTGTAAATTGTGTGCCTCTTTATCAATGCTGCTGTTATATGTTTACTTTAATTGTAAACCTTTATAAGTCTGTTTAGATTTGTAAGCATACACATTAAAAAAGATAAATAATATGTGACTGTCAGAAGCATCAATTCAAATGAGAATTTAATAGAAAAAAATAAAGTTCTTTATTAGATGTTAAATATTTATTGTATTACATTTGTACTGTACTCTTTTTATCAAGGATATCCTATATACCAATTTCTACCTACTCTTTTTTTAGTAATAAAAAAATATCTGCAAGCTATCGTCAGGAACGGACAAGGTGTGCAGTCCAGTCAGCTGGGGAATTTCCTTTTCCTATTGCTCAGTTGACAGGTTTTTGTCCCAAAATAGCTCCAAGTTTCTTTCTCTTCTGTGTCAGAAAGAGAACAGGCATGAAAACAAAACTTTCTACTGCCTTTAGTGATTGCTGATGCAGAAAATTATATTTTGTTGGATCCAGACTTATTCATGCTTAAATCCAGACTAAATTACCTCATTTATCTTAGTTTTACTGTATATAAACCAAATCAAGAATTATATGATAGAATTTGGCATGCAGTTTGGTCCTTGATAACTCTGTTATTTTAATGTAAGTTTCACAATTGGTTACAAGTGGTCATATGTGTGTTGCCAACTATGCTACTGAGCTCTTTTCTTCCACATTTAAATTCCTTTTTCACAACCAGAAGTAAAACAAACTATTATTTGAATTTATTATTTATGGAAATAGGATAAGAAAACTAAACTTCAGAAATCTTGTCTTGGATTCTTGTTGCTGGATCTGCAAGAAATTAAATGAATAGGAGAAACATTTCTGTGAAAAATATCTTTGTATAGAACATTTACCAATTCTCCTAGGCGCTGCTTGGAGTGTCCAAGCACGGGTTAACATCAGCTTGCTGCCCAAGGACTGAGTTCGAATTCTTGTAGCTCCGCCTCTTGCTCCCCTCAGAGGCTCAGTTTTAAAAACTCAGTCGCCCTACAGGACGCAATTTGGGGAGATCCAGTCCTTGAGCAGCAGACTGGACCCTTTGGTTAGTGTAGTTAGCTCCTTTTGAGTAAAATAGTTAAGTTTAGTTAGCTCCTAGATAGAAGTTTGTTATTTTTCTGTATTTCTTGGATTTTCTTGCATTTTCGGCTTTTTGCAGTTTGAATTTGGCGCGCGAGCCAGGTTGCCTGGAGCGCGACTAGCTTCTCGCAGCGACGAGAGCAATCGCGCCGGGGGGGGTTCGTTTGGCGGCTGCCAGCGAACAACGGGGGTGCAGGTAGGAGACTAGGACCCCAAGGGACAGCATTAGGCTGTTGCCTTTTCCCCCGGTGCCGCTCCAGGCGCGAAAATGCGAACGGCGGCCATTTTTAGTTTAAAAATTTTGGCGCGCTTTTTCTGCCGGGGCTTTTAGCCTCATCGCATTGCCTGCGCTCTCTGCAGATCGCCGCAGTAGGGGTTGAAGAGGACCATCGCAGGGTCTCCTGACTGGGTCTCTTCCCCTCCAGACCTACAAGCGGCTGCAGGGGTTCTTTTGGTCATCTAGACCATTCACCCCTGCCTTCTTCAGCGCTGATCTGCTGGCTTCCGACCTCATCTCAGCCGGAGCCATTTTCCAGCCACCACTTGCCTACAGCAGGAGGATCCCAGAGATGCAAGCCTCAGATTCTCCAGCACCTCAGCCATCGGGAAGGATTCCCAACGCTATGGAGAAGCAAGTGGATCAGCAGGCTGGCCCACCAGCAGCCAAACGCAGCAGGACCAACCCTGCTGCTAAAGGTGAAGGGGTGGGATGCCCAGAAAAGGGGAAGGCTCCTAAAGCCAAGCAGCCTTCTAAGGCTGAGGAGAGACTAGCTGCTAGGAGGCAGAGGGCCCTGGAGAAACAGTTCCAGAAGGCCTTTTCTGCCCAGCAGGCCCTTCCTCCAGCCCCTAATCCTGGGGAGGAAGGGGTTCCTGTTCCATCTACCTCCAGACAGGGGATTCCTCCCTCCCTTCCAGGGGAAAGAGAGGAATTCGATTTTTCCCCTAATCCATCCAGGGCCTCCATGGGTTCCCCAGGCCATTCCCTGGCAGCAGATTCCCTTGATGAGGCAGACTCCCTGGCAGAGGAGGGGTCCTTCATCTATTCAATAACTGGACCAGATACCCCTCAGGCCCACGACCTCCCCTTGCCCCAAAACATGCAGGAGGTGGTGGCAGAGGCCATCTCTCGGGGTATCACTGATGGGATGATGCAGCTGGCATCTAAGCTTCCCTTTGCATCTGTAAATCCCAGTAAGGGGAAATCAGCTAGGGCACAAGGTCCCCCAGCTAGGGAGGCCTCACCTGATCCCTCGGGCATCAGCGAGGTTTCTGACTCAGAGGAGGTGGAGCGTGATGCTCCAGACCTCTCTGAGGATGAAAATTCCACTCCAGAGCCTCCCCCCTCTCTGGGACTTTTTAACTCTTCCATGTTTAGAGCTATTCTGACTAAGGCCCGGGCTGCAGGACCCCAGATGGGCCTTCCAGCCCCCAAGCCCAAACCTACCTCGGATCAGGCTTCCATGGAGACCATCGGTCCCCAGGACCCAGGGGCAGGGCTCTTCAACGAAGTTTCCCCCCCCCCCCCTTAGACTTGGTTCCAGCCCCTCAGCTGTTCCTAGACATTATCCAACGCCAATGGACCCAGCCTGGGTCCTTGGCAAATCCCAGCGGGAACGACAGGCTATTTACCATGGAAGAACCTCTGGAGGAGCTTCTAAAGCTCCCCCAGGTCGATGACCCCATCATGTCCCTTACCTCCAATTTGGCTTTACCTGCTGAATTACTGGAGGGGCTCAAGGCAGAGGACAAAAGGGCTGAATCGTCTTCTATTAAGACGCATATGGCCACTGCCTGGGCCATGAGAGCATCTTCTGCCTCTTCCTACTTCGGGAGGGCAGCTCTCTTCTGGCTTCGCAAACTATTGGCCGGCCTAGCGGCTGGGGACACTAAAATGAGGCAGAACGTAAATAAAATCATAGCAGCCATAGAATACTCTGCTGATGCTTCACTTAGCGCCACTAAGTTTTCCTCCAGGGCATTAGCCGCCAATGTGACCTCACGTCGCCTACTGTGGCTCTGCCACTGGCAGGCAGATGTCAAGGCAAAGTGGAAGCTGGCTTCCGCTCCCTTTAAGGATGGGAAACTTTTTGGGGAGGCCTTGGATTCTTTTCTGATTGAATCCAAGGATAAACGCAAGATACTCCCAGCCATGACCAAGAAACCTGAACGCAAGGGCCAGCCCTTTCGGAAGGGTTCCTTTCGGGGCTCCGAGCCTTCCACCTCCTCAGGTGGTCCAGGCCGTCCCTTTCCCCAGTCACAGGAACGTCCCCAGGACAGGTCTTTCTACAGGGATAGAAATAGACAACAGGGCTTCCGTAAACCTTCCCGAGGGGGGTTCTCCAACCGCCCCTTCAGGAAATCCAAGTGACAGTCACAGGGACCCTCCCATAGGCGGCCGTCTCCAACTCTATGCCGCCCAGTGGGAGGAGACCACGACGGATGTGTGGATCCTCAACACGATCCGTCACGGCCTGACCCTGGACTTCCTTTCCCCCCCCCCCAAGATCCCGGGTTCGCTGCCCCACTCCCAGGTCACCTCACAAGCTCCAACTAATGAGGGTGGAGATAGACCACCTTTTAGAGATAGCGGCCATAGAAAGGGTACCTGAGGGTCAGGAGGGCACAGGCTTCTATTCCATCCTGTTCCTAGTCCCCAAGCCATCGGGAGGGGTGCGGGCAATCTTGGACCTCAAGCGACTCAACAGGCATCTAGAATACAAGCGTTTCAAGATGCAGTCCCTGCAGACCATCCTGGGTTGCATCAGGCAGAGAGACCTCTTGACTTCGATAGACCTGAAGGAGGCGTACCTGCACGTTCCGATTCACCCGGCGCATCGCAGGTTCCTGAGGTTCCAGTTTGCCAACCAGCATTTCCAGTACAGAGCCCTTCCCTTCGGACTCTCGTCAGCCCCACGCACCTTCACCAAGCTGCTGGCCGCCATCGCAGCTCACCTGCGCTCAATTCCAGTGAGGCTGGAGTGCTACCTGGACGACATCTTGATCCACTCGTCATCCAGGGATCAGGCGCAACAAGACCTCAACACCACCATTCAGGTCTTACAACAGCACGGCTTCTCGGTCAACCTGGCCAAGAGCCATCTCAACCCGACCCACAGGATCCAGCATCTCGGCACCATCATCGACTCGGAGTCCTGCAAGGTCTTCCTCACACAAGAGAGAGTGGACAGCATCAGGTCCCTCGTGCGGAGGATCCGGTCCACCAGGTCAGCAACGGTAGTTTCCCTCTCGCAACTGCTAGGGAAGCTGGTGTCCTGCATTTCGGTGGTCCCGTGGGCACGCCCCCACGCGAGGGATCTCCAGTGGTTCCTGCTGCCCCTCCAGAGACGCATGGCCAGCAACTCCAAGAGGGTGATACGTCTCCCTCCCAAGGTAATCCGTTCCCTCTGATGGTGGCAGTCGGACGCTCTCCTAAAGGGTTCCTACTTCAAGGAGCCGGAGCGCCTGGTCATCACGACAGATGCCAGCCTCTTCGGGTGGGGGGCACACCATCAGAACCAGGTGATCCAGGGCAGATGGTCTCCAGCGGAGCTCGCCCACAACATAAACTGGCTAGAGCTCCGGGCTGCCAGACTGGCCCTGAAGCATTTCCTCCAGCTGATCAGGGACAAGGATGTGCTGATCCTGACCGACAACATCGCCACGAAAGCGTACATCAATCATCAGGGCGGCACACGATCCCTTGCTCTGATGACGGAGGCGGAATCCCTGGGTCGGTGGGCAGAACGACACCTCAGGTCTCTGCGGGCAGACCACATCTCGGGAGAGGACAACGCGACGGCAGACTGGCTCAGCAGATCCACCATCCAGAACGCGGAGTGGCGCCTTCACCCAGATCTGTTTCATCAGTTGTCTCTGCGATTCGGCCTTCCAGTTGTCGACCTCTTCGCGTCTCCGGCCAACGCCCAGCTACCCAGGTACTTCACGAGGTTCCAGTGCCCAGGGGCGGAAGGCACGGACGCTCTTCGTTCTCCCTGGCCTCCGGGTCTGCTGTACGCCTTCCTGCCTCTGCCGCTAATCCCACAGGTCATCGGGAGGATCCTGACAGAGGGAGCGGAGGTACTGCTGGTAGCTCCTCACTGGCCGAGGAGATCCTGGTTCGCAGACCTGGTCAGTCTCTCAGTGTCTCGTCCCTGGCGCATTCCTCAGGACCGCATCTCCCTCAGCCAAGGGGCCATCCATCACCCGGAACCCCAGTGGCTGAAACTTGCCGTGTGGCACTTGAAGGGGAGATCCTGAGGCTCAGCGCATACTCGGAGAAGGTGATCCGCACCATCCAGGCATCCAAACGTCCATCAACGATTAGAATCTATGAAGCTACCTGGTCGGCCTTCTCTCGCTGGTGCCTTCATCACCAGATCTCTGCCACTTTTGCCACCGTTCCCCAAGTGCTGGACTTTTTGCAGGACGGCCTTGACAGGGGTCTGGCACCAAACACTCTCAAATGCCAGACTGCTGCCTTGGCCTCCATCCTGTCTACTGAGTCGCACCTGTCCCTCAGCAAACACCCGCAGGTGCGCAATTTCCTCAAAGGAGCCTCCAATCTGGCTCCTCCTACCATCCACAGGTATCCCACCTGGGACTTGCCCGTGGTGCTACGTTCTCTGTCCGGGCCACCATTTGAACCCCTTCGGACAGTTGGACTACGCCACCTGACCCTCAAGACGACGTTCCTCATTGCCATCACTTCGGCTCACCGGATCTCTGAACTGGCGGCCTTGTCAGTCAGAGAGGACCTTTGCGTCATCCACTCCGACAGAGTGATATTACGTCTGGACCCGGCATTCATACCAAAGATCAACAGCGTTTTCCACCGCTCGCAGGAAGTGATCCTCCCGGACTTCTGTCCGCATCCCAAGCACTCCAAGGAACGTGAGTGGCATAAGCTGGACGTCCGCCGTGCCGTGCGGATCTACATGAAAAGAACAGCTCCTTTCCGCAAGTCGGAGGCCCTCTTTGTGTCATTTCAACCTGCCACCATGGGCAAGAAGGTCACCTCCGCTACAGTAGGGCGCTGGATAAGGGCGTGCATCCAGCTGGCCTACGAACATCAGGGCAGGCCGGCGCCTCCTCGTATCACCGCACACTCAACAAGAAGTGCTGCCACATCGGCCGCATGGGCCACCCAAGCATCCATCGAGGACATCTGCCGGGCTGCTACGTGGTCAGGCCCGTCACCGTTTGTCAAGCACTATAGACTGGACACTTTTGCCTCGGCTGAGGCAGCCTTTGGGAGAAGAATTCTGCAGAGGGTTGTGGCTAGCTCCGCCTCCGTGAACAGTTCTTCCCTCCCTGGGGGATCATAGCTTTGGCATGTGCCGTGCTTGGACACTCCAAGCAGCGCCTAGGAGAATGACCGTTGTCTTACCTGAATGGTCTTTCTCTAGGCGCTGCGGGAGTGTCCAACCCCACCCTATCAGGGGTCGCGGGGTAGTTTCTTCATTGGACTGGACTATTGCATTGACAGTTCCTTTGGACACTCCTTCGTTTTTTAAAACTGAGCCTCTGAGGGGAGCAAGAGGCGGAGCTACAAGAATTCGAACTCAGTCCTTGGGCAGCAAGCTGATGTTAACCCGTGCTTGGACACTCCCGCAGCGCCTAGAGAAAGACCATTCAGGTAAGACAACGGTCATTTTAAGCTGGTATACCACCAAGCTAGAGCAGAACAGTTTATTTTTAATGGCACTAAATACTGCTGGTCTTCTTGCTGAGTTGATGGAGGGCACCTGTTTCCTCTCTCCTCCACTCTAGGTCAATGACTTGATGACAACAGCCAGTTCAAATTCCTCTGAAGAACTATTACTGCTCAAATCTTTTGGCAGTTGATACTTGCCTCTTGGAAAATGTGCACCCTAATTACACTTACAACACTGGTAGCAGAAAGTAACTAACTGGTATGACCAGATCCTGAGAGAGTTAAATGGGGTTGGATCTGATTAGTACTTGGTTGGGAGACTACCTGGAAATCTTTGGGCTAGGGCTAGACTAAACTAAGAAGTAGAAAATAAATATCAAAAGGCAGAATGGAAAGCCATTTCTATGTTGTTGCCAAGAATCTTTACATGGATGTATTCCTGTATTTGCCAGGATTTAAGCTTCCACTATTGTATTTATATTACTCTGTTTTTTAAAAGTTGAACAATTTCATTATGCAGAGGTAAGAGCAGCTATTTTTATTTGAAATAAGGGAAATGGAGGATTTTAAAGAAGTAGGAATAGTTCTTCTTAATGAGGATTTCCCCCCATGCTTTGAGAATAAAATGCCTTTTTAATTTTCTCATTGTTCATTCTTTGCCATATTTACTACATGTATACATTAGTTCCATAACTTCAGCCCACTTTCTTTCAAATCTGTTATTCTTTTTATTGTCAAAGGTACACAGTATTCTTTTTTTTTTATTCATTCATTTGTTAAATCATTTCTTTATTCTTTCTACATTCCAAGTTGCAGTCTTCCATATACGTGGGTACTCCCAGATGAGCCATAGATATTTATCTCTACTGTCCATCAGAGTTTTCCATTTAACACTAAAACCATCTTCATATGAGAAATGCAATAGACTTCTCAGAACCGGGGAAAGAGGATTATGGTTGGCAAAATATTATAAGTCAAAACTTCTATATACTTCTTCTATATCAAAGAAACAAACACCAACCTCCCCAAATGTCTCAGACATCCAGGTCATGGTTGTCCCAAAGGTGCTTTGTCAAGAGCCAACTGGACTTTCTTGTTTTTGTTTGAAGATGTTTCATTTCTCATCCAAGAAGCTTCTTCAGCTCTGACTGGATGGTTGTGGAATGGAAGGCTTGGGTTAAGGTTAGGATTCCAATCCTTCCATTCCCCACCATCCAGTCAGAGCTGAGGAAACTTCTTTGATGAGAAGTAAAACATCTTCAAAGAAAAACAATAAAGTCTAGTTGACTCTTGAAAAAGCACCTTTAGGACAACCAATGTCCCCACTGCTTCAAGACATGGCCTACAAGAGAATCAAGCAATGTTTTAACTTATTAGAAATGAGCTGTGTCTTATTAGAAATGAAACTTTAAGCCACGCCTCTGGTGCTGACTATTCCCAGTTTTTTTCAATTCAGTATGCCCAGTGGACGCCCTTAGAATTTCTCTTCATTTCTACAGATTGCTTGGACTCTCCTATTTGAATGAATGAATGAATGAATGAATGAATGAATGAATGAATGAATGAATGAATGAATGAATGTTTATATATATATATATATATATATATATATATATATATATATATATATATATATATATATATATATATATATATATATATATATGTATGTATTTGTGTTACAACCCCTGGTATGACTGGGTTCAAATCCCAGTAAGGATATGGCTAGCTGATGAGAGCTAATTAGCTCGAAATAGATCTATACTAGTCTCCCTTTATTTATTTATCAGTACAAATATAACACACACACACACACACACACACACACACACACACACACACACACACACACACACATATATATATATATATATATATATATATATATAGTCTCACTAACAGAGAGGAAATGATAGAAGGTATTGAAGCCACAGGAACCCTGGGGCCAAGTGACCATGTAATATTGGAATTCAACATTTTCAAACACAAGTAGTAGAACAAAGTGAAACTAGACTCTTGGACATTAAGAGAGCTAATTTCAATAAACTTAAGAGAGAGTTTGGGAAAAATTCCATGGATGAGAATCCTCAAGGGGAAAATAAGAAGCTTGGGAAATTTTGAAAAATGAGATTACAAAAGCCCAGTCCAGCACAATACCAATGAAGAAGAAAAATAACAGCTCCCAAAAGAAACCAGCATGGCTGCATAAAGAACTCTCTGACAAATTGAAAGACAAAAAAGATAAGTACAAAAAGTGGAAAGCGGGGGACATAACTAAGGCAGAATATCTGCAAATAGCCAGAGCATGTAAAGATGAAGTGAGGAAAGCTAAGGCTCACAATGAAGAAAGGCTTGCCACAAAAGTAAAAAATAACAAAAAATAGCTTCTTCCAACATGTTAAAAACAAGAAAAAGGTTAAGGAAACAATTGGTCCATTGCTGGGACAAAGTGGCAAGAAGGTGACAAGCAACAGGGAGAAAGCTGAACTATTTAACTCATGTTTTGCATCTGTCTTTACACAAAGGGATAAAACAGTCCAACCTATCAAAAACAGCACCATAAAAATCAGATTAGGAACACAAATTGAAATAGGGAAGAAAATGTTAAGTGAGTTCCTGTCTACCCTAGACAATTTCAAATCACCAGGACTAGATGGATTACACCCCAGGGTTCTGAAGAACTGGCAGACGAGATCTCAGAACCACTGAACTATATCTTTCAGAGATCCTGGAGTACCGGGGAACAGAGGACTGGAAAAGAGCTGATGTGGTTCCCATCTTCAAAAGGAAAAAAACAGATCCAGGAAACTACAGACCTATCAGCCTGACCTCAATACCATGAAAGATTCTGGAAAAGATAATCAAGCAACGAATTAGCGAACACCTAGAAGCAAACAAAGAAATAGCCAAACGCCAACATGGGTTTGTGAAAAACAGATCATGCCAGACTAATCTTATTGCATTCTTTGATAACGTGACAAAATTAGTGGACCAGAGGAATGCCGTCAATATAAGGTAGACCATAACCTACTACTAGATAAAGTAGAAGAATGTGGGTTAGACAGCATCACCACCAGATGGATTCGTAACTGGCTGACCAACTGCACTCAACGTGTAGTCCTCAATGGAACTGCATCTACATGGAGGGAAGTATGCAGTGGAGTACCCCAAGGCTCTGTTTTAGGCCCAGTACTCTTCAACATCTTCATCAATGATTTGGATGAGGGAATAAATGGGGAACTCATCAAATTTGCAGATGACACCAAGCTGGCAGGAATAGCCAACACTCCAGAAGATAGGCTAAAGATACAGAAGGATCTTGACAAACTTGAACATTGGGCAATAAAATGAAATTCAATGGTGAAAAGAGTAAAGCTCTACATTTAGGGGACAAAAACCAAATGCACAGGTACAGTATAGATGGTACCTTGCTCAACGGTAGTAACTGTGAAAGGGATCTTGGAGTCCTAGTGGACAAACATTTAAATATGAGCCAGCAGTGTGCAGCAGCTGCCAAAAAAGCCAACACAGTTCTAGGCTGCATCAACAGAGGGATAGAATCAAGATCACGCAAAGTGTTAATACCACTTTATAATGCCTTGGTAAGGCCACACTTGGAATACTGCTTTCAGTTTTGGTCACCACGATGTAGAAAAGATGTGGAGACTCTAGAAAGAGTGCAGAGAAAAGCAACAAAGATGTTTAGGGGACTGGAGACTAAAACATATGAAGAACGGTTGCTGCAGTTGGGTATGTCTAGTTTAATGAAAAGAAGGACTAGTGGAGACATGATAGCAGTGTTCCAATATCTCAGGGGTTGCCACAAAGAAGAGGGAGACAAACTATTTTCTAAGGCACCTGAGGGTGGAACAAGAAGCAATAGGTGGAAACTAATCAAGGAGAGAAGCAACTTAGAACTGAGGAGAAATTTCCTGACAGTTAGAACAATTAATCAGTGGAACAGCTTGCCTTCAGAAGTTGTGAATATCCCAACACTGGAAGTCTTTAAGAAGATGTTGGATAGCCATTTGTCTGAAATGGTATAGGATTTCCTGCCCAGGCAGGGGGTTGGACTAGAAGACCTCCAAGGTCCCTTCCAACTCTGCTATTGTATTGTATTGTATATATCTTTTTCTTCAGTTTGGTGAGCAGGCTTGGTGAGCAAATTTGTTTTCCTTCCCCTTTAATTGGCAAGAAGATCACTTTTTAGCCCTACCGGTGTCCTGGGCTCACCCTGGTGCCACAGGGCTACCGGCAGCTGTTGAGGAAGGCGTGTGGGTTGGAGTGCTGCCGCCAGCACGATCAAAGCAGTCCCTCTGCGATCAGGCTTCCCGTTGAGGTCTCTGCTGCCGCCGTCCGCGCTTCTTAAGGGAGCTGGCGATCGGCGCAGGGCTTCAGGGTTTATAGCAAGTTCTGGTGGCCATTTTGGTTGCCTCACTGTCGTGACGGCCATTTTGAGGAGGTCGGAAGTTCTGGCCGCCATTTTGTTTGCTCTCAGTTTCTCGAGCACGTTGCTGCAGCTGCCTGGTCACCTGGCTTCCTGCAGGTCGTCTCTTCTTGTCCCTTTCAGCTTGCAATCAGCGGGGGTGTGGCAAGGAGATCGTGGCTTCTCTGGATCGCTCTCCACCTCTCTCTCTGACCTGCGTGGTGCTGGGAGCCGTTAGAGCTCACACCAGAAATATACTTGGCTGCAATTGCTATCAGTTGCCTTCTATGTCTCTCTTCAGAGCGCTTTGGCCTGCTGACTGTCCATTTGGATATAGTTATATCTTCTTTGGAATTGGATTTGTTATTGGACTTCTCAGCGCGCAACAGTTCCATGCCTTCATCGAAAAAAACTGAGGATGGTCAGCACCAGAGGCGTGGCTTAAAGTTTCAATTCAGTCCTGGGCAGATGGATGTATTTAACCCACACTTGGACTCTCCTTCACAGCGCCCAGAAAACGACCCTTCAGGTAAGTCAATGGTCAATTTGTATCTTGACGACATGTAGTCATGTCATTGCCCAATAAGTCAAAACCACAGTGAAAGTTCACCCCCCGCCCCCAAATCATGCTTGTACTGTTCTGGGCAAGCTTGGATCTCTAATTTAGAGACTGCCTTGCCAGCCAACATGCTGTGGACTATATCCCACCAATTAAGAGGTTTGTACCATTTACTGAAGGGACACAGTGGCACAGTGGCTAAGATGCTGAGCTTGTCAATCAGAAGGTTGGCAGTTCAGCGGTTCAAATCCCTAATGCAGTGTAACGGAGTGAGCTCCTGTTACTTGTCCCAGCTTCTGCCGACCTAGCAGTTTGAAAGCACGTAAAAAATGCAAGTAGAAAAATAGGGACCACTTTGGTGGGAAGGTAACATCGCTCCATGAACCTTTGGCATTTAGTCATTTAGCCGGCCAAATGACCATGGATACTTCTTTGGACAGCGCTGGCTCTTCGGCTTAGAAACAGAGATGAGCGCCACCCTTAGAGCCGGAAACCACTAACAGCCATGTGCAGGGGAACCTTTACCTTACCATTTACTGGGGAAAAAAATCAGGATACAACTATAAAATGTAACACTAATATGTTTAAAGATTAAATAGTATATTAGGTCCCATTCATGTCATGTATGAAAAAATACTGGTCTCAACATTTTTTTGGTAATATATTCTAGCTTTTCCAGGGATATTTTAGTGATTTTTAAAATCAGTTTATATACCTTATACTTTTTGTTTCCCTCCTCTAAATCAAGCAGAGTTTTTCTAGTTCCCCATCCACAGACATCACATGCCAGAAATATTTGAGTTTCTGATTGGTGAACATTGTCGCAAAAGAGTAATCTGTCCTTAAGTAGCCCAGATCTGTTTTTGACTAGGTTATGAAATTCTTAATAACTATAGTATTTCTATTTAATAATTCAAAAGCACTTATCTTATTTTTCTTGTTTTTAATGTCCAGCTTTCACAACCTACTTTATTATTGGGAAAAATATTGTTTTAACTATACTCTTGTTGCAGAAGTACCTATACCCTTTGTAACATTTCCTCACCAGAATTAACCACATTAGTGAAATTAGCTTTTAGTTCTTAATATTTAATGTTAACCCAGATTTTTCCCCCACTTTTCAGTTTTATTTTGATAATGGCTTTCTCCTAATTTTTAAAATAAACATTCATATAACAAAGTGATATCATCTGGGTATCACAAATAGTGTTTTTGATCTCCAGTTTTGATTCCAGCTGTCAACTATTCCAATCTTGGTTAGAATGCAGTATTGCAGGCTAATTCTGCTAACTGCCAATTGCCAGCAGTTCGGCAGTTTGATCCTGACCAGTTCAAGGTTGACTCAGCCTTCCAACCTTCCGAGGATGGTAAAATGAGGACCCAGATTATTGGAACCAATAAACTGCCTCTAATCCGCTTAGAGAGGGCTGTAAAGTACTATGAAGCAGTATATAAGTCTGAATGCTATTGCTAATTAGCAAGGTTAAAACCGAGAGACAGTATACACATCCTTTATTCACTTGCTTCAATTTCTGAATCACTTTATTTTCCTAAATTTAATTTGCATGTTAACTTCTTGTTCATTGTAAAGATTCTGGTGCAGCCATTAGCTTTTATACATTTCTCATAATGCAATTATCCATTAGCTTTAATATGCAAATAAGACCAATTACAGGAATTATCGAAACTGATCACCAGTTACCAGAAGCATTTGATAACTCTTAGTGCAGCTGAAAATGGTGCAACTGTTTACTCAGTTGAAAAGGTTCAATTAATTTTTCCGCACTGACATATTGCATGCTAGATACCTTTTTGTGAAATAAATGATTCTAGCCCCAAGTCTTGATGGTATTTATTCATTTGGATAATCCATGTGAAGCTCTGAGAACATTCGGTAGGAAAGACATAGGGGGAAAATAAAATAGCAGAAAATCTGGAGCAAGGCAAATACATTTTTCTCCACAAAGTTATGGTCTGCAGTATGGCATTGATGTATACTGTCAGAAAAGGCATGTTGCTGGTACTGTCTGCTACGGAATTACATTTGGTGGGTCTTCTTTGTTGTGGTGTTTGGCTTATGGAACATTCTCTCCTCACCACCTTAAAGTCAGGTTGACTCCATCCCTGTTATTATTTAAGGAGTCCTGGTGATGCAGTGGTTAAAGTGCCGTATTTCAGGCAAACCCTGTCCACAGCCTGCAGTTTGATTCTGATGGGCTCAAGGTTGACTCAGCCTTCTGAGGTTAGTAAAATGAGGACCCAGATTATTGGGGGCAATATGCTGATGTAAACCACCCCAGAGAGTGCTGTAAAGCTCTATGGGGTGGTACATAAAGCTAAATGCTATCGCTATTGCTATTCTGAGAGTCCTCCAAGAGCTGGTTATATCACAAAGGCTGGGGTCCCAGGGAATCAAAGACTTTCTTAGATGGCTCCACTGTGGTTGATACGTTAACTCTCCCATTAGGTTTGCCTATTTTTAATAACATTTTAATTTTTAATAATCCCTTTTATATTTCTATAATGTTTGCTATTGTATATTTTATTCAATTATATGTCAGCCAGAGTTGCTTTCTGTAAGATGGAAAGCCATATACATCTGATTAATAAATAAACCTAAACCATCAAAGGCCTTGCTGTAGTCACTAAAAGCAAGCTTCCTTTTTAAATCACCTTCTCTCCTTTATCCATTTGATGGTACAATCTAATCTGCATTTCTGTCTCCATATATTTGACTTTTGTTTCCCTCCAGAATTAGTGCAGTGGTTCAGCAATCAGCACCTTCTCTGGCATATCCTTTCTTTGGTCTAGGTCCAGAATTCCGTCTCTGATAATCTCTTGACCCTAAAGTTTTGTTGCATGTTTGTTGATAAATTGCTAGTAGCACTTTAACTGCCTCTTCTCTGCAATCCAGTCGTGTTTCTTCTGTGTCTCATGCTTTCCTCTATTAGATCCAGGAATATCCAAAAAATCTTAGTTGTTTACTTGCCTGTGATTTCTTTGATCTTCTTGAAAGTATTTCATTTTTCTGTTTGTTTGTTTTTTATTATTTTTATTGAGAAATTTTCCTTGCCCTTCCTTGTCCCTCCTTAATTGAGGATGGATGTCTGCATTCAGTTGTTATATATTATGTTGTTCTTGTTGCTCTTCATCCTCTGTCTTACCTACCATGATAGAA
Organism: Natrix helvetica; assembly: GCF_964273705.1. NCBI lineage: Eukaryota > Metazoa > Chordata > Lepidosauria > Squamata > Natricidae > Natrix > Natrix helvetica. The sequence goes on along the minus strand of NC_138548.1, from coordinate 114,692,335 downwards.
AACCACTTGGGGCTTCTTCCTCTTTGAAATTTTCAGAATTTGAAGTAGGGGTGGGGGCTGCCTAGTGACTCAAGTCTTTTTATTTATTTATTTATTTATTTATTTATTTATTTATTTATTTATTTATTTATTTATTTATTTATTTATTTATTTATTTATTTATTTATTTATTATTTATTATTTATTTATTTATTTATTTATTTATTTATTTATTTATTTATTATTTTTTTATTTATATGCCACCTTTATTAGTTTACAAGTAACTCAAATTGGCAAACATATCCAATGCATTTCCCTCTTTCTATTTTCCCCACAACAAGAAGCCTGTGAGATGTTGGACTGAGAGGGAGTGACTGGTCCAAGATTACCCAGCTGGCTATCATGGTGGCTATCATGGTTAAAGTAGAACCTGAACTCATGGCCTCTTGCTTTTCAGCCTGGTACTTTAACCACTAGGGTCAAATTGGCTCTCTTATAGCTATTCCAGTTCTCTTTTTTTAAAGCTTCATATATTAAACCTGTTCCTTATATTGATCTTATGTTTTGACCGTGTGCTTCAGATCAAATCTGATTGGTATATTAATTATCTTTCATTTTGTGAATTAAATCCACAAATCATGGTATTTCATGGTCAATGCCCACAGGCTGATTTTGGATAAGTCCTTACTTCTCTCTTGGTTGAGGTGAGAACTTTCCTCATACTTATATTCCAGGAATGAATTTGCAATATTATTTTGGAGTTTGCCTTTTGCTAAGAGACTTAAGTTTGGTTACCATATTGCTAAGAGCGAGTATTGTTGAGACCATCAGTTCAGCCAAAAAAGGAGGATCCGCCTCCACTCCTGGCAAGCAGACATTAATTCATTTTCCTGTTTTCAGTCACATTTGGTACTAAGCAGAGATGGCATTGAAGTGTGGTGCCAGCCAAGCTACTTTGTGTGGAAAACGAAGAAAAAAACAGCAGCAAAACCATTAGCATTATCATAATGAATAAACCTTGCAAATTGCATATAATCTACCTGGTCTTTTAATTTATTGTCAGTATGCTTGAGAATTTCTTTCAGATTTTTTTGGGTGCTATTTTTGGACTTCATTTTTCAAAAAAAATATTTTGTTTTCAAAAATGAAGTGAAAGTGTTGCTACTGCTGTTGCTAATGTTTACTGTAATACAAGTCTTGCTGCCCACACCTTCCAATCTGAAAAAGCTCATGGTAGGAGTTTCCTCATATTTTGCCTTGGAATTTTCATTGTTGCAGCATTGTAAATCTGCCTTTATATCCCAATATGTTTGAGAAGCAAGATAGCACACTAAAAATAAGAGTGTCACTTTTTTATTCCTCTGATTATAGCCCAATTCTTATCCCTCTTTCAAGTTGCAAGGGCTAACATGACAAATTATCATTAGAACCAGTTGCTGGATTATTTAGATAATACTCTTGGACCAACTGCAGTTTTTCAACAATCGGTTAAGGGAGTGGTTGGATCAGGGTAGGGAATCTGAATGTTTCCACAGCATACGGAATTCTGGCAAGGGAAGAACTCAGTTGGTATTCTCTCCTACATTGAGAAAAACATTTCTATTTCCTAGAAACTTCTTAAGATATCTAGAAGTGTGAATCTTTACAGGCAACAGCAGTTATGGAGTGCATGTAAATAAATATCTAGAAAGATTTCCAGAGACACTGTGAGTAGATCTTATGGGAGAAGAATACTTCTTTCTCCATAGTGAGGGGAGGAGTAGCCAGGATGGGTTGACCTTGTCCTCTCTTGATTGGACTGAATCAGATAAGCTCTTTTAGCCACGCCTTGGTCACCAGGCTCCCCCCAGTTATCGACTCAGTCCATCAACGGACGGCTGTGTTCATCCTGAAGAAACTTAAAGGAAAAATTTTAAATTGCTGCAAAAGCGATTGAAATTGCCTCCACGCTGCCTGATCAATCACTAGAGGCTGAGGAAACCCCCAGCGGGGGTAGAAAGCCTGTGCAGCTACCGCTAAGGTGGCGCGCAGCCCAAGTCACAGAGCGAGACCCAGGGCACTGAGGATTCTCACCAAAGACAGGCAAGCTAGCGCCGCAGAGGCCTTTGCAACAAGGGTGACGCCCAAGGAGGCTCTAAGGGCGCTGGAGCACTCCACCGCTCCTCTCGGTTTGAGCGACGAATCGCGGCATTTTAAAACGCCCCGGAGCGCCCGCACTGGCAGCGATCGCCAGAGAACAAGGTGAGAGCCGGAGAGGCTCAGAAAGAGCTGCGGGAGGCAGGTGGAGGCGAGAGAGAGCCCCAGCAGCAGCGGAAGCCGCGCGGCAGCCTTCAAAGGCACAAGCCGCTTCCACATGCTCCAGCAAAGAGGAGCTTTTTGAATTTGGAGCCGGGAGCCATTTTGAAACCACGTGGTCCAAGATGGCGGCCCCCAGCAGCTCAGAGGAGGCCGGCACTCAGCCCTGCAGCCAGCAACCACCGGAGGCACTGAGGAGTCCTAAAAAGTTTAGAAACCATCTCGGAGGCATCAGCCAAGGGCGGGGGAGGCAAGGCAAAGGCCAAAAAGGACGCATATCTCCACCAAGGGGGCTAAAGAGGCAGGCTGTGGATCCAACCTCCCCCCCCCCAAGCCTAGCTCCAAGAAGGCAGAGGCACCAAGCCTTGGAGCGCATCGGCCACAAGGCCAGCAGCAGGAAGATCTCCCCCCCCCAGCCTGGAAACAGGAAAGATTACCAGGTTTCTCTTCACCTGGCAGGGCTGCAGAAGGGGACCCCTCCCTCCAGGTGAGGATTCCCTTCGACACCTCGGGCTTTATCATCTTGTGTTCCGGCAACCTTGGTATCACGATTTATGCAAGCCCTATTCAATCCTTTTCTGAGTGCCTGACTAGCTGGAGAAGCCCAGACAGGGCAACGAGGCTCAGATCGCTGCTGAGGCTTTCCCTTTAAGGAAAAACTTTCCCTTTAAGGAAGAGAAAGGAAAGCAGCTGGAGGAGGGGGCAGCAAGGCTCTCAGCGAGCTGCTGTTAATAGCAGGAGGCCACAGGAGAGAGTGCAGCAGCTCTTAGTAGCACAAGCCGCTTTTTCAAAGCCCTGACAGGCAGGGCTGTTGTATTTGCCATGCAGCGCCATTTGAAAAGAAGGGGGAGGAGAGTCCCATGTGGCCGAAGATGGCGACCTCCTGCAGCTCAGAGGACACAGGCAGGAATCAGGTCCTTGTTTCTAAAGCCAGCAGCCCAACTGGAAGAGCAGAAGAGCCTCCAATCAGGTTAGAGATTACCCCTGAAGGTCCATCCAAGGGTGGGGGCGGCAAGACAAAGAGCAAAATGAAGCACACCTCCTCCAGGGCGGCTAAAGAGGCAAGCTCCGGCTCCAAGCCTCCCAAACCTGCCTCTAAACATGAAAGGCAGAGGCATAAAGCCCTAGGCGCATCTGCCATAAGGCCATCAGCAAGAAGGCTCCCCCTGGTCTGGAGCCTGATGCGATCACAGAGGAGGATCCCTCCCAGCATGTGAGGATTCCCATTGATACCTCAGGCATCTGGGGCTCTATCCAGGGATGGCAGTCACGTTCACTACGGGGTATTCTCCTCCCTTCTACCTCTGCAGGCATGGGGGTGTGGCAACCACCCGAGGCAGAACAGTGTAAAGATGAGGTTATTTTGAGCTCCCCTTGAGTAAAAGGGACATTGAAGTTGAATCCCAAACTCCATTTGCAGTCTAACTGAAATCAGCTGCCGGGATTTCCCCCACCCCATCTTGGAGCAAAGAGGAACATCCCATTTCAGTGAGAAAGGCTGATTATCTCTCCTAAGATGAAGGACTCTGTTGTGATTAAGAAAATATGTTAAAAAGGGGCCAAGAGTTGCATAGAAATGCATTGTCTACCACCTAGCTGATTCAATCTGCTCTGAAAAGCCTGTTTTTGTTCTACTCTGATACACTGAGAAAGCAGATTCTGCAAAGTTAGAAAAGCATGTTTCCTCTCTCTCCTTGTTTGAAAGTAAGATCGACCTTGTTTCCATCTAATTGAGCTCCAGGGGACGGGGATCCAGGAATCGCATGATAAAGCAACCCCACCTCTTCCCAACCTATGTAATCTGATCTGCTGTTGTTTAGGCCAAACACATATGGCCTGACAAAGAAAGAGAAACCTGATGCAGATTCCAAGCCTTACTCCTTAAGTGGTTGTAAAAGCCTCATGGAAAGATCTCCATGGAAACAAAACTTGAATGAGAAAGAGGTCAGCTAGCCCAGACCCAACCTCCCAAATCCTTTGAACTTTAATGATAAGTTGTCCTGACAACGAGGGGCAATAAAGACGCCCCAACCATCCCAACATCAGCTTACCTTGTGTGTGCAAAGCCTTTGGGCAGCCAAAGGGCCAAAAGGCAGATGTAGTTCAGCTGAAGAGATTGCTATTCTGTTGTGGATTGGTTACTATTGTTTATGAATTATTTGGGAAGGGCTCAACCCCTATAGAAGGTACCAAACTAGCCAGGTTCAAGACGGGATCCAAGTTCGGGTAAAGACCTTTAGGAATTCCTCAATTGGAGAGTCAGCTTGACAAATTTAACCAGCAGAATAGCCTTGGCAACTAGAGCCGAGGTGGCACAGGGGTTAGAATGCAGTACTGCAGGCTACTTCATCTGACGCTAGCTGCAGTTTGGCAGTTCAAATCTCACTGGCTCGAGATTGACTCAGCCTTCCATCCTTTAACAGCAAGGAAGGCGCCATTACCAATCACTCCAAACAGTAGGCACAAGCAGCGTCCACTAGTGGCTCCTCTACAAACTGCAATCCAGTATTTCGGGCCAACACTTGCAATGCCTAATGGCCGACAAGTGAACTGCACCTGCATCTCCAAAGCCCTGCAACGCACTCTGGTGGCTGACCAGTGAACTGCGCCTGCATCTACAAAGTCTTGCAACGCACCCTAGTGGCAGACAAGTGAATTGAACTCAAAGAATTCATAATACATTCAAGAAATTTTCTGAGCTAATCCTAGTCATAGAATCATAGCACCCTTCTAGCCATGGCAAAAGGGTCAGACAGACCGGTCCCCATGCCTGAACCCACCACAAACTCAGAATTGGATGTCCAACTATGAGAAAACGCAGAAGCACCTCAGATTGCTTATGACCTTAGACAGCATTCGCTGAGGGCAGAACATATAACAGGGATGAACAATATCAGAGCTGACTGGCTTAGCCGGACCAAGGTGGACAATTTGGAGTGGAAGCTGCAGCCAGCAATCTTCGAGGAGCTGGCAGAGTGCTTCGGATGCTCAGAGGTCAACCTATTTGCCACCCCTCTCAACGCCCAGCTCCCGAGGTTTTACTCCATGTACCGGACATGGGGGGGGGGCGGAGGGGTAGATGCTCTCCGCGGCCCTTGGCCCTGGGGGCTCCTCTATGCCTATCCACCCTTACCCCTGATCCCCAGGTCATACAAAAAATCTTGCGGGAGGGGGCGGAGGTGGTACTGATTGCCCCACACTGGCCCTGAAGGCCTTGGTTTGCCGATCTCCAATCCCTCTCAGGGACAGGTCCTGGAAGATCCCCCAGGAGAGGATCTCCCTCAGTCAGGGGTCGCTGGAACACCTGGACCCTCAGTGGCTCCAGTTGACTGCTTGGTGCTTGAGCGGAGCATCCTGAGGAAGATCACTTCTCCCCTAGGGTTATACAGACTATCCAGGCAGCTCGCAGACCCACCACGGAGCGCATTTACGGTGCTACAGGAAGGGCTTTTTCAACATGATGCATCTCTAGGGGCCACGATCTCGTCCGGGCCACTGTTGCACAAGTTCTGGACTTCCTTCAGGCGGGGCTGTCCAGAGGGTTGAACATGATTTGGAGACAGGTCTCGGCCATTTCATCGGTAGTCCTGTGTGGTAGATCTCAGACACTGACTCACCATCCGATGGTCAGGCGGTTTCTCAAGGGGGCCTCCAATCTTAAACCGCCCACGGTGCACAGGTACCCTTCCTGGGACTTACACAAGGTGTTGGACGCTCTGATAGCCCTCTGTTCGAACCATTACGAACTGTCTCTCTGAAGTTCCTGACACTTAAGGTGGCCTTTTTGGTGGCCATCACCTCCACCAGGAGGATATCCGAACTGCAGGCTCTGTCTACCAGAGAAGATCTCTGCGTGTTCCACCAGGATAGGGTAGTGCTAAGGTCCTTCATACCCAAGGTGTGTTCTTCCATCGCTCGCAGGAGCTGATATTGCCCAATTTCTGCCCGGACCCTTCTCACCCATTAGAGAGGAAGTGACACACCTTGGACGTGAGGAGGGCTCTGAGGATTTACCTCAGAAGAACCAGGCCGAACAGGAAGTTGGAAGCCCTATTTGTTTCCTTCCAGCCAGGGTCCCTGGGGAAAAAGGTGACTTCCATCACGATAGGCAGGTGGTTAAGAACCTGTATTGCTTCTGCCTATCAGGCACGGGGTCTGCAAACACCAAGCTCTATCACAGCGCATTCTACACGAAGCGCAGCCACTTCGGCGGCCTGGGCCATGCAGGCCTCACTATCTGAGATCTGTAGGGCAACCACGGGGTCTCCCCCTCACCATTCGTGAGGAATTACAAGTTGGACTCCTTTGCTTCTGTGGAAGCCTCATTCGGACGTAGGGTGTTGCAGGCTGTTCACAGGGTGGGGGACACGCCTCACCAGGCATAAATTTGGGCATATACTCAAATGTATAACCCTCCCTGTGTAGGCTTTGGTACGTCCCATCCTGGACACTCCTCCCCTCACTATGGAGAAAGGGCGTTGGTACTTACCTGATACGCCTCTTCTCATAGTGAGGGAGGAGTATCCAGCCCCTCCCTGATATGGGTATGTTGCAAAATTGTTATGTTGTTTGTTGAACTGTTCTGTTGAAGTAATAAATAAAGGTCTGAACCTAAAATAAAGTGTAGAGTGGATGACACAGCGAGTTGGATAGAGTTCTTCGCCGATAACTGGGTGGAGCCTGGTGACCAAGGCATGGCTAAAAGAGCTTATCTGACTCAGCCCAATCAAGAGAGGACAAGGTCAACCCATCCTGGATACTCCTCCCCCAGTATGAGAAGAGGCATATCAGGTTAATACCAACAACCTTTTTCTTCTATTGCATCCTTTTGTGATGGTCATTGTATTGTATATGACAATCTGTAAATATTTAGGTTAGCTTTTGGAATGTACAACATTAGGAAAGTAGAATTTATCTCTGCGTACCTCACATACTCCCAATTCCTCCCAAATTCTCTGCTAAGCTCTTCAACTGGCTTAGTAATGATTGTGTCTGTGTACACCTGTTGGCTTTGGCCAGAGTGGGTTACAGGCAATGAGGTAGGTTTAATGAGAATTAGTAATACCTGTAAAAAGGCACAGAACGAAGCCTTTAAGCAAGTGATGTTTTCATCTGCCAGGTTTCTTCCTTTGAAATGGAGCCAGATTTCTAAGTTCATGCAAATTGTTCAACTTGTGAAAGTGTTTCTAAGGTTTATGTGTGTGTTCTTTTGAAGCAAGGTCTACTAATCTAGTTCCAAGCCAACATTTTCCTTCATTGCAGCCAGGAAAATGAGGTTTTTAAACTGAGGCATGTTCTCCATAGTTATTGGCATGACAACTGGAATGTTTAAGTATTTGACTTCATTTTTTGTGCTGAACAGGCCAAACTCACCATAGTCAAACTTTAAACAGAAGAAGTGAAAGTATTTCTACTGCGAATGGAATAATACACCATTATTAATATATTTGGGTTTGGGAAAAAGAATTTGTTATACAGTACTTTCCTTTTAAAAAAATGTATATTCTAGCACAGACAAAACACAGTTTTAAAACCATTTCCGGCAAAATTTCACCTTTGCTTCTGAATTGCTTTGGTTGCTCTGGGGAATAATTCGTTGCAGGAGCAAGCATGAAAGCAAGAATATTAATTCTTCTGGACCCCTGTGAGGCTTTAATACCATAGTTTGATGATAGATGTTTTTAGATGTTTCCTACTGTCTTTAGGAAGAAAACTGGAAATAACGGCAATTAGGAAACAAAAGTGTTTGAAAGTAAGTTTAGAAAAGAGTTGAATATTAAGAGACCTGTTACAAGAATAAAGAGGCTAATAATATAGTTCATTCTGTCTTTATAGCACTCTTAATATAGATAGGGCAAATACTATAGCCATACAGTTTATTGTTCTACTTTTTTCGGTGAAATGCTGGTACTGGTGATTTCTGTTCAATTCTATTGTCTTTCTAGACATTTATATGAGGAAGTACAAATATAAATTTGTATATTTATACAAATTGTATATTTAATTAAGGAAAAATGAAATTATTAACCTGCTACCCTCTACAACCTTGTGCTCATTTGCCTTTGATTTCACTGTTGACTCCTGCTGATTACTTAGACAAATCCTAGACAAATATTTTCTTGATAATGTTTCAGAAGTGGTTTACCATTGCATCCATCTTAGGACTGAGAGTGACAGGTCCAAGGTTAACCAGCTGTCTCTCTGCTTAAGGCAGGACTAGAAGTCAGAGTCTCCAGTTTCCAGCCTAGTGTCTTAGAAGCAATACCTGTTGTTGTATTGATCTTTAAGGTTGTGAAAAAAGCTCCAATAAGTTACCACCTATTAAGTACAGTACTGAGTAGAGAAATGGACACACAAATACAAGACTCTCAAAATCTTCCTATATGCCCTTTAACCATTTATATCAATATCACTAGATTCCTATCAGTGATAGCTTGCATATCATTCTTCAAAAGATCCTGAGGAAAAATATATTTTAGGATGCCAATAAAATGTTTTCACAAATAGTTTTGCAAAAGCTTTAGTTCATATTTCATATTTATGAGACTAGGTAGCAGGAAGTCGCTGTGGACTCTTAACACACTGTGCTGTTGGAAAAAAAATTGTGAAATCTTTAAAAAGAATTGTTCCATATTCTCAGGAACTACAGTTCACTGTAAGAAAGAAAAGATGTGTTTGTAAATTAAATTCAAAATGCTTTGAACCCAAAATAGCTAGAAGTATTCCAAGCCTGAAATGGCACATTCTGAACTCAAAGGAATTTAAATATAAATAATTTGCACACAACTAGTAGAAGGCTATTCTCGCATGTTAGTATGTTCCTTCAAGTATTTTTCAATACATAAATGTTGTATTGTCCTAACTCCTGTCACCCAAATCAGAATGATTGAAGCAGCTTTTCTAGGCACATTCTAAACTAGCTGCCATAAGTATTGTGATCTACTGCTTCTGGCAGACATTAGTTTAAAGAAGGCTACCATATAGAACAAGAAAAAGGATTATTTGTTTAATTGTAATTCTGATTGTACAGTGCACAGATTGTAATTGGGGCAGTTTATGTAATTTTTCTATTGATTTTTCAATATTGAAAGCATCACAATGTTTGATAGTTATAAGAAAAAATACCAGTGAGTGATATAACTTTGTAAATATAAATGGTTAAATTTAGATAATATTTTTCATGGGGCTCTCGTAGCACAAACTCACTCTTTTTTTACAGCCTTTCACTTGTGGACCATTAGCATGGCTGTCTGATTTTCAAAATGTGAATGTATGTATTATTTGCATGAAATGTCACCTGTCTAGTTTTATAAAAACAGTGGAAAAGACAGCTGGGCACTCACATACAAATAAATGCATACACATGAGAATGAAAATTTTTCTAAGCACTATCCCCTCACCCAAAATCAGCCCCTACAGTTGTTTATCCAAAAGTGAAGTGGCTGAGTGATTGACCTTATGATAGATCCCTGGGATTAATGTCTGAAATTGATCCTCATTGTTCCCTCATACTGTATGTAGTGTCCCAGTTGTCTTCATTCATTGTGTAGTTATAAAAATAATTGAAAGCAACAACTTGAAGGATTTAGATGGATATAATGAATTGACTAATCTAGTCCATTTGTTGAAAATAGTTCATTTGATCTTGATTGCTGGATAAATCTTATTAAAACAGGTGAAGAAATATAACATTGCTCATCCTCTTCCATTTCTAAGTTCAGCTTTGGGGGAACAGAGTGCAGCTCAATTCTGAAAAGATTGACTAGCTGTGACTTTTTTGCCTCAACATTTTTACATGCCTATGGAGATTCTCAGCCATCCAGGCCATGGTTGTTCCAAATGTGCTTTTTTTTCAAGAGGCAACTGGACTTTCTGGTTTTTCTTTGCAGACGTTTCCCTCCTCATCCAAAAAGCTTCTTCAACTTTTGGATGAGAAACAAAACACCTTCAAAGAAAAACCAGAAAGTCCAGTTGCCTCTTGAAAAAAGCACATTTAGGTCAACATTTTTACCTTTTTATTGGATGGGATTTCATTTCCCCATTTGAGACTGGTGCCCAACTTGGAGCACAACTGCTTCTTGATGAGCAGATAGCACCAGTGGCCAGGTTCATCTTGTGCACCAGTTGCGTTCTTTCCTTAGCTGAGAGGTCTTTCACATGGTCACATACTCTGGTCATTCATAGCCTGGTCACCCCGCTACTGGACTACTGCAATGTGCTCAAAATGAGGTTGCCCTTGAAGACTATCCAGAAGTTACAGCTGGTTCAGAATGCAGCAGCATGAGCAGTAATGGGTACCTCATTATATTCATGTGTCATTGCTGCTATATAAGCTACATTGACTGTTAGTTGGCCTTTGGGTGCATTTCAAGGTGCTGAACATTATCTATAAAGCCCTTCATGGCATAGGGCATGGTTATCTCAGGAATCATAGTCTCCAATTGTTTTTGCCCGCTTGGTACATTTAGGCAGAATGGGTCCGCTCCAGGTCCATTCAATTAAATCAGGGGTCCACAAACTTTTTAAACGGGGGCCAATTCACGGTCCCTCAGACTGTTGGGAGCCAGACCGGCTGGGTGCGGGTGCTAGACCGTCATGTAACGGGGTGGTGGTGGTGCTAGGTCATGTGACTTGGTGGGCGTGGCCAATTTAACAGTATATTAAACAATGCACACAAATTAAACTTTAATTTGTTTTGCTCTTGGGAGTGTTTTATTTGCTTTTGTTTGCATGTTGCTCTTTTGGTTGCCTTTTCTTTTTACTACATCATTTTTTTCAGTTGTTTAGGAGTTTAGTTCTCCACTTCAGGAAACTCAGTTTTGCAGCAATTCTTCTCAGCCTCAAGCAGCTTACAATCAACAAGTCTCTCTCTACCGTTCTCTCTGTCTATCTCTCTCTCTCTTTATCTATCTTCTGGAGGTGGGGGAGGTGAAAATTGGGCCCGTTTTTGGCCTCATTTTTCACCTCCCCTGTCTCCAAAAGCATTCTGCAGGCAAAAATGGGTGAAAACAGCCCATTATTTGGGCAAAACTGGGCTGGTTTTGGCCTCCTGGGACGTCTATATGTCCCATTTTTCACCTCTCCCACCTCCAGAACGTCTCCGCAGGCCAAAATAATTACCTTTCAGTTCCAGCCCGCGGAGCTCACGAAGGTAAGTCCAGCGCTCGGTCAAAGGGTGGGCGGGGCAATGTCGGCAGGGCAGCTTCGTGGTCCTATGCAGGCAGGATTAATGGCTTCGGCAGGCTGCATGTGGCCCGCGGGCTGTAGTTTGAGGACCCATGAATTAAAAGTTGTCATCTTATCACTGATGAAAATATGCCTTCCGTCACTGTCTTTCAAAACAGCCCCCTCAGAGATAGGTTTGGCACCCATTCCCTGGAGTTACAGAAGGCCGTTAAGACCTGGCTATGTTGCATTATATGTTTTCTGCACAGAATGGGAGATTACTTTCTGACTACATGTGTTTTGAAAAACAGAGAGAGCAAGAAAGAGAGCAAATGTGTGGAACCATGCTAGGTTGTGAAATGTGGAATCAGTAATAGCTTATCCAAATACACATCTTTATTTTCTAGAGAAAATTGTCTAAAATTGTTTGGAGGTTGGAAAACTCAAAACGTCTATCCTAGTATAAAGAAGATATTGGTAAAATTTTTAAACTTTAATTCCAATTTTTATATAAACTCAGTTCTGTATTTCTTTCCTTAGATCTGTGATATACATATGCTTATATTTATGAATTATGACAATAACACATTTCTATAAATATTGTCTTTAATTATACTCCATTCGGTATGCAAAAATCCATGTATTTTTGGGTCATAAATTGGATTTTAGTTCATAGCTAATTCTATCTATGTAAGAACACTAACTCTTTTCTTATAACAACAGAGAAAATACATTTTCAGAATTTTTATCTTTTACCTGGATAACTTCTATGATATCTGGATAATGTCCTATTAGCATGATTGTACTCCTCAATACTATGGTAAAAAGATGAAAAATCTTACTGAATTAAGTAAAATGGAACTTTCCTGCACTGTCTCACCTACCCCTAGTTAATTTCTGGGTTTATTAGCCTTGGTAGGCTGCATTATGCCTCCCCTTTTTTAAAAAAAGCAGAACTGATTAATTTTGTATAATTTGTAATTGATTTACTGTTGCTAGAATTTTGTTACATAATAAATGGCCCTGGAAGCAGAAAAACACAATCACTTTCATTTTTAACATCTTCTCTAGTTAAATCAGAGAGACATTAATTAAGTACAATGAATGCCAACCAAGATGTCAGTGTGTTTTTTGGTACTATAAGTTTTCTGTGGTAAAATACCTTACTATATATATCATGCTCTGTCCATGTCTCTTAGAGACTTTTTCATGGCTGGCTGAACAAAAATGCTTTAGAACCTAATTGATAGGAATTGCAAAATTGTATACGGTTCCTAGGCTTAAGGTTCACTTTCCCTGACTTTTTTTACAGGAAGTATATGAAATGGTATAATAAATATTTGTCATTAATGGTCAAAGTGTTTACTGAAGTTATACCATATTTTCCGGCATATAAGGTGACTTTTTAGCCTATAAAAATCATTCCAAAAAACGGAGGTTGTCTTATACGCCGGGTATATGGCAAGCTGAAACTTACCAGTTCCAAGCTGGGATAAGATTATTTTCCCAAACTAATTACCAGATGTGTAGCAATTCAGTTGCCTTTAAAAGAAACTCTTTGCATGCTCAGGAATGGTCTAGGCCTTCTTCCTTCCTCCTGAAGTCCAGACTCCCGTGTTAAAAAGAATTTTAAAAAATAATGAAGCCAGGCTTCCAAACCCGCCATCTGGAAAACAAACGGTATAAAAGCCCGGCGTGACTTTGCCTGCATATTGTGACTCCCCTCTTCAGTCGGACTAATCCATGGGACAGGAAGACGGAGGGGGGGTCTGCCTTTCCGCTTTCCCGGCTGGTCACGTGTCCTAAACTTTTTCTTCGCTTTCCCCCTCTCAAAGATATCGGGGGAGAAAAAATACATGGGGTGACACCCAAAGGAAGAGCCTTACTGAGGAAAAGCATCTTCTCATCTCGCTCTTTCGATCCTCATTCCCTGGCCCGCTTACTTAGTACGGTCCTATCCGGTGAAGAGGTTTCCCCCCTGGGCCCAGGGGAGCTTTTGGGCTTGTGAGCCAAGAGGAGGTGGAAGCGGCTGAGCTGGGCTGCTAGCCGCTCGGAGTGGAACCAGACAAACCTGGCCATGAGGAGCTGGCGTCGCTCCTCGCGATTTCCTCAAACTTCTTCCAAGCTCTGATCCCAGGGGATGCGGCACAGGGATGAAGATGAGGAAAAGCAGGGTGTACTGCATGGTCTTGGCCACTTGCTTGGGTTCCTTGCTGCTAGTCATCTTCTTCCAGAACAGCCTGAACCTGGGTGAGTTAAAAATTTACCCCGCAGTCCCATCCTGTTCACCTTTTTCACCTCGGCAAGCAATGTTCCTTCGGGCGGGGAAACGCTCTCTTTTTTCTCAGCCCGTAAATTGAAACAATGAAGAGACTCATGGCACTACCAGCCTTTTATTTCTGGCGGAAGTTCTTCACCAGAGACCCAACACCTAGGTTTAATAAGGTGACCTCGGGAGACCCGCTTTGTGGCTTTCGCTGCAAAAGGCTTCGCATCAGACCATCCCTCCACCCACCCCTCACCTGTGCCTTGGCAAAACTGTCCCAGACCAAAATGGGACAACCCGCCACGGCCAACTTGCTGCGGGACAATATTGAAATCAAATCTGATGTTTTTTAATTTTTATTTGGTGTGCCTCGGAAGAGGGGTAGTCTTATACGGCGAGTATAGCCCAAACCCTATATTTTAACAGGAAAAGTGGGGGGTCGTCTTATACACCCAGTTGCCTTATACTCTGGAAAATACGGTAGCTTTCTAGATTTGCTATGATGATTGCAATATGACTTGTATAGAATAAAGAGCCCTTTGATCCAATGAATTTTAGGGAAAAAATTGCAGATGCAATCTATTTGTGAGGGGCTGGTATTAAGTCAAACATAAATTGTTATCTTTTTTGGCATCCCCGAGATGTGGGGAAACATCCTTCTGCTAACAGAACAATCTGCTAGCCATTAAGAACAAAGGGATCCAGTGCTTGACTCATGGAAGACATGTGTTATGCAGATACTATTTGGTGGAGAAGAAAATATAAGAAACATTATTAAGAACAATAAAGTAAATGGTTTGATTATTGACTAATATGCCACAGCCTTGGTTGACTACCTAGATGTGCATTCAGTTAAATGCTGTATGAGAGAGATATGTGGAAATATTTTAGGTTTCTTATAGTCACTGGACATTGGTTTAATGGTTTAATTATTATAAACTGCCATCAGTTCAATCAAACTGGTAGCACACAAATCCAATAAACAAATTCTATGTTTTGATATAAGATCATTAATAAGTTACTACTTTTGAGCCATTAATATTAATTAATAGAGCCATCAAGATAATTAATTAGTTACTACTGTTGAGCCATGTACCACCTATTCCACACTTGTGCATTTGGCTTTTTCTTACCTAATATAAAAACCTTACTTTTCTCTATATCAGGGGTCCCCAACCCCTTGGCTTTGATTGGATCCCGTGTCGTGGCCCTTTTGGAACTGGGTAGTGCAAGCAGCAGGTGAGCAAGCACATGTGTGCAGCTCCACTTGCACAATGCATGATTATATGAACAGAGACTGTGCACACTTGTTGCTTGTACAAGTGCCCACTGCTCACATGGAACCATCCCTTCAAAGGATCTTGGAAGTCCTAATGAACAATCACTTACATATGAGCCAGGAATGTGCTGCAGCAGCCCCAAAAGCCAACACAGTCCTAGGCTGCATTAACAGAGGATAGAATCAAGATCATGCCAAAAGTCTGTGGAGATTCTCAGTCATCCAGGTCATAGATGTCTCAAAGGTCATTTTTCAAATGGCAAGAGGACTGTTTTTCCTTGAGGAAGAAGAACAAAACATTTCATTTCTCATTCAAGAAACTTCATCAGTTATGATGGTGGTGGCGGCGGATGGAAGGATAGGTACTGACGATTGAGACTGGATGGTGGGGGGATGGAAGGATAGGCTCTGACCAGATGGTTGGGAGGGGAGAAAGGATGGATTGTATTTCTTTGCAGTCCTTGATTATTAGCACTCTCCATGCGAGCTCTTGAAGGCAGTTGGGAGCTTACCTTTGCCCTTAGGATCACTTGAATCAGAGTGCAATTGGTTGTGGAATCTTCTTGGAACGTAGACTGAAGATAGGTGATGTCTTATCTCTCCCCCTCTGTTGAGAGAGGGCTTCTGCTCAATGTTAGCATAAATGGCCTCTTTTATCCTGCTTTCAAACCAATGATCCTCTCTGTCCAAAATGTGGACTTTGCCATCTTCAAAAGAGTGACCTTTGTCTGTTATTCTGTTAAGTAAGTCTTCTTTGGGAAGGTTTTTATAGCAACACATACACATTTGCTTCCATGGCATCTCCAATACCATTTCATCTTTTTGCTTTTTATAATTATATGGAAGATATATATATATATATATATATATATATATATATATATATATATGTGTGTGTGTGTGTGTGTGTGTGTGTGTGTGTGTGTGTGTGTGTGTGTGTATGTATGTATGTATGTATGTATATATATATATATATATATATATATATATATATATATATATATATATATATATATATATATATATATATATATATATATATATATATATATATATATATATCAGACGATTTCTGGTATAGTAACTATAAATGAAGATCCAGTCCAGCTATTTGTTAAGAATAAATAAATGACAGCCATACCTTGAACCAGTAAAAACAAGTTGTTATTTTAAAATAACATGTTATCAAACTAGGATGCTTCTTAATGAATTTCTCCTCTTAGGTGATTGTATTCATTATTTGTTTGATGTAATCTAGGGTTAGAAAAAAATTGTGGCCTGTGAATACTATCTAGAAACCATTCTGCCCCCCACATCAAATCCCATTTTTGTTTGTGTAGCTGCATGTGTTTGGTTTCAATCACCTCTCTCAAGGAAATAGCAGCCATTGGTAGGGGTTTGTTCTCTACCTTCTTATCTCAGTCAGATTTGATGGTTCTTTGTTAATTATTCAAAACCAGTACCTTTATAGAATTGTTGTAACTGATGTATGTTTGTCTTAAGTCAACCCTATAAATAAAGCACATTTTACTTAAAGTCCCTGTAACCATTCTAGAATAGATTCTTCAAAGTTTCTCAATAAAGGGAATGCTAAGATTCAAAACAGATTGTGCAATCTGAAATATTTATTTAAAGTGTTTAACACCTGGAAATGAAGCTTGCTACACAAATATGCTTAAACTAGAGACCTACGCATTTAGTTAAACAGAAATATGGAACATGAGAACACTTTATAAGTATGCACTTACAGATTATTGGATTTGCAGTATTCTTTCATATTAAATAAATGTATGTTTATTAAAGAGGATGATACAAGAAGGGAATGTATTAAACATACATAAGTGATTTAAAAATTATATTTTTAGTATTTGTTGGGTGGAGATTATTTTAGCTACTATATTAATTAGGACAAATAATTAACATGTGTTTAAAGAAGGAAGTAAAATTTCTTAGTGTTCAGGATATTTTATGGTTTCTGATTTGTCCTTTTAATTGCTTTAAAAAAAATTATCCATTAAGATTTACTAAAGAAACTCTCATAATTTTCAGTAGTCTCAAAGTGGAATCTTATAATAATGTTTGGGTTTTTCACAGACTATGGGTTTCCTTCCACACTTAATTCTGTCGGGCTAAAGGACTTAAGAATGGAACTGGTATACACCTGAAAACAGGGGTGTCAAACTTAATTTCACTGGGAGCTGCATCAGGGTTGTGTTTGACCTTGGGGAGGCTGGGATGGGTGTGACCAGGGTGGATGTGGCCAGCTCTCTGTCACTCATGTCGGGGGCATCTGTGGTGGCCCGAGTGCTCTGCCAGCGAAAATAGACTCCTGAGCTCCATTTTCGCCCTCGATGGTTTCCTGTAACCCTCTGCCAGTAAAACGGAGCCCTGGAAAGCCGGCAACGGCCTCCCTCCTCTGGCGTTTTCATTGGCACAGGCATCGCAGGCCAGTTTTTTGCTGTTTCCAGGGTGGCCCCGGGGACCACATCTAGGGCCTTGAGTTTGACATCCCTGCCCTAAACTGAAGTTTTTCTTTGCTTATTTATTTATTTGCATTATGAACATTGCCTTTACTCTGTATTGATGATGTTTTCACATATTTACACCTATATTTTGTCTGTTTATTTATTTATTTTTGAGTTCCCATCTTAGCAAACAGCTCACAATTCAAAGCATATACTGCAGTTAATTTTTTAAAAAAAATAAAACAATGAAAACAATAATTCGTTTAAATAATTTTTAATTAATTGGATTTTTAAAGGAAACCTTTAAAGTATACTTTCTCCAATGAATGATTTCTGATTCTTATTCACACTCAGGCCCACACCTCTTTAGCAAAAGAGTATCCTTTTTGAAAGAACACGTTGGGGTTAGAGAAAAAAGATCCTTTGGGCCTCTTGACAAATCAGGGCCAAGAATCAAGGTAAATGTCACAAATATAATTATTACTTAGAGAGAGAAAATTAGTGTGAAAATGGTTCTTCAGTTTATTTAGTATTATGCAGGCATATTCATTTAGATGACAACTTGTAGCTTTGCTATATCAAACAGAAGTATACCTTCCTGTCATAGAACTACTGTTGTTTTAGTTGTCCTCTTGCTCTCTTTGTGCTTGCTATATATAACAGCTAAAATAATTTGAACTGGCTGTTCTTGAATCAGCCATAGGTTCTGAATCTGATTTGCCAGCTTTACAGCTGGATACTATCATCTTTTGTAGTCAAGCAGACGGGGGTGGGATTCTCTTGCTTTTGGATTACAAGCTCAACATTTTAGACATAATTAAAACAGAGTAATAGGAAAAATATTTGTATGTGTGTATTTTCCATATTATTGGCATATAACACATGAGAAAAAGTGGGAACGACAACTTGAGTGTGTTATGGTATAAAGCCGGCACATGCAGTTCTAGCATGCAGCACACAAACTGCTTGTATTGCTCTTCTGTCAGCTCTCATTTTTCACACAGCTCAGAGACTATGAATAAATAGACCCCACTAACAGGATGTCCTGGTTTTAAAAGTTTCAGATGGAAGATCTCTCTGCCCCGGAGCACAATATGCTTTGCATATTGAGCCTCTGAGTAAACGGTTCATGCTGCTGTGTGGAGTGGTTTGCATTGGTTTCATTTACTGTAATTTCATGTATTTAGTCTACCTAACCTTTTAGACATCTTGTGTGTAGATTTTAGCATATTTTAAATTTCCTTCCATATTATCTGGGATCTAGGACCATTTGCAGGTTAAAGTCATGGGTTTCCATTGCTCCCTTTAGTTCTTGGTTTAGCTACAGAGCTCAATCTCATGAAAATATAACAGGTTATGCCTGTCACACTAAACTGCATTTGTAGGGCAGTATGGTAAGGAAGGATATAATTCTCTGACTGAAGTGTTGAAGTCCCAAAGGTGCTTTTTAAAACGCAATTGGACAATTTTACAGCTCCCCTGGGGTCCACAGGCCACAGGTTGAGAGCCACAAGGGGTGGGGGGAAGGATTGAGAGAACTATCAGGCAAAAAGATGTAGAAATGTCTAAGAGGTGATTAACTGAAGAAAGAGACAGAGGCGCTAAGTTCAGGCTGCATAACTCCAAATTTTAGAAATAATTGCATACAAAGCCAGAATTTAGAAGACAGTAACATACAGCAAATGCCACCTAGACAGTAGATTATCTAGTTAGCTGCTGCAAGAAGATTTATATTATTGAAGAAACAATCCTGCGTGAACCAGAACACTGTGCACTTTAGAACTACACATCTAAATTCTGGTGCTGCTATATGGGTGATACGTTTGTCACAGGGGTGGGTTTCAATTTTTTTTTTACTGCCGGTTCTGTGGGCATGGCTTGTTTGGTGGGTGTGGCTTTGTTAGTCATGTGATGGTGGGCATGGCTTGTTGGCCATGTGACTGGGTGTGCTTCATGGTCATGTGAATGGTTTGTCATGTGACTGGTTGATCGTGTGACTGGGTGAGCGTAGCTGGTTGGTCATGTGATGGGTGGGCTAGCCAACTTGATGTCACTCATGTCAAGGGGCGCCTTACTTGGTCTCTCCCCGCCTCAGAGGCCTCAACGAGATACAATTTCTCTGTCTATTTATTTACTACTTCTGAACATCCAAAATATACTATTTAATCCTATGTATATATGCTATATATGTACATACATATTACATAGTATAGATCAGCGATGGCGAACCTTTTTTGGCTCACGTGCCACAAGTGGGGGGAACGCGGGGGGGTCGTGTGCGGGCGTGCCGCACACGCGCACAACGCCCCCCCCAATTTTACATGCTTTTTTCACCCTCCCCAGGCTCCAGAGGCTTTATAGGAGCCTGGGGAGGGCGAAAAGAGCCTCCCCCACCCCCCCTGGAGGCCCTCCAGAGGCTTCAGGAACCGTCCGGAGGCTTCCCTGAAGCCTTCGGAGCACTTAAAACCACACTCCGAGCAAACCGGAAGTGACTTAGCGCTTAAAACGGTCCCTGAAGTCTCTGGGGGGGAGGCAGGGGAGGCTCTTTTCATCCTCCCCAGGCTCCTATAAAGCCTTTGGAGCCTGGGGAAGATGAAAAATAGCTTTTAAAAAGGTGAACTCAGCTGGCCAGCGCGCGCATGCGCGCTGGCCAGCTGACAAGGCAACACCTCGCGTGCCCTGACAAATGGGTTCGCCATCACTGGTATAGATTGTGTATAGGCACACAAAAAGATATATTATCTACTATATATATATATATGTTACGGTGAAAGACCGAAATCTGGTGAATGTCGACATTCACCGGTGAAAGACCGAATATTTCATTACATTGTTTTACATTCGGACCTTCACCGGTGAATGTCGACATTCACATAGTCGCTTGGTGTATGTCCGAAAATACCCTTCTCCTCTCGACACCCTTACCCTAATCCCCTTACCCTAATACCTCGGCTCCTCGCTTCCTTTTAAGCGTCTTCTTAAGGATCGCAGGTTTTAAAAAAAAAAACTCCGCGAATAGAAGACACTTAAAAGGAAGCGAGGAGCCGAGGTATTAGGGTAAGGGGATTAGGGTAAGGGTGTCGAGAGGATAAGGGTAATCCTCTCGACACCCTTACCCTAATCCCCTTACCCTAATACCTTGGCTCCTCGCTTCCTTTTAAGCGTCTTCTTAAGGATCGCAGGTTTAAAAAAAAAAACTCCGCGAATAGAAGACGCTTAAAAGGAAGCGAGGAGCCGAGGTATTAGGGTAAGGGGATTAGGGTAAGGGTGTCGAGAGGATAAGGGTATTTTCGGACATACACCAAGCGACTATGTGAATGTCGACATTGGTGAAGGTCCGAATGTAAAACAATGTAATGAAATATTCGGTCTTTCACGGGTGAATGTCGACATTCACCAGATTTCGGTCTTTCACCGTAACATATATACTGCATGTGTATGTACACACACACACACACACACACACACACACACACACCTCTTCTAAAACTATACACATTCAACCTTACTTACTGCATTTGGAAAAACACACCCAGAGTCCACTTTTTGCCACACATTTAACTATAACTTCTGTACATTAGAATATTACACATGCCTTCAGATGTTCTTCCATAGCCTGCACATGACTGTTAGAGCCAGGAGATGTCATGGATTGAGTAAAATCTGGTGAAACTCACTTAACAACGTTCTTGCTTAGCAACCAAAATGTTGGGCTTTATTGTAGTCATAAGTCAAGGACTACATCTGCCTTCCTCTGCATGGCAGCCTTGTTCTAGTAAACTCCTCTTTTCTGGCAATTTTCCTCTCTGTTAGATGCACCAAAATAATCCAGACAATATAAGGTTTCCTGCTGGAGCAGGGGGTTAGACTAGATAACCTCCGAGATCCCTTCCAGCCCTGAAACAGCTGTGCTGTTTCAAAGTGTCTTCTGAAGCCACTTCTAGTGCCAGGGTTTATGGTCCTTCCTTCCTCTCCTTTTTTCCCCTATCTCTCTCCCTTCCTCTCTCCCTTCATGTATCTATCTATCCATCCAACCATGCAACTATATGTGATTCACTTTTCCCTCCCTCCCTCTTTCTCCTTCCTTCCTTCCTTTTTTCTTTCTTCCATACAGATTCCATACAGCTCTGAACCCTTAAGGCAAACCAAATACAAGTGGTCCTTGCTTAATGGCCGGTTGCTTAGCAAATGTTGTAATTTACAACTGACCTCCCCAGAGCTACTTGACCTATTTTTGGAGTTTTGACAGCCATGTGTGCGCGTACACACATACATGCACACACACACACTTATGGCCAGTTGCAACATCCCACACAGTCATGTGACTGAGGTTTTCTATGTCTTTTGCCAGTTTCCAACAATTCCTTTTGATTTCTGGTTAAAAATGCTCATTGGAGAAAATGACTTGTTTAACAACCACAGTGTTCGCTTAACGACCACAAGGTTCCCTTATCTTTGTCCCCCCTCCCTCTTTCTCATCTTTCTCTCTCTTTCTCCCTCTCTCTCTCTCTGTTTCTCATCTCTCTCTTTCTCCCCCCTCTTTCTCTCTCTCATCTCTCTCTCATCTCTCTGCCCCCTTTTCAGCCAAAAAACATGCCGGCAGTCCAAAAAAACATGCTGGCAATGTTAGTGGCGACTGAGGGAACCGATTCAGGGGCGTGGCCAGCCTGTGTCGCTGCTGGTTCCAGTGACCCAGGCCGGCATCCCACTACTGCTTCACCCGAACCGGTCCAAACCGGTAGGAACCCACCTCTAGACTGTTTCTCTCTGCCCCCTTTTCCAGCCAAAAAAAACATGCCGGCAGTCCAAAAAAACATTCCAACAATGTTAGTAGCGACTGAGGGAACTGATTCGGGGGTGTGACCAGCATGGGTCTCTCCTGGTTCCAGTGATCCAGGCCAGCATACCACTACTGGTTCGCCCGAACTGGTCCAAACCACCTCTGGTTTGTCATCATCAAAATAAATGCACTTAAAGACTTTCATACCATACTGAACTCCATCTTCCTGGACATGCAGTTCACAATGGAAGAAGAAACAGCTAGGCAATTACCATTTTTAGATGTACTTGTCAACAAACAAGAGGATGAAAGCCTAGAAACCACAGTTTATCAACCAACACTCCACACATTCTGAATTTCAACAGCAACCATCCACTGACACATAAAAAGAGTTGCATTAGAACACTATATGGCAGGGTGAAAATCCACTGCAGCACCCAGCAATCCAGACAGCTGGAGAACAGGTACCTACGTGAACAATTCTAGCAGAATGAGTACCCACAATAATTTGTCACAAAATGTCTGTGCAAGACGGTGGGGAGAGAAAGGAAGAAATAAGGTACAAGACCAACCACATGGCATACCCTGCCATACTTCCAAAACATTTCAGAAGCTGTAGAACATAGATTCTGAGATCTGAAAGTGGGCATTGCACAGTGTCCAGAGGCTACCATACGAGGACAAATTATGCACAGGTGGGAGATACTTCCAATGTAATCTACCAAATCTCTTGCATTGATTGCCCCTGTGACTATGTAGGACAGATGAGGAAGCTAACCATCAGATTGCAAGAACACAAGTGAGTGGTCAGATGATGAGTCCCGAATTCATTGGTAGCAATGAACAAGGACACACATTCAATTAACTACTAAGATTGTTGGACGAGCAGATACAAAAACAGCCAGGGAAGTGATTGAAGCCTGGGAAACGGTCCCTTCGTCAGTCAGGAGTGCTGATTTACCAGCCTATCAAGTACTTAGAAAGTGAGGGCTGTACAATATAAGCAAACAGCAGCCAACAACTTAAAAGTCAGCCATCAACACGCCCCAACCAACATCTAAAAAGCCACGTACAACAGGAACTATAAATACCACTCGCAGAATAAAGCACATTCTGCTAGAGAGAAGTTCCCTGAAGATGGGTTCCAGCATGAGTCTGAAAGCTTGGAAGACAAAACCTCTGGTCCTGGTGACGGACCCAGATTGGATCCTGCAGAAAAATCTGTTTATGAAATACTGTTTAGATTTATTTTTAAATATAATTTATTGTCACACACCCAAAGGGAGTTTGAGGAAGCAGGGGAGTCACTGTGAGATAAATGAATTATTCTAACCTTCCTCTCTGATTTTTTACTTCCCACCCTATGCATACATTGAAATGTGAGAAGAGGAGTGAAAGTGTTCCACTAAACAAAGGAACCTAGGGCTATTCACGAGGCAACATCAAACAACCAAAGGATTTGATATGAACATTGGCATTGGCTTACAGTAATTGCATAGAGGCTGACTTTCTTGTGTGGGCAATGTTAATAGTTGAGAAGATTGGTGAGTGTGCATGGGTATCTGATTCACCACAAACACATGTCTAAACTGGAGTATGTGAACTATTTTGGAAATCTTCCAGGAGAAGGAGAAGCAAAACTTCAGCACTGAGTTTATTTGCAGTGTGATATAGGATGTGCTTCTTAAGGATGTCTTAAGAATGTTCCCATTCTTTGTTGGCATGGACATCCCCTCATGTTAATCTTAATCAGCATAACAAGTGGTAGTGAATTATGAGAGTTATTGTGCAGAGAGTTTTGTCTACATCACTGAGTTTTTGATATGCATGGCTTCTGTGTTGGAATAGTTGCCGTATTTAATTGGCTATACTGAAAAATAAATTACCAAGTTAGTATCTAATTTCAGAACTTTGCTTATATCCTTTTTTGAAAATGGAAAGATTGAGAAGATAATATAATAGATAATGCAGTCATTTTATAGACATAATTATAAATAGAATTCTAACATGTTTAATTTGGGTAATCATCATAAAGCTCTCTTAGTAGTTGTCTGGGCTTCTGAATCACTAAGTTATCTGCTTGTACAGACTGTGATTAGCTTTTTATGGTATTGACTATTAGGCGAAGTGATGACATCGTGGAAAATCCAGCCAGTATAACACAGGGCTAAGTTCCCACAGGAAACTAGAGAGGTCCTTGGTTAACAGTAAGCATGGCTGTAAATAGCAAGGCCAGAAACAGAGCTTTTCTGTGTGTTTCTCTACAGCCTCAGGGTTGCATAGGTTCCTTCCCATCCTGCTACTGTTTTTTTTCAGTTATGGAAGACTATAAAGTCAGGGAGATGGCCTCTAAAATATTATCCATCTCAAAGGACATGTTACTTTTTACAACTAAGGTTGTGTCTGAAGTTGTTTGCCTGATTCATACTTAACACTAAATCATAATACTCTGTACTTGGGCGTTTGTGTTCATCTTCTCCACTTTCCTACTCTGGAGAAACCATGATGGATAATTTAGAACGGGAGCGTCCAACCTTGGCAACTTTAAGATTTGTTGACTTCGATTCCCAGAATTTCACAGCCAGATGGGAAGATGGGACATCCCAGGTCTAGAACGTCCTGCTTCCGTTTCTAACTAACCACCCATTTGCCTTAAGCTGTGGTCCAAATGGTTTATTGGGATAAGTCAGGATAATTAATCATCAACCAAGCTTATCTTATTTCAAAAATGAGGTTAAGGTTTCTATGTATCAATATTGTAATTGAAAACTGAAGGAAATGCCTAGGGACCATTAGCTGTGTCTGAGTGCATATATTTGACATCTGTAAATGGACTGCAACGTTATGGCTTAGTATTTATGCAGATAGTCAGTAGTCTCCTATAACGACAAAATATTTTGCTAGAATTATTTTGCAGTGCTGTTTACAGTATTTTGACGAAGCAGAGTGGGAAGATGTGTACAATGCAGACCTATGCTTCTTCATTTTAATCCATCCAAAATATGGTTCTTGAGATTACTTTTTAGCTTTGTTTTTTATTTAAGACAGCTTAATTACCAGGTTGCCAGCCTTGCTACTGTTGATTATACCATGCCTCTTTTCTTTTCCTTCCTCCATGAACCAGATAATACGACACATATATCAAAAGTTATCTTAAATTAACTTGCCAGCTATGTATTCAGGAACTTCTGAGTCTTTGCTCATGTACTGAAGGCAAAGTGAAGATTCAAAACTGTTGGAAACAATATTGTACAACTGTCATCTGTGCCTGAGTCATCTTTCTTTTGGGTTTGCTGATACCATTTCGGGGCTTTTATGATCACTTCAGATCACTTCACTTCATGGACTTTGTGAATGATTTCCTGAAAAAGAAAATCTGCTAAGGGTCAGTATGTATTGGCTAGGATAGCACATCTATGTATTATTGGGAGCTAATTAAAATATTTAAGTAAATAATATTTGAGGAAAATGGTGAGTCCCAAATTCAGTTGCTTCTCTGACTTTTTAATGTTTTCCTCAATGCATTTAAATTGCAAATAGAAAAGGTAATGAAATGCTGTATAGTAGCAATATAAATATATAAGTAGTCCTCAGTTTATGACCACAGCTGAGCCCAAAATTTCAGTTGCTAAGCAAGACAGTTGTTAAGTTAGTTTTGCACCATTTTACAATGTTTTTGCTACAGTTGTTAAGTGAAGCATTGCAGTTGTTAAGTGAAGCATTGTAATCATTAAGCAAATCTAGGTTTCCCCGTTGACTTTGCTTGTTGGAAGCTAGCTGAGAAGGTTACAAATGGTGATCACATGACCCTGGGACAATGCAACTGTCATAAATACATGCTTAGTTGCCAAATGCCTGAATTTTGTTCATATGACATGTGAATGCTTGGTTGCAAGCGTGAAAACTTTCATAAGTTACTTTTTTCAATGCCACTGCAAGTTTGAAAGATCAGTCGAGGACTGTGTTGTATAGATAATTTTTATATTCTTATTTTGGACTGAAACTCAATGCAGCAAACTAATTGTCAGTGGTTTTTGCTGTTCTGTATTCAAGTCAGGTTTGATATTTACACTTACAAATATAGCCATAATTGATTAATTAATTCTTGCTCTGCTTTGTTTGTGCTTTTAATAGATAAAGAAATAATAGATAAAGAAAAGCTCCACGTTTGTCATTGGGAACATTTGACATTACAAAATAAAGGTGATAGTGAAAAACTGGCTCCAAAAAATCTCAAATTAAACTACATGTATTTTGTAAAAAGTAGAACAAATTTCTCCTCTCAAATTCCAGTAATGAATTCACAACTCAAGCCAGTTATCTTTGTTCAGATATACTGCATCTGTATTGATTGTCAGTAACTCTTCCACCGTCCCATAATTATAGAAAGACATTGCTCTGGATATCCACATAGTTTGTCTCTAGATGGAAAGGTTCCAGTCCAACTGTTGTCCAAAGCAACATATTTTGATAGCCTTGAGCAGC
Organism: Natrix helvetica; assembly: GCF_964273705.1. Taxonomy (NCBI): domain Eukaryota; kingdom Metazoa; phylum Chordata; class Lepidosauria; order Squamata; family Natricidae; genus Natrix; species Natrix helvetica. Next base: position 114,665,621 of record NC_138548.1, on the reverse strand, counting down.
AGACTTCTAGATAAATGCTGAGAGTACCTGTAATGCATTATTATTCTCTTGTCACCATTTTAGATTTTTTAATAGAGCACGTTTGTTCAGTAGTTTGGAATTGTACTGTATTTAGATAATAGGCTGTTGGTCCGCCAAATGATGGCGTGCAAAAATGCCTTGCTATATCTCCCTTGCCACCATCCAGACTCAATGCCTTCACTGACCTGAAATAATTGATTTCAGTTTTTTTGTTTAAAACAGTTTTATACTCATGGATGTGATTTGTATCCTATTTTTCTGCCCAGAGGGTACTGAATACGTATAAAGCTACTTCTGATCAATGTTGGAAATGTGGAAAATACGATGGGTCATTTTACCAAGCATGGTGGTCTTGCAAAAAAGCAAAATAATATTGGACACAAAATAGCTATAATGATTCAAAGAATTTTAAAGATTAATATTACGATGAAACCAGATTTTTTTAAAAACTGGGATTCATGGATATCAATTAGAAAAGACCAGGGGCAACTGCAACAAATTATAAGCACAAAGATGGAAAAATACTGAAACCCACAATAGAGGATTGTGAAGATGACAGAATTTGTAGAAATGGCAAAATTGACATGTATGGTCAGGGATAAGATAAGTGCTTTTGCAACTGGAAACCTCTTATGGATTTTTTGCACAAAATGGAAAAATGAACAAGTGGTTCCGGATTTTCTGTTTAAAAAGGGTTGAATATGGGAATTATGATGTAACTTTAAAGGGGGAGAACAGATAATAAGTTTGTAACTGCTATAAAGTTTTTTTTTAATTATTTTTGTTGTCACACTTTCTGTTTCTTTTCTTTAATTTTACCTTATATTGTTTTGGGTTTATCTTTTACTTCTGTGAAAATCTTTATAAAAATTATTTTTAAAAGACAAGAAAAATTGGAAGTTTGGGAAAAACAAAGTACTCTTCCTCTAATAGAATGTGTACCATATTCTCCTGTGCTGAAGGCAACTGCATTTACTCTCTGTTCTTGCACTTGGTTGTGAGCTGTGGTTCCATGAAATGTTTACAACAGAACCAGCAATGATCCAAATCAGTGGTGGGTTCCGGAACCCGTTCCAACCGGTACGGCGTCACCCACACGGATGAGTGCGGTGCACGTGTGTGTCGTACTTGCCTGCGACACTTCCGCAAGCCTCCGGGACACTCCAGCTGCTCAGCGAAGCGTCATGCAGGCGCCGTACACGCTATGTACGTGTATGGAAGCACCAAAGGCTTAAAGGATAGATAAGGAGCTCAGGCGGGTGGGTGGGCCGTACCGGAACGGTGGCCAGTGCTCCGGGCAGGCTCCGATACGCCCATACCGGGGCATACCATCTGCAACCCACTACTGATCCAAATATCCTATTTTGAAGTTAATGATAAGCCTCCACCAGCAGGAAAATGTTCTCAGCAGGATTTAGGTATTCCGGGGTATCCTAAAATTGATTTTTCATGAAATATCTCTGGAAGTTGACAAACAATTTTTTCCTGCTCAAAACTTTTGGAGATGGCTGATCATTTGCAAACTACTTCTGCTTATGTTTCAGTGTACAGCAGAGATATCACATTAGGGGTTCTGATAGATAAGATATTGAAGCTATGTCTCCACAGCAATAGCCAAGATCACCTTCATTGTGAGCCTTTAGCTGTGACTTACTTCATAGAAAAAAGAGATTGGAGGAAGGAGAAAAGGTTGAATATAAATCTAACCTCCTAATCAAACTTGTGCCCAAATTCTAGGTCTATGTAAATGAAGAAAAAAATGTTATGTAGATCTGTAAGGAAGAAAGCCTCTCCCTCTGGTTGTTGGAAATCTTCCCAAATTATTTCTAACTTTTAGAGACCAAAAAATCCCCTTCCAGTGTACCCATTTTTATAATTCTTTGTTTACATTGGTACAATAATCAGCTGAGGGCTAAACTTACTTGATCAGCTTTTTACTCTAAAAATACCATAAAAGGCTGTATGTTCTTAGATGTTAAGCCTGGGATTTTTTTCCACCCACATTACTGCAGCATGATTCACTTGGCTGCAAGAATGGCTTCTCTGCTCCAGTGGTTGTTCCATTCACCATCATTATAAGAATTTTTATGCTGGTTGATATGAATGATAAGCTAAAAGAGAAATAGAGGTCTTTATAGTATCTTAAAACTACTTCCATTAAATCTGGTTTAATGATTACTTTTCACATCTATCCCATCTTCAGTTAAAAATCTACACTCTTGGCAACAATTTGTAAGCAAGACAGAAATAATTTAATATCAATAACTTAAAACAGCAAAAAGGTTTTCCCCTTAGAATTGTTTTGATACTATGTTCAGACTTTTATTTTTACTGTGCTTCACAAAACATTTTATTGAGCAAAACAATATGTCAAAAAGAAAATGCAATTATTTTCTATTTAGGCATTATTTCCAAAAACTTTAAAACTTCATCTCATGATTGAATAGTAGCTACAGAAGAGTGCTTATTTGCCAGAGCTGTTCTCCTCATTCTGACATACTAACTTGTAGTGTAGTTAACATGTAATACCAGAGTTGGTGGCTCTGAAGCTCTTGTTTCAATTCCCACTCCCCATCAATGGGGGAATGAAAAAGGCGTCAGTATCTCTGATCAGTTACATTTAAATTGGCCTTCAGTTTTCTCATTGGTTCAATTGCTACATCTTCTAGATTCATTTTTTAAAATGGAGGAGGAATTGCAGTGTTCCTGAAGGATATAATGCAGATGATGAGAAATTGCACATATCCCATTCTACCAGAGACATTTTGAACTGAAATTTATGTCATCCTTGTCTGTATCTCTGTGATGCAGTGAGGTTTCTGACAACCAAGACAAGCAAAAATGCATAATTTCATAAGTGAATTGGTGACGCCTTCTTCAGAAGAAACAAGTGACAATAATGATGCAGAATTTTCCCTGGAGTTGATGGGTAGATAGTTTTCCATTGAAGAGAACTTCTGTCTTCTGATTTCTCTGTTCTTTTTAGTAACTTCCTTAATGCTTCTTTACCTAGCTTGTGCACAGCATATTTAGATTCTAAACTTATCTTGTAAATAATGGGTCAGATTAAATCTCTGTTCAAAATTAGCGCAACGAATGAAGAAACGATTACAGAGCCTATTCATAAAGTCACAATATGCACCTTTCTTTCCGTACTTGTTTATTATATATATCTTTATGCTGCTTTTAAGTACCTATTTTTACTATTTTGTGGCTGCATTACAGGAAATGTGCTTCAAACCAAAACTTCATGACACTTAATTTCTTCTATTATTAAGTGCTTGTATATTTTTGTTGTACTTCAACAAAATTGTCCATTATAAAAAATAAAAAAACTTATTCTGGAATAATAACATTTCTTTAAAAGCTTGAGCTGATGATGCTTTTGCCTTTGAGTCAGTTTTTGATTCCCAGTGACTCACTGGACTTTTTTGGTAAGATTTTTCAGAAGTAGTTTGACATTGCTTCCTTCCTAGGGCTGAGGTCACCCAGCTGAGTTTGTGACTGTGGAACTGGAACTCCTGGCTTCCTGGTTTCTAGTCTGATGCTTTAATCACTATACCAAACTGACTCTCGATCAGAGGTGGGTGGCTGCCAGTTCAGTTGGACACTTCGCATGTGCAGAAGCAGTGCACCCGTGTGCACGCGCGAGCATGAGCAAACAGGTAGTAAACTGGCTAGCAACCCACCACTACTCTCGATACATTATAAGATTCATTGTGCTATTCCAATGACTTGAGAAAAGTTTATGGTTTATGTTAAAGAGGGTCAAGCCGTTGGTTAGCTGACTTGGAAAAAATTCACTGCTGCTGAATTGGCAGCCAATTTTGAGGCTTTGGAATGTTGTTTGGATATTGTTTGCTTAAGAGGTGGCTTATTTTGTGTTACAAGCTTATGAAAAATAATTAGGATTCCAAGAACTATTTAATTTTGCAAGCCCATGGAGTCTTAAGACTTGCTGTACTACATGCACTAAAGACCTTCAGACTGAACAGCATCTTGCAACCTGCACCACTGTGCAACTTATGGCAGAAAAAACTGCAGGTCAGTCTCCTGGGGTTTGCAATATTGTGACTGAAAATAGCTTGTAGAAGTATTGCCGCTTTTGGACTCTGTAGGGTCAGATGGTTAAGGAGTTTGAAAGTTGGCAACTTACAACCATTCAGCCATTCAGTGGGAAGGAAAAATTGCAAACTTTGTTTGCATGCTCAAGCTTTTCCAGGAGCCCAAAAATTTTTTAGAGCTTAATATGAACTTCACAGTGTGTATTTTTAACTCAAACATTTCTAATAATACTTTGTTTCTAATAAGTGAGTCCTGTTCTTATATTTGTGGTTTACAGGAAATAGTTGTATGTGAAATGGGAAAAGTACACTGTGACATGCATCATGGCAGTCTAAGTGTGGGGGTTGATTGCTGGATATAGGACGAATGAGGGGAAGCTACAGCAGCCCAGATCTCTGTAGTGAAAGTAAACTTAGAGATAGGTTCACAAATAGTGTTTTGATTACCTTGTGTTCTGCAGTTGTGGTTCATATATTTGAACTACAGTACATACATGGAGGCTTAATTTTTAAAAAGCTGTTTTCAATTCTGGATTAACAAAGTTCTTAGCTTTTTCATTTTCCATGAGGTGAACATGTTACAACAGATAAATATCTCAAATCGGCAAATATTCTTGCAATATCTTAAAGGAAACAGGTATAAATGTTTTGGGAAAAGAATCCCACTGCATCAGATGCTTGAAGGACCACACAGTGTGTAAATATATCCAGGATTGTGAGCACCAAAATTAGGCGGAAAAGAAGTTCAGAAGGTAGTGAATGGGATAATCTAAGGTTGATAGTGGTAAGAAGGTCAGAGGGTGAGACCTGGTTTCAGAACTGTGCTCCATTATGAGCTTCATTGGGTGACTTTGGGCCAGATACTGTTTGCAGCCTAACATACTTCCACAGGATTGATGTGGAAATTGATTTAAATTGATGTTAAATGGCAATAGAGCAATTATCTGCTAAGGTGCTGTCATGGTACTCTGCTTCTTCCTGATGCTCATATTAAGAATTGAAATTCCTTATGTATCCATGTGACTACAAAACTGAAGCTGCAGATGGAACAGAAAGAAACCGAGAAGGAGAAGAAGGGAAGGAATGAAGGCAAAGCTCTCTGGATTCCTCCTAAGAAAAGGAAAACACCCTGCAATTACAGGCTCCTCATTTAGTCCCAAGAGACAGAAACAGAATAGCCAAATAGAACAGCTGGGGAAGCAACTGTACCAGATTATAGCACTGGTTTCACTTGTATGCTACAGATGTAACGACATTTTTTTTTAAAAAAAAATCTTCTGATAGTACTTTCACAGAGGCTTTTTGGACCCTTTCACAACAAGCTCCAAATCTCAGTTTTTCCATCAATTCATCAATGTTTCAAAGCAATCTTTTCTTTTCCTTCACAGTTTTTTCTCTGTCAACCCTACCACTCTGCAATTTTCTTGCAGAGGGGTATCATTTTCCATTGGCAAGAAGTCTTGCCCCACTCCACCTGGCTGTAGGGTCTGTAGGCTTTGCATCTGGAATGGCTTTTTTTGTAATAATGGTACACATTTTATTATTGTTCTCTTTGCTTTTTTAGCAAATCGATTTGAGTAAAAAGAGGAAAACATAGTTCAGTTTATTTTACTTTGGTAAAAGTGAGGCTAAGTGGATTTTTTTGCTCTCATACTCCTGATGACCCTGGAGAGTGAGACACTGATTTAATTAGTTTTTGGACCATTAGCCAGTTGGTGGTGGTTGCAATAACTGGCTGATAATGTTCCTTGTATGGTAGGCTGCACTGGTTGGCTGATGGTGTTCCTTGTATGCTCTTAGCATCCTAATGTCTATAGAAGTTATTAAGATAAAGACAGATTAGAAACAGTTACATTGTAGTGACTTCATGGTGTACTGAAACCTCTCTTAGACTTATCTCTACATTGTCTTTAAAAATGCATTTATGGAAACATTAATGATTTTTCTCTAAATGTGTGTCATGGCCATATTGTGGATCTTGCATTGGAAGTTGGAAAACTAAGCTAATGAACTGTTTAGTCAGTTTCTCCTTAAGAAGAAATGCAAAAAAATACGTCTTTTTCTCAAAAACTTCAGGGAATCTGAGCTTACAGACCCTAGGACCTTGTCAACTTTTTCAGGTCCAACTGGATCAAACCTTTCCCAGATAATAAGGCAAGACTATACCCAGGCCACTTCTACAGGACCTGTATTAAGCTAGAATCTAGTTTGGAATGAATCTGAGCAATTTTGTTCATCAGATGCTCCACAAATTCTTCTTTATGGCCTTGAAAGTAAACCTCCAAGTCCTCCTTTCCCAGGAGGGTATTGTCACCCTAAACAAGGTCCATAAGATATCTGTCTGTGGACACAGTAAGTTTGCTGGCTTCCAGAGTGGAGGAAGATGGTTTTAGATTTGTCTTGAGATACATGGCAGTTGCAAAGTCAGTAAGCCTCATTGCTACAATTAATTTAGAAGTTCTTGAAGGTTGGCAGCAATTAGAATTATCCAAGTTAGAAATACTAATTAATGTCATTGAGTTACAGATATAAGCTGGGTGATTGTTCTGCCCCTGGAAATTCTTCAATAAATAATCTTTCTAAAGTAAGAGAAAAGCAAAGAGAAAAGAAATTTCCTTTCCTTTTCCTAGTCTTCTGAAATGGATAGCACTTTTAGTTAGCTCTCTTCAACTAAAAAATGTATTTTCATGTTTAATTTAAGAATAACATCTTTGGGTGCAGCTGGGATGGGCATTCAGATAGTTCTAGTACATTACAAACAATTGCCTTTTAGTTTGAAAGGGGATAATTTTATTTGATTAGTAAAACAGAGCAGGGTGGGAGTGAAATTTAACTTAAACTGTGATCACAAAGAACGTTGCTTGGTTTCCAGTCTGTAAGATACATATTTTCCCCATGTTTCAAAATCGGAATTTCTTTTTATGAAGATTGTATTTTTCTGTGTGCTTAATTGTAAAAGAAAAGGTGGGAGGATGGTTGGTTAAATCCATCTTTGGCCAAACTATTATTCCCCCTGCTTTGTATAACAACAATGGTCAAGAAGCTGGAACCCCTCTGACCCTTTTAATTTGAGCAGTTTTCTCCAAGTATTACAGTATGTATTACATTGACCCACTGAGAAAATTGAAAATGCCATAAAATGTTTTACATAAAGAATAAGTCTTACTCAATTTACAACCTTACTGCATCAGCTTTGACGTTGCATATAGTGCTTTCTGTCCATATTTCTGGTAATATTGTTTAAATGAAAAAAGTAAGCACTATGGATTTCTTGGAACACTGTAGAATAGCCCAAGTTGGTCAGTCTTTACTTAATTTATATTCTGGGTTTCAGATTTTCTGCAGCTGTTTTATTCTACAACTCAGTGGGGCTCCCTGATTGCATTGGTTCAGAATGGGAGTTGCCTTGCAAGTATTTGTAGTCTGTATAAAATTTGAATTCAAGAATATTGATTGGCGAATGGACAAATATGAATGCTTCCTAGGAAGTATCAATTAATTGATTGTGCTTTTTTCTGACTCAGTGGAGACAGCAACCCTATGTGGGTTATTCTCATGTACCATCCAATAGAACTGAGTCTGCAACGTTTAAGTCCAGCCTCTTCCTGCTGAGATCCCCAGATTTTGTTACTCATTACCACTTGAACTAGACGTGTTTTGCAATAGTGCCCTGGTCCAGATTTCACAGGCGGGACTTAAACTTTGCAGACTCAGTTCTATTGGATGGTACATGAGAATAACCCACACAGGGATGCTGTCTCCACTTCTTCAGAAAATGAGCGTATCAGGTAAGCCAACGCTACAGTCTCTATTTTGACTGATCTGTCTCATCTGCTGGGCTATGTGTGACCTGGATCAGTTGCCTGTCTGAGTGCATCCACCTCTTTTGTTCTGTTCTTCCATCCTGCATTCTGTTCTTACCCGTATTACTTTCAAAATGAGATGAAGACAATAGAACCTGGCTTGTATTCTGATAATAATATGAAGAGAAAGAGAGGTAGTCATCCACAGTTTCAAAACAGAAGAACTATTTTAAAATATATTAACATTTTATTTATTCAGCTTACCTTTTTCCCTGGCCAATTGGCATGAGCTGAATAGAACAGCATCTTACTCAGCGACTCTTCCTATGATTCTTGATATAGCATCAACCTTGTTAACCCTAAAGACTTTTTTTCTGCTATGTATGCAAAATGGACTGTGATAATACATATGTGCATATGTATGTATATATGTGTACACACACACACACACACACACACACAGAGCATTCAGAAAGTATTCAGACCCACTTCACTTTTGTCAGTTTTGTTATGCTGCAGCCTGCATCTGCAGTTGATGAAATTCATTTTTTCCCTCATTAATCTACATTCAGTACCCCATAATGACAAAGTGAAAGCAGAGTTTTAGACATTGGACCTTAACTCACAGAGATGTGGAATTTCAGATATCAAAAGATTAGAAACTTGTTTAGAATGCTCAAACTCAAGACCTCATCTATGGTCTTGACCACCTCACTTCAACAATCCTGTGTTGAAAGAAAGTGAAGAGGCTAAAGAACTCCAGTGAGCACTACAATTCTCAGGGACTTGAATTTTGGTTTCCTTGATCCAAATCAAACATTTTAATCCCTCTATAATAAATTGGATAGCGTCTGCAGGGATTTCAGATGCATTTGTCTTGGAGTTTGAATTGAAGCTGGCTATGTTCTTTATTTAATTTTGGAAGCTAAATCAATTATGCTTTTATATAATAATAATAATAATAATAATAATAATAATAATAATAATAATAATAATAATAATAATAATAATAATAATAATAATAATAATAATAATAATAATAATAATAATAATAAATTTGAATATATACATGATTGGACTTGTTGAAAAGACGGTTGTATTTTGGTTTAGGCAAATATATGCTTAGTCTAACAGGAAGAATTTTCTTCTTGTAGTCATGATGTGCTACTACATATTGTAGGGAGCAATGATGAACTGCTGCTGAAAAAGCTTGCCAAGAAAACCACAAGACTTGTCCAGGCAGCCTCTGAGTATCGGACGTTGAATTGAATGGAAGAAAAAAATGTAACTAATACATATAACAGCAGTTTAGAAATAACACATTATTAGATAATCAGTAAGGAACAAAATAGCTTACACTTAGGGCAGTGATGGCGAACCTTTTTTGGCTCGCGTGCCACAAGTGGGGGGAGCGCAGGGGGGTCGAGTGCGGGTGTACCGCACCCATAATGCAACGCGCGACCACCCCCCGTGCGCATGCACGCACAATGCGTGACCCCCACATTTTTACATGCTTTTTTCGCCCTCCCCAGGCTCCAGGGGCTTTATAGGAGCCTGGGGAGGGCGAAAAGAGCCTCCCCCTACCCCCCCGAGGCCCTCCGGAGACTTCAGGGACCGTCCGGAGGCTTCCCTGAAGCCTTCGGAGCGCTTAAACCACCCTCCGAGCAAACCGGAAGTGACTTCCGGGTTGCTCGGAGGGTCGTTTTAAGCTCTCCGAAGGCATCAGGGAAGCCTCGGACGGTCCCTGAAACCTTCGGAGTGCTTAAAACCACCCTCCGAGCAAACCGGAAGTGACTTCCGGGTTGCTCGGAGGGTCGTTTTAAGTGCTCCGAAGGCATCAGGGAAGCCTCGGACGGTCCCTGAAGCCTTCGGAACGCTTAAAACCACCCTCCGAGCAACCCGGAAGTCACTTCCGGTTTGGTCGGAGGGTGGTTTTAAGCGTTCCGAAGGCTTCAGGGACGGTCCCTGAAGCCTCCGGGCGGGCGGGGGGGGCCTCTTTTCGCCCTCCCCAGGCTCCTATAAAGCCTCTGGAGCCTGGGGAAGGCGAAAAATAGCTTTTAAAAAGGTGAACTCAGGTGGCCAGCGCGCACATGCGCGCTGGCCAGCTGACAAGGCAGTGCCTTGCGTGCCCTGACAAATGGCTCCGCGTGCCACTTGTGGCACGCGTGCCATAGGTTCACCATCACTGACTTAGGGCATTCCGGCCATTTAAGGAGAACCAAATAAAATCAACAACAAATTGTATTACTGCATATTAGCAAAGTGTAATCAAAATGTATTACCGGTAATATTAATTGGGGAATTTCATTTTAGCCTTATATTTATTTGACTTAAAATTTTAAGAGAAAAAATTAAAAAATAGTTGTGGGTTTCAAAAATATTTCTTTACTTTTCTGCTTTTTGCAGTATGGTTTGTGTAGATTAGTACAAATTAAATAAAAAGATTTTTGAGTTGTTTATATCTAAGTTAAGAAAAGAAAAAAAATGATTTGTGCTTCCATTATCTGGCAGATGAATTCCAAGTTAAAATAAAACAAATGTTGTTTGTCTTAATTATGCCCTGTAAAGTCTAAAAATAGCAGATGTTGCAGTACTGTTGTAGAAAGTTTGGAAAATTAAGTCAACTCTGAGAAGTGTAGCTGCTTTTTAAGGTAGCTTATCTCTCTAGTAGCTTTTCAACTTCTCATATCTCTATTTTAAACTGCATACAGTTTTTATGAAGCTACTGTACTCAACAAACAGCAAAGGGAATATCTACTCTTCATATCCTTGGACAGCTCACTACTAAAATATCCTCCAGTTTATCTGTCAACTTATTTGGCTGATAACATTTCCAAAGTATTTTGGAACCTTTTACTCATGGAAGAGGGAGTTCCAATAAGAGGCTAGGGTTTTTTGAACCAATATACTTCTTGTAGCAAAACATTTTCCATCTTATCCATGTTAAGTTTCATTTTATTCTCTGACAAACCGTTTCTCAGAGCCCAAAGTCAAGCAGAAGTTTTAGAGATATCCAATCTTGAATTCCTCTGAAAGAGAAGTATTCATGAATATCATCACCATATCCATATCTATAGCCTTAACTAGGCAAATGATAAATTTCCCCTGACATCAGTAATATAATGCTTTAGAACGGGTGTCAAATTCAAGGTCCTGGGGCCAGGTCTGGCCTGTGGGGTATTTAGATCTGTCCTGCAGGGCCGCCCTGGAAACAGCTAAGACCGGCCTACAGTGCTTCTGCCAGTGAAAACGGGCCCTGCTGAGCTCCATTTTCACTGACAGAGGGTTGCAGGAGGCCGTGGCAACTGAAAACAGAGCTTGGGCCACCACAAGTGCCCCCGATATGAGTGACGTCAAGCTAGACATGTCCACTCTGGCCATGCCCACCCCAGTCCCCCAAGGTGAAATAGTGGAACAAACAGATGCAGTAATCTTCCTTGGGAGATATATCTCAGAACTGACTCATATGACTATTATTAAATGGTCCAATGGGGGGGGAGAGAGGGAGGGAGGGAGAGAGTGAGAGTGAGAGAGATTTGCTTTTGTAGATTTTCACGGGTGTAGGTATGTTGGTCTTCTTGTATTCAGGTCTTTTCCCGTGTAAGTTTGAGATTGTCTTGGCAATGTTTCGGCGAGGTCCCACTCACCATCTTCAGGCTGGTGTTTTCGGCTTCATGCTTGTGTGAGTAAGGCATGGTCGGAGCTGTCATCTTTCTATAAATCTTGGTGGGGGTGTGTGGAGTGCTGGCTTTGTTGTTGTAAGTGGGTTGATTGGCTGTGTAGTTGCAACCTGATTGGTGGATGGAGTTGATGTTTGTAGATTGGTCGGCTGTTTCGTATCATCCTGTGTGAGTGAAGTGCTGGCTGTGTATCCGTTGTTCTTTTGTGTTGTAGCAACCTGAGTGGTGGCTGGGGTTCGTTTGTTGACTAGGGCTGGTTTCCAGATGTCTGGTAGGCGGGAGGTATCGTCACGTTTATTCATGTTGTGGGGGTGTTTCTCTATTTCAATGGCTTCCATAATTATTCTCTTGTTGAAGTGTTCTGTTTTGGAGATTAATTTGGTTCCTTCAAAATCAATTTCATGTCCTGTTGCTTTAAGGTGCTGGAAAAGGGAGGAAGTTTTTTCTTTTTTTCTGACTGCATTCTTGTGTTCTGCGATGCATGCATTTATTCTCCTATTAGTTTGTCCAATATATGTGGTAGGGCAGATTTTGCATGGTATTTTGTAGACTCCTTGGTTTTCTAGCTGGATCTTGTCTTTGGGGCTTCTTAAGATGTTGGCTATTTTTTGGTCAGTGCTGAAAACTGTCTTGATATTGTGCTTGTGGGGAATTTTGCTGATTTTATCTGCGGTGCCTTTGATGTAAGGGAGGAGGGCAATGCCGTTGTCCTGTTCTGTGTCTCAGTTCTTGGGGGGAGTCCCCCTTTGGATTAGGTTGGTAATTGTTTTTCTTTGGAATCCATTGGAAATTAATACGGAACATTTTGAAACTAACGCCTTAGATAAATCTGAACACAAACTCAAACTTAGATATGTTGATGGCTTAGATATGTTGATGACACTTTCGTGATTTGGCCACACGGGAAAGAAAAACTGGACAACTTCCTCACAAATCTCAACAGCCTACACCCCAAAATACAATTCACTATGGAAATAGAAGCAAACAACCAGCTTCCCCTTCTGTACGTCCTAATCTACAAAAAACCCAATGGCTCCCTAGGACACACCATCTCCCGGAAAAAAACAACACCAACCGCTACTTAAACGCACAATCCCATCACCATCCTGCACAGATCAACTCTGTAGTCAAGACCCTCATCTCCAGAACCAAATGCCTAGCCGACAAAGACCACCTGAAAACTGAATTACACACTCTCACAAACGTATTAATCTCCAACTGATTCCAAAGAAAAACAATTACCAACCTAATCCAAAGGGAGACTCCCCCCAAGAACTGAGACAATCTCAATCTTACATGGGAAAAGACCCAAATACAACAAGATCAACATATATATATATATATTTGTTTTCGTAGATTTCCACGGGTGTAGGTATGTTGGTCTTGTTGTATTCGGGTCTTTTCCTGTGTAAGTTTGAGATTGTCTTGGCAACGTTTCGGCGAGGTATCACTCGCCATCCTCAGGCTGATGTTTTTGGCTTAAAGCGTGGCCGGAGCTGCCATCTTTTTATAAATTTTGGTGGTGGTGGGGGTTTTAGAGTGCTGGCTTTGTTTCAGTAAGTGGATTGATTGGATGTGTGGCTGTATCATGATTGGTAGATTGGTACTGATTGGTGCTGGCTGTGGGTCCGTTGTTGTTTTGTGTTGTAATGGCCTGGGTGGTGGGTGAGACTTGTTTGTTTACCAGGGCTTGTTTCCAGATGTCTGGTAGGCGGGAAGTATCATCAGGTTTATTCGTGTTGTGGGGGTGTTTCTCTATTTCGATGGCTTCCATAATTATTCTCTTGTTGAAGTGCTCAGTTTTGGAGATTAACCTGGTTCCTTCAAAATTAATTTCATGTCCTGTAGCTTTAAGGTGCTGGAAAAGGGAGGAAGTTTTTTCTTTTTTTCTTACTGTGTTCTGCGATGCGTGCATTTATTCTCCTGTTCGTTTGTCCTATGTATGTTGCAGGGCAGATTTTGCATGGTATTTTGTAGACTCCTTGGTTTTCTAGCTGGATTTTGTCTTTGGAGTTTCTTAAGATGTTGGCTATTTTTTGGTCAGTGTTGAAGACAGCCTTATATCTATCTATCTTCTGGGGGCAGTGTGTGTATGTTAAAGCTTATGCCAAATACTGTATTGATCCTAAAGTTTCCAACTCAGGTTGTAAGAATGTCTAGCGGAGAGTTATCTGTCTTCAGTGCAGTCTAGGCTGATGATAGTAATTTAAGCTGTTGCAGCTGTTAATGCTATTTATTAATCGCGCTAACAGAAGTTGTGGAGGACTTTAGACAACCGTTTGTTTGAAATGGTATGGGGTTTCCTGCCTGAGCAGGGAGTTGGACTAGAAGACCTCTAAGGTCCCTTCCATGGTTTTTTTTATTCTGTTGTTCTGTTAAATTTAGATTCCATTTTATTATTTGACAAGAGGACACTATAAGCATTCCGTTGTTCCAACAATAAAGTGCAATTGCTTCTTTCTTTAAGCTTGTAGAATGGCTTTATTCTTTTACAAGCAGTACTTGAGGGGATGCTGGTTCAGAATTTTCAAGCCTAATAAATGCTTGGTATGAACAATTTGGTACAGATGGTGAATATACTAGTATATTAAGTATATTAAGTATACTAGTATATTAAGGTTAATATACTTTTCACCCAAACTTTCCATTTTAAGAGTTAAACATTGCCTTTCTCTTGATGCCAGGCTCATGGTTAGAAAATTGCTCTGAGTAATCTCCAGCAGCTGGAGAAAAGAATTGAGTGGTGGGTTTTTTTAAATGTATGTTTCTCATTTGATTTTCTGAATATATCTTACTGATATTAGTACCAAACAAGTAACACCCAAGTTGGGTCTCTATGCAGCTCTGATAATCAGATAGACAAATTTTCAGTTCCAAAGTTGCAGAAAATCAGCAAAATAAATATGTTTAATTTAATTTAATAAACAAATTAATTTGAGTCCTCGAAGGATGGCATGCTGAGCAGCAGTGATTTTTCTTCTTTGCTGATAAACAGTTGATGTTGCCACCAAGGCTGGCTCTTTGGCAGCATGCGCCCCAGACTCAAACAGGAGCTACTAGGAATTTTTACTTTTAAATGTTAAGATACGTTTTCCCACAATAAAAATGGATGGGGAGAAAAAAGGGAAGATTCCATCATTTTTTTTTAAATGACCAGGGCTTGTAAAAATTAATAATATGTAGAATACCTGTGGTGAAAATCAGATGAAAATGTAAATCAAATCAGATCACCATCACTACCCAGGAAATTGCCATCAACGTCCATATGAAGATAGTGAAAGTGCTTTGCAACAACAAAATAAAGCAGTAAAATGACAAAAAAAAATAGTCATGTTAAAATTTAACAAAGGGTTAAAATAGATCAGCATTTCAATATTTAAAAATAAGAATCAAAATAAAAGAAAAAGTATAATTAAAACTTTGAAAACATGTAACTAAAACTGAGGCATGCTTAAGAATAGCAAGCAGCCAAAAGGAAATGATGGGGACCCAATTCTCTGGCCACTTCTAGAAGGAATTGCGTCCATCAAGGTCCTGTTCCTATACAGGTCCATGATCATCTGAGACTTGTCATGGGTCATTCTTAATAGCTCCTGTTTGAATTTGGGGAATGCGCCACCAAAAAGTTGGCTTTAGCAGCAAGATCACCTGTTTGTTGTCAGGAGGAAAAAAAATGCCTTGCCACTCAGCATATCATTTTTGGAGGACTCCCCAGAAGTATTTCTTTCAAATGACCAATGTCTTATCCTGTTGTAGAGAAACCAAATGAAGATAAGATTTCAAGACTCTGGAATGTATGACAAAGAGTGAGAATGACCAAACTAAAGACTGCTTGAAACCAGCAGCAGCAAACGGAGGAGCTGTTTTGAAGGCACATGTTGTGCGTTTGGAATGTTTCCTGTTGGTAGCATCAAGAGGGAGAGGCCGTCCAGAGCCTCAACAGGTGCAGTGTAAGACGTACCAGCCATCTTAGGTAAGAGCTATCATCTTTTGGTGTGCAAAGTTCATTTATTTTATTTTCTGTATTTGATGTAAAAGTATGCTTGGACAGAATAAAATAAATGTGACTGACAAGTAGAGGATAATTATTAAGCTAGACTGTGATCCTCCTGGCCTATGGTAAGATTAAGTCTTCAAATTGAATTTGAATAACTATGTCCGCTTAGGGTTTTTGGCTGCAATATGGAAATTGTTTGCTATTACTTTCTTGCAGAATGATTTTTCGATTTTCCAGTTTAACTTATTGCCTTGGTATTCTCTGGAGGTCCTATTCAAGTACTGATGAAGGACCACTTTGCTTATCTTCTGAGCCCAACATAGAACAAAACTGGGAAATTTTCTATTTTCTGTGGGAACCCCCTTCCTCTATGATTGTTTGCGTATGAGGTCAAGATGGCTTGTATTCTCATGCCTTTTGCAGGTTTTTGAAACAGTTTAGAAACAATTAAATTCGATATAAAGTATATCCATTTAAAAATGCATCAGTAACATGCAGTATAAAATTGGAAATAGGAATAATTCTCTAAAAGCCTATCAAATTAGAAAGATTTTATGTAGTGTAAGAAAGCTGGCACTTAGAAGAGCCTAGATCTTAGGAAGGATTTTAACACATTTAAAGGTAAAGGTTCTCCTGCACCTGTGTGCTAGTCGTTTCTGGCTCTAAGGGCGATGCTCATCTCCGTTTCTAAGCCAAAGAGCCAGCGCTGTCCGGAGACGTCTCCGTGGTCATGTGGCTGGCATGACTAAATGCACGGTGCACTGTTAACACAGTTACCACAGGCTTTTCTGAAAAGCCTTGAAACAGATACAAAATTCTAACATCCACTTAAATTGTAGCCCGGAGCTAATCTGGAATGATACACTGTATAGCAGAATTAGCATATTCTGATGCAGTGGCTCAGTGGCTAAGACGCTGAGCTTGTTGATCAGAAAGTTTGGCGGTTTGAATCCCTAGTACTGCATAATGGAGTGATATCCCGCTACTTGTTCCAGCTTCTGCCAACCTAGCAGTTCGAAAGCATGTAAAAATGCAAGTAAAAAAAAATAAGAACCACCTTTGGTGGTAAGGTAACAGCATTCCGCGCGCCTTTGGCATTTAGTCATGCCGGAGTCACATAACTACGGAGACGTCTTTGGAAAGCGCTGGCTCTTCGACTTTGAAATTGAGATCAGCCCCGCCCCTAGAATCAGGAACGACTAGCACATATCTGCGAGGGGAATCTTTAACTTTATAGTTTTTAATATTTGAAATAATTAAGATAAAATTGTTTCAATTGAATTGGTATTTACGTCTGATGTTAATTGTGCATGCCTACAAAGACAAACATTCAAAAATACTGGTTTATACTACTGTTTTTTTAATGATTATTTTTACCAAAAAAACCCACCTGCTCCCAAACAAACCCAATCGTTTGCTATATATATTTACATTTTGCTCAATATTTGTTTTTCTTGCAGCTTTTGACATGAAGAAAGATATAGATGCTTTAATAGCAGAAGAAAGGGCAGAAATCATTGCTAAGTATGAGAAGGTATATAATTTATTTTGTCCATTAATTTGCTAATTCTTATAAAGAATTTCAGGGAGCTTGACTATATGTTCCAAGCAGGATTCTCAGTATTTAGCTGCCCATCCAGCTGTTCATAAGAATGCAATGACATTGACAATGCAATGACAACATGTATCCTTTTTTGAAACTGCTTTTATGACAGCTGTTTCTCTCCATTGAGGCAAGCATGCAATGTTTTATTGGTGACTGTTGAAAAAGCCAGTTTGCAAAAAATGATTTGTTTGGGGGCTGTCTATATATGGTAGCATAAAAGTGTAACTTTGAAAGATTTAAATTTAAAAGAACATTCCCAGCTTTATAGTGAAAGGTACTGGTGAAGGATTGCATATTGCAAATCTGCAGGCATGTGACCAGAAAGCATTTTATGTAGTGTACTCACTCATGATACAGTAATGCCACTCTGCAAAAATAAGTGATATAACATATCATCTGATTATGTACAAGTCTATCATATCTCTCTCTCTCTCTCTCTCTCTCTCTATCTATCTATCTATCTATCTATCTATCTATCTATCTATCTGTCTATCATCTATCTATCTATCATCTTCTATCTATCATCTATCTATCTATCTATCTATCTATCTATCTATCTATCTATCTATCTATCTATCTATCTATCATCTGTCTATCATCTATCTATCTATCATCTATCTATCTATTTAAAATAATACCAGTATGACAAAACTTTATATTGTCAGGCTCTTTTACGGGGAGCTTCATTGTGCCACTTTTCTTTTTTTACAGGGAAGGCAAGATGGAACTCAGATTGATCCATGGGAAGATGCTGACTTTGCTCTTTACAAAGTTACAGACAGATTTGGGTTTTTGCAGTAAGTTCTTTTGTAATCCCCTTAATACTTTGCTAAAACAAAATATGTTTTATTGACATGGTTGTTTTGAGGCTACTCCATGCCTTAGATCGGTCTTCACTTAACATTGCCATGAATGTACTTACTATTACATGAGCAAGTCAGTTGTAATTTTGTGTATAAGAGTTTCAGCCATCATATCCTAAGAACGTTCTGATAAAGCTTGGTCTTTCAGAATTAAACATGCAGACATATAATCAGAAACATGGCATATAATCAGACATGCAGACATATAATCAGAATTCCTGTAACCATGAAAACCCCTTTAAGGGCATTCAGAAATGTTCCAGATTTCTCTGGCGATCCTTTTGAAGAAATGTGGGTTTTTTGCATTTGGAAATATCCCAATCTTTTCATTTGGTGATCCCTGTTGTAGAAATTATACTGTTATAAGTGTATAATCCAGTTTAGGTCTCTTGCTGGCAGAACTTCTTGTCTCAGCAAAACAGCACGTGTATTATCTTTTCCCCCTTGCTCCACAAACCTCATGCATCCCCTGACTGAGCCACTAGAGCACATATTTTGAGGATTTTGGAGAGGAAGTAAATGTTTGCTGCTTGAGCAGACTTCAATATTTTTATCCATTGAAAACAGGAGCTCATAAAAGAGATGTTGTTTTAATCCTCCTTTTTATATATATAATATTCCTGCCTCCTATTTCCTCCCAACAGCCATCCTTTGGCTTGGGTTGGGCTGAGAGAAAGAGTGATGGGAAAATACCAAAATCAACTAGGTGGCTTCATGTCTTAAGGTGGGACTAGAACTGATTTCTGGTTCCTGGTTTCTAGGCTGGCACCTTAACCCCTACATCAGACTAGCTCTCTAATATTTTGTATTATATAATAACAACAACAACAACAATAATAACAATAATAAATGATATAATATAATTAATATAATTAATAATAATATAATATAATAAATATAATATAATAAATATAATATAATAAATATAATATAATATAATTAATATAATATAATATAATAAATATAATATAATAAATATAATATAATAAATATAATATAATAATTATATGTTCCTATTATATGATTTAGGTGTTTGTTCTGAATTTTAATTAAAGACCCAAATTAACAAAAAAATATCAGCTAATATATCAGTTAATCTTTGACCATTTCTTTTGAGCATAACTTAATGTCTCTTTTTTGCATTTCCTTATGCATTCTTATATTACACATTAGTTCAATCTGACTTTTTCTTTTACTTTTTCAGTGAGCATGAGTTACCAATTCATAGTGCTCTGGAAGAAAAGGTAAGTTCTACAAGCTTTTTATTCTGTAAAATAATTGATGGAAACGACTGGTCTATATGCCTCATGCATTACTGTCACTTCTCATTTAGCTGATCTTCAGAACTATGGTTTCAGAGCCCAATAATATGGCACTCTCTAGTTGATCAACAGTGTAGAGTTTTCATTTAGGACAAGGCTCAAGATAATGAACCAATAAAGACTAAACTAAATTGCTACTTTTTTTTAGAACAGAGAATAAATGAAATTGAATAATTCCTTAGATGTTCAGTATAAAACTACTGTTTGTTTATCTTGTAAAACTATATGAGTCCATAGTCTATTAACCTGGATATTATATTTCCATCTTCCTTTTCTTCCTAAATTCTCCTTCATTTTAAAAACTCTTTTATAGCAAAAAGCTCAGGAGATTGAAAGAGTGGACAAATGGCTGAAGATGTTAAGAAAGTGGGGAAAATACAGAAATAGTGAAAAGGTAAAAACAGTGACACATTTTAATAATATTACTTTTTTTTTTGCTTGTCCTTTTATTTTAAGGAATATTTCGAGTTCTTGTTGAACAACTACTAGCACTACTAATGAAAAGGCTGGTGCAGCTCTTTCATTTACTCTCTGTGAACTGATCTTGAAGAAATACATGGGAAAACAGAATTAAAAATAGACTTAACTTATACCAAAATCTTATGAGTGAGATAAGCAGGTGCACAATAGAAATCTCAGATAAAAGAAATTCATATTGATGGGTCAGAACAGAAGGTTTTAGTTAAAATGTGAACTGTATTTAAGATTTTTCTTTCAAGAAACTTAGGACACTGAAATGAATTAGAGTAAAATAAGACTAAGCCAAGCCTATTGAAATGATGCAGAAGGAATATATGTACTGTAATTTAACATATTACATATTGAGAATTATTTCCAAGTTGTAAGTATGTTGTTCTGTTTTGCCGGAATCATCTGAACATTCAAATGTGATGGTACAGATGAAGAAGTGGGAAAGGCAATCATTACAACAAGAGAAGAAATTGTTCTACTAAATGAAAGTAAATATCAGAGATGTTACTGTATAATAGAGAAGTGCCAGCTTTTTTGGCTAGGGGAAACATTAGAAAAGTTCATTATACTTCACTTACTGTGTTTGAGTTGCAGTATAGATTTTGTACTTGTTTCTTAAGGAAGTCTAGGCTGCTTCAGTTTTTTCTTTCTTTTCTTTTTGTGGTCACAGTTTCTTATATTGTATTCTATGAATTCTACATTTACTGTTACTTCATAGTTTAATTTTTAATAGTCTGAACATTGTATAATAATTGTACGTTTTATAGTGAATACATACATATATACATACATACATACATACATACATACTTACATACATACATACGCAAAGTTTGTTTAGTCTCCTATCTGTTCTTCCCAAGCCTGAAGTGCAAATCTAATTAAAAGAGTCCACATAAAAAGAAAGACGTATGCATTGTATAGTACTCTCTGTGTTTGTCCCTCCCTCCCTCCCCCTCTTCTTCCTCCCCCGCCCACTCCCCTCCCACTCTCTCCCTCTCCCCCTCCTCCCCTCTGAATTCCACCAATTAATTTTGTGCCGTAATTAAATTTAAATCATTTGTTGTAAATCTCCATCCAAGAAAACATCCTAGTGTGCAGAAAGAAGTGATTGAGTTAATTTTTTTCTGAACTTGTTCCAATTTATTAAACTCCTTGGAAAGTTGACAATTTGATCAATGAGTTTATGAGCTTATTCCCTGCTCTTTGGCTATATTTCGCCTGTTTCATTCCTTGCTCAGGCCAACTTCATTGTTCTACATTCAATATATCAAAGTCAGATAACCATGTCAGTAGAAAATTTTATTCCTCATTGTTTCTATGTGGACAAACAAGATACGGCATTCTCCTAGGCGCTGCGGGAGTGTCCAAGCAAGCATGGGTTAACTTCAGCTTGCTGCCCAAGAACTGAGTTCAAAGTTTGTGTAGCCACGCCTCTTGCTCCCCTCAGAGGCTCAGTTTAAAAAACTCAGTTTAAAAAACTCAGTCGCTTTTTGGGGCGTTCCAGTCCTTGAGCAGCAAGTTGGACTCTCCAAGTCAGTGTAGTGTAGCCTTTATTATTTAGTTAGGTTAGGTTAGTTTTTCTTTAGCTTCTTTGTTGTTGTTTTTTGGCTACCAATCCGATCCAAAGTTCGGATTACCATCAGACGCGCAAAACAGGTTGCCTGGAGTGTGGCTGGCTTTTGTGCTGCTGTGATTACAGCAACACTGTGGGAGGCTCGTTTAGCAGCTGCTGGCGAGCTCTTGGGGACAGGTAGGCAGTCAGGGTCCCCCTAAAAGCTGTCGGAGGACTGTTAGTTAGCCGGACACTCTCCTGAGTCTTCAGAATATCCGACAGTTTTTCCCTGGTGTTGCTCCAGGCTTGCGGCAGCCATTTTGAACAAAGAAAAAATTGGCGTACTTTATTTCTGAGGAGTTTCAAGCCGCTGCAGCCTGTTTCATCTGCAGATTGCTGCTGGGATGGGTCTTAATCAGCTGGCCTCGTTCCAGGTCTCCAGACAGGCCTCCCGCTCCCCTGTACTCTCATCAAGCTGCTACAGGGATTTTGGCTATTGTCTGGCCATTCCCTGGTATTTAGACATAGCGTGGATCTGCGAGCGCCTTGGACAAATCTGACCGGTGCTATTTTGTCATGCCTCTGCCTCTCGCTGGGACATTAGCAACGTCTAGGGGTCCTTCTCATCGCGGCAATACCATCTTTGGCCCTGAAGCTTCGTTCTTTGTGCCAGCTCTTCCAGACAGCCCTGCATCTGTGCCTCACATCATGGCCAGCATCGTGGAGGCTGAAGTGAATCCCCAGGCAGGTCCCACCACTAGTAAGCACAGCAGGTTCAATCCTGCTGCTAAGGGTGAAGGGGCTGGGTGCCCATCCAAGGGGAAGCTTCCCAAACCAAAAAAGGTGTCCAAAGCTGCTGAAAAGATGGCTGAGAGGCATCAAAAGGCCCTTGAAAAACAATTTCAAAAGGCTCAATCAGACCCAAAACAGGCAGTGGCTCCCTCTCCACCCAGGGAGGAGGGGGCAGGTCCTTCACGTCCCACTCCACAGCGAGAGGGGTCCCCTTCCCTGGCAGGTGATGAGGATTTTGGCTTTTCGCCCAATCCCTCTAGAGCATCTCTTGGGTCCCCCTGTCCTTCCCTGGCTGAGGAATCCCTGAATGACATATGCTCCATCATGGAGGAGGAATCCCTGCCTCCATCTGGGACTGGCTCAAGCCCGCTTAAGGATCAGGAACCTCAGCTGTCCAAGGAAATGCAGGATGTAGTCATACGTGAGATTTCCCAGGGGATTGTGGATGGTATCCAGCAGTTAGGCTTAAAATTACCCATCCAAACTGCAAACCCTAGCATGGCCCATACCGTTGGGTCTCGGGATCCACTGGCTAGAGAAGCCTCTCCTGCTCCTTTGGGGGTCAGCGAGGTGTCCAAGGGGGGGGGGAAGTTGAGCAGGACGCTCCGGATCTTTCAGAGGACGAAAATCCTCTTCCTGATACACCTGCCTTCTCAGGCTTATTCAAGCCTTCTATGTTTAGGGCTATCCTCACCAAGGCCAGGGCTTCAGCCACCCAAATGGTCTCAGGCAGAGCTCGCCCGCAACGTAAATTGGCTGGAGCTCCGGGCCACCAGGCTTGCCCTGCGTCATTTTCACCATCACATCAGGGGTCGATGGGCAGAGCGTCACCTGGCATCGCTGCGGGCAGACCACATCTTGGGGGAGGACAACGTGGCTGCGGATTGGTTGAGCAGAACTACCATCAACAACTCGGAGTGGTGTCTCCTTCCATCACTGTTCCTTCAACTGTCACAGAGGTTCACCACTGTTCGCCACTCCAGCCAACACTCACCTCACCCAGTTCTTCACTAGGTTTCAGTGCCCTGGCGCGGAAGGGATAGATGCCCTACGGTGTCGCTGGCCTCCCGGCCTCTTGTACGCTTTTCCGCCTCTTCCATTGATTCCACTGGTGATCAGGAAAATTCTGACAGAGGGAGCTGAAGTATTGCTCGTGGCACCACACTGGCCAAGGAGGTCCTGGTTCTCTGACCTTGTTAGCTTGTCAGTGACTCGGCACTGGCGCATACCTCAGGAGCAGATCTCCCTCAGCCAAGGGGCCATTCAACATCCGTTTGGCACTTGAAGGGGACCTCCTGAGACCAGCAGATTTTCTGACAAGGTCATCTATACCATCCAGGCGTCCAGGCGCCCCTCCACTGTCAGGATCTACGAGGCAACTTGGTCGGCCTTCTCGACTTGGTGCCAGTCTCATCACGTCATCGCCACTTCTGCAACCATTCTGCAACTCCTGGACTTTCTGCATTAGGTCTTGGACAAAGGCCTTTCGCCTAACACGCTCTGTCGGTAGACGGCTGCCTTGGCCACCATCCTGTCCACGGACTCAAAGCTGCCTCTTAGTAGACATCCTCAGGTTCGTAGCTTCCTCAAGGGGGCTGCCAACCTCAGCTCTCCTACAATTCACAGATATCCGACCTGGGACTTGTCTGTCATCTTACAGTCTCTGACTGCAGCTCCATTCAAGCCACTTTGATCGGTCAGTTTGCCTCACTTGTCCCTCAAGACAGCCTTTCTTATAGCTATCACCTCGGCCCACAGGATTTCCGAGCTGGCTGCATTTTCGGTCAGAGAGGACCTTTTGCATTGTGCATCCAGACAGGGTTATTCTCAGACTGGATCCAGCCTTTGGGCCGAAAGTCAACAGTGTCTTCCACAGAATGCAGGAAGTGATCCTTCCAGATTTCTGCCTGCGACCCAGACATCCAAGGGAGCACGTGTGGCATAATCTTGATGTTCGCCGTCCTGTACGCATCTACAAGAAATGAACTGTTTCCTTTCACAGGTCGGAAGCATTCTTCATGTCTTTTCAGCCCGTCTCCATGGGCAGGAAGGTCTTCTCTTCCACCATAGGACGCTGGATATGGGCAACAAGCTAGACCGGTTCCTCCTCATATTACAGCACACTCAACGAGGAGCGCCGCGACCTCGGCAGTGTGGGCCACGCAAGTGCCCATCGAGGAGATATGCAGGGCTGCAACATGGTCGTCACCATCTCCTTTTGTGAGAAACTACAGACTGGATGCTTTTGCATCTGCAGAGGCTTCCTTTGGAAGAAGAGTTTTACAACGGGTCATTGCGACCGCCGCGGGCCTGGACAGTTCTTCTTCCCACCCTGGGACTACATAGCTTGGGTATGTCCCATGCTTTGACACTCCAAGCAGCGCCTAGGAGAAAGACTATGGCTTACCTGAATGGTCATTCTCTAGGCGCTGCAGGAGTGTCCAACCCCACCCAGGGGTCGCCCACGTGTGCTTGTGCACCAACTTCGTGGGCATAGAACATTGCTATATGTATATCTTCCTTTTGGGACTTATTCTTTGTTTTTTAAACTGAGCCTCTGAGGGGAGAAAGAGGCGTGGCTACACAAACTTTGAACTCAGTTCTTGGGCAGCAAGCTGAAGTTAACCCATGCTTGCTTGGACACTCCCGCGGCGCCTAGAGAACGACCATTCAGGTAAGCCAACGGTCATTTTAGCTTTAAATTCTACATTACATTCAGTTGTCTCTCCCCCCTCCCCCAATAGCACTGAAATGTTAGTGAATAACTCAAAAGCTAATCCAGCTTTGCCAATTTAGAACAACACTTGTATATTATTTTTTAATTTTGCTAATGGGAGTTGGACTCCCTTTCATTTTACTGCATTTTGTTCAAGTGCATTTTGTTCAAGTGCATTTTCTTCAAGTGCCAGAGTCATTGCAGACAAGGTACAAAGTCTGCAGATAGGTTTTAGATATCTTGATGCCAGAATCAGAAAATAAAATTCTCTTTAAAATTATATTACTATGGACTATAAAACAAGAAAAATATAATTTACACACACACACACACACACACAAATTGAAAAAGAAAATAAAGGAATGAAAACAAAAATAATGGTAATATATCATGTGAGATATTATATGAGATATGTATGTGTTTATGTATATGCATGTATGTAAGTATGTGTGTATGTGTATAAATAAAATAAAAGATCTCATTAATGACTCAGTATTTAAAATAACAATGGAACCTTGCCCGTAGAAAATCATATTGATTTGCAATGCATATTCCACTCTATTGATAAAGACTAGTTCAATAATTAATGCATGGTAACCTATCAGTAAAGTTTCCTTTTCAATAATTGTGCAGGGGTGAATCAGGCCATTTCCAGACTGTGTGTATTTGCATTTGCTTCCTCACAAAATAAAAATTAAAAATTATCAGATTCAAATGCTTATTTTAAGGATGCAGTTTAATCTGCAGATAGGGAGATGTGGATCAGATTGGATTATATTTCAATTCATAAAGAGAAAATTCTTTAATTATCCCAAGTATAAAATACTGCCTATGACTAATGAATGATAAAACAACCTTGAATTCTGTAAGTTAATTCTAAGAGGTGAATTTAGGATCTTAGCCATTGGTTTAAATGACAAATTTCTCTTTGAAAGTGAATGAAATTAATCTTTATGTTCAGTCTTGGGATTGGGGGAGTCTCTGATGCATCAGCAGGTGCTTTCATATTGTATCAACACTAGCTACTGTTGCCAGTGACTCATCAAGATGTACTTTTGTGACAAACTATAACCAAATTACATTAATTAAATGTAAATAAACATACATATTGCCTGAAACATCCCATCTTTTGGACAGGATTTCCACCCAAACTTTGAGTCATCTGATAAACTACTCGGAATATTTGAAGCGAAAATGTCTGTTAAGCTGTGCTTCAAATGTTAAGACACAGATTTTTTTTCTATGCATAATATTTTAATCATGCCGGGTTGCATCTGCCAAAGGAAATTCAGAAGAAAATAGTTTTTGGTTAGCTCTTGATAATTGGACCATGATCACACCTTTTTTTTTATATTTATAGATGTTGCGCAGAGTTTATAAAGGGATTCCCCTCCAAGTACGAGGTCAAGTCTGGTCACTCTTACTGGATATTGAAAAGATTAAGATGGAGAATGAAGGGAAGTATGAGGTACGGTATCTTATAATCCTTGATAGCAGTATAAAGTACACCAAATAAATATCCAGCCTAATGGTTACCTGCACATATGATAAACCAGGATTATTTTTTCCCCGCATCCCAAGAGTAGGGGAAAGTGTTTTTAGCCATAATCTTCCCCCCAAAACTATTTGTAATTACGTTGTTGTCTCATGGAAAAACGTACTGAAACCCTTCAACAGAGGTGGTATTCAGCTGGTTCTCTCCAGTTCAGGAGAACCGGTAGCAGCGGCTGCGGGAGGCTCTGCCCACCCACCCCGACATAATGTACAAGTACTGCACATGCGCAGAAGGCTGTGGTCATGCTCACATTTGCGAACCGGTAGGGAAGGTAAACGTGAATCCCACCTCTGCTGTTCAACATTTGAGCATTGTGTTCTATATTCCCATTCCTGTTTGCATGGGAATGTGATGGCTCATGTGGTTAGGACACTGGGTTGGAGGTTACCAAGCCTGCATTCAAGACCGGAGTGCGAGTGCTGCTGTGTGGCGAGGTGAGCTCCCATCATTTGTTCCAGCTCCTTTACATGGACATACACTCCCCCCCCCCCCGTGTCTCCCAGGCAGCAGTGGTGTCACTGGCTAATCCTTTCAACCCAGAAGTACCTTAAAGAAACGGTACCTCCAATGTGAACGGGATAAGGATTTCTGTTCACAAAACAGCAACATTGTTCTTGAAGAGTAGCTCAGTTACCGCCCTTGGCAGCCATGAACAAACCTAGGGCTTTCTAAAATGAGATAAAGGAGAGACTTCACCCCAAAGTCTTTCTGTGGAATCAGTGGTGACCTTACAAACGAGTTCACTATTAGCAAAAATTAAAATTATGAAATTGTAAAAAGGCTGTTAGATTTCCCAAATGCCCAACCTGGGGAAGATTGCTCTCCTAAATTGGTGGAATCCAGAATTTCAAGTTTCTAGTTTGGAAGTGTTGTGAAGGATGGAAGTGGCTCTCTGTGCCCAATAGGCAAAACTATCCAAATTAAGAAAGTGCTCAGAGATGAATTCCTAGACTAGGAAGACATTGGACTATACCCATCTAAACCTACAAGTTACCTTCCGCCACAGAAGCACTGTAAGATTTAGCGTGTTTTATTTCTACAAAGAAAGAAGCAGCCAGGGACTTTTATGCATTCATTTCAGTAATCCATAGGCTGCTGATGCTGGAGATTATATCTCTTAAAACTATACCAAGAGAATTTTACAGTGGGGCAAAAAAGTATTCAGTCAACTACTAATTGTGCAAGTTCTCCCACTTAAAAAGATGAGAGAGGCTTGTAATTGGCATCATAGGTAGACCTCAACTATGAGAGACAAAATATAAAAAAAAGACCAAACAATCACATTGGCTGATTTGGAAAGAATTTATTTGTAAATTATGGTGGAAAATAAGTATTTGGTCACCTACAAACAAGCAAGATTTCTGGCTCTCACAGACCTGTACCTTCTTCTTTAGGAGGCTCCTCTGTCCTGCACTCATTACCTGTATCACCTGTTTGAACTTGTTATCAGTATAAAAGACACCTGTCCACAACCTCAAACAGTCACACTCCAAACTCCACTATGGTGAAGACCAAAGAGCTGTCAAAGGACACCAGAAACAAAATTGTAGACCTGCACCAGGCTGGGAAGACTGAATCTGCAATAGGCAAGCAGCTTGGTGTGAACAAATCAACTGTGGGAGCAATAATTAGAAAATGGAAGACATACAAGACCACTGATAATCTCCCTCGATCTGGGGCTCCACGCAAGATCTCACCCCGTGGGGTCAAAATGATCCCAAGAACGGTGAGCAAAAATCCCAGGATCACACGGGGGGACCTAGTGAATGACCTGCAGAGAGCTGGGACCAATGTAACAAAGGCTACCATCAGTAATACACTACGCCGCCAGGGACTCAGATCCTGCAGTGCCAGACGTGTCCCCCTGCTTAAGCCAGTCCATGTCCAGGCCCATCTGAAGTTTGCTAGAGAGCATTTGGATGATCCAGAAGAGGATTGGGAGAATGTCATATGATCAGATGAAACTAAAATAGAACTGTTAGGTAGAAATACAACTCGTCGTGTTTGGAGGAGAGAGAATGCTGAGTTGCATCCAAAGAACACCATACCTACTGTGAAGCATGGGAGTGGCAACATCATGCTTTGGGGCTGTTTCTCTGCAAAGGGACCAGGACGACTGATCCGTGTACAGGACAGAATGAATGGGGCCATGTATCGTGAGATTTTGAGTGCAAACCTCCTTCCATCAGCAAGGGCATTGAAGATGAAACGTGGCTGGGTCTTTCAACATGACAATGATTCCAAACATACCGCCCGGGCAATGAAGGAGTGGCTTCGTAAGAAGCATTTCAAGGTCCTGGAGTGGCCTAGCCAGTCTCCAGATCTCAACCCCATAGAAAATCTTTGGAGGAGTTGAAAGTCCGTGTTGCCCAGTGACAGCCCCAAAACATCACTGCTCTAGAGGAGATCTGCATGGAGGAATGGGCCAACATACCAGCAACAGTGTGTGCCGTGCCAACCTTGTGAAGACTTACAGAAAACGTTTGACCTCTGCCATTGCCAACAAAGGATATATAACGAAATATTGAGATGAACTTTTGATATTGACCAAATACTTATTTTCCACCATAATTTACAAATAAATTATTTCCAAATCAGCCAATGTGATAGTTTGGGTTTTTTTTTACATTTTGTCTCTCATGGTTGAGGTCTACCTATGATGCCAATTACAGGCCTCTCTCATCTTTTTAAGTGGGAGAACTTGCACAATTGGTCGCTGACTAAATACTTTTTTGCCCCACTGTAGATCAAAGGATGGGGAGAAAAGGGAAATGTTGCAGCTACATTCTAGTTGATAAATGAGTTCTTCTATTAAACTCTTAACCCAAGTATCTCCCCCAAAATACACATAGAGATAAGTTTGGGTAAGTAATTTCACATGTTTAAAAGTTTTGAAATGCAGATCAATATCATGCTAGAACAGAGTGCCATAACCATACTTCAAATAGTCCAAGGACAAATTAATCACGTTCTTGCTGGGTCAGGTGAGGCCAGGCCCCAAATCCTCTGGGAGAGAAATTCTCCAGTAATACGATAAGTTTGTCCCAGCAGTCTGATGCTTGCACTTCACAGTGTTTTTGGTTTGTCAGCAATATTTGGTATATTCCCATTCAGTGAGGTGGCAGGTAATCCTTTCTCTGGTATTCACAGATGGGGACGTATTCAGTAGCCTTCAGGCATCTGCCAATGTAGAAGGCTGGTATGACACTTTCACTTCTGTAGAAATAGATTGCAGTCATTTAATGAGTACTTATCAGACTAGTGAGGTCTCCCTTTTTTAGTCGATTAGGCAATTTCCGCTTACATTGGCCATCTTAACACAATTTCAAAGGGATGGAAGCCATGCTTCTTGCTAGGAATGGTCCTGATTCCCATTACAGCATGTGGGAAAACCTTTGGCCATGAAAGGTAATTGACAGCAGTAGCTTTAGTCAATTTCATGTTAATATCTCAGTTCTGCCACTCTTCAAAAATGTAATTCTGTGGCTGAAATGTGGTGTAGAATTACAACTTGATAACCTAGTGCTTTACAAATAGTCTTGTTAATCTGACTGCAGGAGCCCCCATGCCACAATCTAATGAGAAAGTCAAGCTTTATCTAAGGATGAAGTCAGTTAACAATTTATTTGCTACAGTGGTGAACTTTTGATGACCAATAGATAACCATACCATAAAAAAATATGGAGAGACAAATTCCTTTGTCTGGAAGCCTAGAGGCATATTCCTCTTAACTCTGCTTTTCAGTGTTTATAAGCATTTATATTGAGGGAGGAAAAATACCCTGTCTGTTTCAATTTCACCTGTCAGACAAATAGTAACATTTTTTGCTATGTGTAGCTTTTAGAAGCATTAGATCAATAGCTGCCCTTTCAGGATTTCTCTGTGGAGAACTTTGATTGCCCATCACTATCACTGAACACCTGTCTCCCCAAAGAAGAAAGCTCTGCTTTCCGATCGGTATCTATTGCTACTCTAGGTTTCTGCTTGGAATATCAAATACTTTGATGAGCAGTCCTTTGGCAAATTCTATGGAACTGTCAAAATCCAGCCATGATAGAAATACCCACAACAGCACCAAAATGTTTTGTTATGAAAGCAGGCAGATCAGGGATGCAAGAGGATCATTCAGTTTTCCTGTCTGTTGGGATATATTTGAGTACTCTTGCTTTCCTCGTTAACTAAAAGTAACAAGAGCTCTTCCTTCAAAACTAAAGTCACCATTTGCAAGTCTGTACTTGAAAAAAAATGAAGCATTTCTTTAGGAAAGCAGAGTCAATTCATAAAATAAATTAAAATAGACCTGTCATCAATATTGATTTAGGCATGCCGGTGGTAATCTGGAATAGAATCTGAAGTTTAAGAGCTTGTGTTTACCGCAAGCCTTCAGGAACTACTTACAATCTGCTTGAGTACAAACACCAGCACAGATAACAGGAATTGACTTTAAAAGCTACACTTAATGAGATTGCATTATTTATTGATTGGTTTCTTTAATAAATATACATGACTAGTTTTCAAGGTTGCCATCTTTTCAAAAGGTCTTTCAATTATAAAGCCCACTGTTCAATATAAACGGTTGACTTTAAACAATGAAGGAATGGATTATTAGCAAAGGCATTATTGCAATATATAATAAATATTTTCAGCTAAAAACCAAGTAAATTAGTCCTTTAAAAGAAATCTCAGTAATTTTGACATGGTCTAGAGTGTAAGGGTATAGGTAAACATTTACATCTTTAAAAGTCAAAATCAGCTATTTGAATTGCGTTTAGAAACACAGTTGATGCATTTTTAATACAAGTGGTGCAATAGGATTTGCCTGGCTAATGAACTGGGGGCTGAAGATTCTTAATCAAAGACAGCCTCATGTAACTGGCATTTTATTAGTCCAGTTTGGACAGTGCATTCCCCTGGATTGGGTCAGAGCTGCCATGCCAATTGAAAGGGTTAAAAAGAAATGATCCTTCAGTGGAATGGCAATGCAATCATATTATGCAACCTTTTATTATTTTAATATTAATATTGCTATTAAATATAAAGATAATTCTCATACCCTTAGCATTCATGCTAACCAGGTTTTGAAGGATGACACACCGACATTTTAAAATTAAGTAAATGGCTTGATTCTTTGTAAAACGTAGCCAATTCAGCATGGTGTGACAAGTTAAAGGAAGTGGGATAGATAAAACCAGATAGTGACACAGATTAAGAACCTGTTTCTCTCTATTTATCTTGGCCATTGCAACCTCCTTACAGGATGTTACTATTTGGCCATGTCTCATAGCAAGCGATCAGAATAAATAGAAGTCACAAGCTCTTGAACTAAGCTCCTGGGGGATCTGCAATAACTAAAGGATTTATAGTATAATAGACTGTAGATGAACATAAATCCTGAGAATCGGTTATTCATAATCCTTCCTATTCTTTTTGCCACTTGATATTTATACAGAACAATGTTGGAGTTAGAGAAAAGCTTTTTGTTTAGGGGAACATAGGCTTTCTTTGAAATCAGTGGGCCTTCCTACATTTTATTGTTCATTTCTTTTCTCTTGGCAACCCTTTTTGGGAATTCAAGTATTCCTTCATTACAGGTAATGTTTGATTTACGATCACAAGAGAGCCCAAAAGTTCCATTGCTAAGTGAGGCAGGTGCTAAGTGAGTTGCACCCCATTTTACCACCTTTGCCACACCTGTTAAGTGACTCACTGCAGTTGTTAAGTGAATTGTGTGGTTGTTAAGCAAATCTGGCTTCCCCCATTGTCTTTGCTTGTCGGAAGCCAGCTGGGAAGGTTAGAAATGGTGATCACATGAGCCCAGGACAATACAGCTGTAATGGTTGAAAGTGTGAAAACCGGTCATAAGTTACTTTTTTCAGTGCTATTGTAACTTGGAAAGGTCGCTAAATGAATGATTGTAAGTTGAGGACTACCTGTACAGTTTTCCCAGTCAGACTATTTGCTTGGTATTTCCAGCAGTGAAATATCTTTTTTTTTTAAATCTGTGGCCAGCCTAAGAGTGAAAAAAAGCAGGTATGTTGGGAAGCAAGATCATGTCTGGCCTCATATTGGCTTCTATATAACTCACATTTCTCTTGAGTGTAGATAATCAGGAATTAAACAGCCATTAAAATACTGTTATTGGAACACAATTTTGGTTGTTCGGTAATACAAAATGTTTGGCGTAAGTGTGATCTGAAGTATTAAAAGGAGAAGTGTCTTGTATGCTTTATGACTAATATATTTATATATATCCCAGAATTCCTTAGAAGGATGTGGCAGTGGGGGGAGGGGGGTGATTATCTTTTCCTTTCTCTGTTGCTTGTTATGCATTACTGGTTTAAAGTCACTTTATGCCCAGAAATCTACTACCTCTACTTAAATTGCTTTTTGAGATGAGGCTTTTTCAACCAATTTACTTCAATTAGTTATTTAATTAGTAGCATATGCTGAAAACATCTCCACTTACTTTTAAGTATAGAAGTAATTTAATAAGGCCACAGGTCTCTAGTCTTAGGTGCATATTACTTTGTATCTGTATATATTAATCATCTGTGTGTTTTGCGTGTGTATAAATGTATTTAAATCATGCCTGCCACATAGGGCAAGAGAACCCTCTATCCAATTATCTATAAATCAGAATTTCATTAACCAGCTTACAAAAGAAAAAAGAAAAAAAGACCATGCCAGCAAATTTTCTGGCTGGATTGTAAAATTGATTTGATTGCAACTAAAACTTATTTTATCTATAGCTTTTTACAATTGAATAATAAAGACCTTCCTTCCTTCTTCCATATAGCCGTATACTTGGCATGCAATGTAAGATGACATGCATAATCATTAATAATCCTTATAAAAGCAATAATAATAATAATAATAATAATAATAATAATAATAATTCAAAACGACACGGCTATGGATGAAGCATGTAACAGTGTTACCATCTTATATTTTAAGAAGGCACTTGGTTGATACCTAGGACGCTGGCAGCAATCCGTATCAACCATTAGCACCAGTCACTGGTATTTGTGATGCATTTTTGAATGTTCAGTTGGCTGAATTTCATGTTTAATGAATAAAGTTAATAATAATAATGTCAATATTAATATCAATATTAATATTATAGAAAAACACATGAAAACATAAAGATGTGAAGTGCTAAGTTTAGGGACCAATTCCTGAACTCTTCTCTCCAGAGCACTGGAGACAGTGGTCTTTTTCTAAGGCCAGGTCTCTCTGTGTATCTCTCTAATTACAAAAAAAAATATGATTTTTCTGACCATATACTTTTTACTTTGGGAAGCTGAGCCTAGTAGAGTTATATTTCTGTGGTTTTGGAGAATGAAGATCTTCCATGCAGACAAATAGAAAGATTTTGGAAAGTTGCTCCAGAAGCAATCTAGCCCAAGGGCCAGAAACATTTTTCACTTCTCATTTTAAAGTTCTAATACTATAATTCATCTTAATTTGCCCAGAAAATGAAAGAACAAGCCAGAAGCTTTTCATCAGAAATCAAACAAATAGATCTGGATGTCAATCGCACTTTTCGAAACCACATCATGTTTCGGGACCGCTATGGAGTAAAGTAAGCTTCTCATATGGGGATCTCATTTATTTATTTCTGGTTGTTTCTGTGTGTTTGTTTTGCCTATCAGCTGCAAGTATATATGTATTTGTAGAAAATAATTGTTGGTTTATCTCCATTTAATCTTTTGTGGCTGGTGAAACTTCTATCTGTGGAACAGAGAATATTCTTGGTCAGTTTAGGATATTAATTTCCTAATTTCATCAGAAGATGGAAGGCAGATCACATCATCCTCTTTATAGTATTTGGAGTTAACATGCGATAACACAGAGTCCTTCTCTTTGTTGACGGATTCTTAAGAGCACCAGACCTATATTTGATGAATCTATTATTGATCAAGAAATGTTGGTCTTTATTTTACTCTAAAATTGTTAAGATATTTCTGAAATACCATCTTGATATTCTTGTTTTTTTTTTAAAATATAGACAACAAGCTTTGTTCCATGTCCTGTCAGCTTACTCTGTTTACAACACGGTAAGAAATAGAACATTACAAGAATCTGACATGTGTTTTTTATTTGACAATAAAGATATAGTATAAATTAGATTAAGATGGCAAAGCAGACTTTCAGAATGGCATTAAGCAGATTAAAAGTATATAAAAATGTTATCTAAAAACAATATACATTTTTATGAAAGATACACACACACACACACACACACACACACACACATCTTTGTTCCAACTACTGTGTAGATAATCCATGATGCTTGGGCTAAAAATAAGAAAAGGAATCACTTTCAGTACAGACTAATTCATGAAGACAAGGTCTATTCAAACTGCAATCATTTGTATAACCTCTGTTTATTTATTTAGGCAAAGGAATGGTCTCATTCTTTCTAAATAGTTGTGACTTTAGTCAGATGAGGATATTGGTTAAATTCTCTGTGTGGTCTTCCTTACTTCGTTCAGTGATAACCTCATGGTGCAAGACTCCAATTTGTTATAGTCCCTTGTCTTATTTCTAGTCAAAGGGCACAGAAATTATAATGTCTTTAAATTACATACAGAATTTGCTGCTTCAATGTGCCAACAGGAATTACTTAATTTAATTAATGGAGTTAATTAATTATATTACTCTAGGTGATCCAAGAAACAGGAAACACATTTTTCTATGTTTTTACCTAGATGGTGTTTCTTCCTTTACAAAAAATTAGACTGGCTTTTTTGAGCTTTTTCCTTATTTTATGTTGCAATGCAATGTCATGTTACATAATTTCAGTTCATGAAAATGTGAGAAGTGACAATAGTTCTTTTTATGTCTTAGAGCTAATTTTATATTACAGACTCCCCTAGAATCTAAATATAGCATTGTTTTCCTCATGTAG
Organism: Natrix helvetica; assembly: GCF_964273705.1. Taxonomy (NCBI): domain Eukaryota; kingdom Metazoa; phylum Chordata; class Lepidosauria; order Squamata; family Natricidae; genus Natrix; species Natrix helvetica. The sequence goes on along the minus strand of NC_138548.1, from coordinate 114,630,265 downwards.
CTGTCGAAATGTTTACAAAATATTTCAGACTGAATTTCTGCATCAAGGATGAATAATTTCACATTTAACCTTCCAAATCCCTTGAGTCCCAACTAGTTCTGTCCCTTACTGGAAAAGAAACACATCCAGGTGCTTTCCTGAAACCTTTTCCTAGCATTTTGAAGAAATCTCTCTCCAAAGTTTTCCTACCTCTCACCCAATGTAAAAGGGAGGAGGAGTCCATTTTGCAGGTGTTACAAAAACTCTCCAGACCTTTGAAAATGTTTGTTTTCCCAAAAGGAGTGTATTAAAGCAGGGCCTCCTAAGATTCATCCAATTGTTACTTTGCCAGTAATGAAGATGAGGGAAGACGAGAACCAGCTACTCTTTAACCCTTCTAACAAGGGCTGAAATGGTTCCTTCCATAAAACATCTGTAGATCCAGATTTTAGAAAAGATGACATCTGGCCTCTTCCTTCTGACACTATGAAGTCCCTGGGATGGGATTGGAGGGACAGTGTTTTCTTTGATCTCTCTTTTTCTGTATATATTTGGTTCTACCTATACTTTTAAAAGGTGTTTTGGATTGAAAATAATGTGATAAAATTATCCAGGATTCTTTGAGCCTCCCAGAGAATTTGGGGGAAACTCTTAAAGTAGCAATAGGCGTTATTAAAGAGAAAGGCAAAGAGGAGCTGCTTGAACCTTGACAAACTGCTGGGCAGAAAGTGAGGCAAGAAATACTTCTGGGTTGAAAAGTGGAAGTGGAGAAATTTCTTTTCTGAGTGGCTGCAATGGAATCTTCCTAGCACCTTTGGTTCAGATGCATAACAATTTTACAAGAATTTGTAAGTGCATCATCATAACCATTGATTGAGTTAAACCAAGTCACCCAGCCCTATTTATTAAAGGCCTCTTTCTTGTATCCTCTTCCAAGCCACACCCATTGTCTATTAGTGAACTTTGCCATTAAAATGAATTTTTCTGTGAGTCAACAAATCATGCTTTTGTCTGGAAAAAAAAAGAGATAAAATGCTAGGGTTATGTTGTGGACTTAGGGAAGTTTCATTTTGTGCTTGTATGTGCAATACACTCTACCCTGTAAATTGCTCATCTTGTGTAATCATCCAGGAAGTGAGTTACTGCCAGGGCATGAGTCAGATTGCAGCTATCTTGTTGATGTATTTGAATGAAGAGGATGCCTTTTGGGCCCTGGCACAACTGCTTACCAACCAGCGGCATGCAATGCATGGTAAGGTTTCAGTGGCAAAGACCTTCATTTATTTGCTCATTTCTTTATTATATTTTAGATGATCCCATATTTGGGTTCAGTCTGGCTGAAAGTCTAGATTCTTCCTTTTTTTATGTGCTTCTTGTAGTCGTCTTCTTCATGTCTGCATTTATTACTGTTGAGTTTGAGCATGATGTACAAATAAGCTCTTTTTGGAGTCTTAACCTTTGAACTTCAAAGCTGTTTTGCAACTTCATAGTGCTGTAGTGCCAGCCAGAGACTGTGTTTTAAATATGAACCACCAGAATGGGGATAAGGATTGTGATGTACACAAAACACTTTTCGCTGTGCATCAAGCAAGTGGTTGATGAAAGTGAAAGTGCTTCCTGACGGAATGAAAAGTTATTTATTATGCATTAGGTAAGTTCCTCCCAGGTCCCCTCATCAACAAGTTAGGCAAGGTTGCTTTGACTGTGTATAATAATACAGAGCACAAAACTATATACACAGATCTATAGACACATAAATGCCTGATCTTATCCAAATGCAAAACTCACAAGCGAATAGATAGGAAATATAAAAATGCATTTTCACAAACATATTAGAGCTGCTTAGAAGTCTTAGGAAATACAAGTACTTATTATGCATTGACTTAAGACGCTCTGCTGTATGTCTTTAATACATTGTTAGTACTTTTGTTTCCTTTTTGCTAAAGGATTTTTCATTCCTGGGTTTCCAAAGTTGCAGAGATTCCAAGCTCACCACGAAGCAATCCTAAACAAGCTTTTCCCAAAGTTGAAGAAACACTTGGTAATGCTTTCTTTTGTCAAGGGAACAGCAGTAATATCAGGATGTGTTGGTTTCTGCTCATACATTTTTGAAATATTTATTTTTTGTTTGCCATGCATTACTTCTTTTTTTAGAGTGTTAATTGTATTAAATACCAGAAGAGGTGTCATCCTAAATATATTATTAGAAATATATTTGTAGCAGCAGGGATAAATCTGTAGCCTGAAAAATCATACCACTTCTACCAGGAGCCTTTTGCTCACTTTCTTATCTTGGTATACTTCTTGATAGTTACAATTGCTGTTAATTTTGTGCCAAGGGAGTCCTCCCATTAATCCTGTGCATGAGACGGATAAGAATCTCTTAGCCCCTTTGCCTTGTGGCAAATAGTATGGAGAAATATGGGGAAAATACATTCCGTGGCACCACTTCCTGATCCTTGTAGCTGAGTTGTATCTCCAGGGATGATAGTCTCCTCCACTCCCCCCCCCCCATCCCTTTGAGAAAGTAGACCAAGATGAGAAATGAGGTTTTTTAATATATAATAATTAAAAACCTCAATCTTCTTTAGGTAATACATGCAAAACACTCAGTGACAAAGGATAAAATATACACTGTGCCACAATTACAAAGACAATCTTGAATGAACCTTAATATGCTCACAACAATTGTACTGAGGGAAAGGGAACTATATTATCCACTGAGAAAATAGATATTGAAAAGAATTAGAATGAGTAACCAGTGGAAAAAAATGCTGCTTATTGCATGGTAGCTAGTTTAATTTAGGAAAAAAACCCACCAGTATCTATGAGGAGATGAACTTGAGAGCTTGAAAGCATGTGAATTACAGTTCACAGATCTCTAATTTGCTTGTCTTCTAAAATGAGGTGGTTTTTTTAATATGGTCTCTCTCTGTCTCTCTCTCTCCCTCCCTCCTTCCTTCTTAGGATAAGGAGCAGATGTTGACAGGAATTTATACAACGAAATGGTTCTTACAATGCTTCATTGACCGGGTATGAGATTGGGGGAGCAAACATTTCAGATGCCTCCTCTAATGTCATTACAATACTAATTTACATTGTATCTCTCTGCTTGTAATTATTTTCATTTGATATAGAATTATAATATCATGTTTTAAATGTTTTTATTTTATTAGTAAGATATAATGTAAGAAACAGTTAAAAACAAACTGCATGCATTACAGAGGTTAAAATAAACTAAGGGGTAAAGAAACTAAGGAAAAAAGAAAAAAAAGTATAATATTAATGTAAAATTAATGCAATCTGTTATTCCATTATTAAAATCTAGTCTAATTTCTTACTGATAAACAATTCCATGTTGTATGGGATTTTTGATTGATCAGATTTGATTTTTAAGATTATGTCCCCCAGATGGAGACTTCTTTTATTTACTTTCCCTTATTGAATTTTTATAAAAATATGTCGCAAAATGAACTTGAGTCTTAGTCTTAAGTTTAGCTTTAAAACATTATTTTGATGAGACCTGCTGCTCTATAGATACATTGTGGTTTGCATATTGTCAATATGTCACACCTTTTATTTCTTAACACTGCACAGACTCCGTTTACACTAACCCTGCGGCTGTGGGATATTTACATCCTGGAAGGAGAGAGGGTTCTTACAGCTATGGCATACACCATTCTCAAACTGCATAAAAGTAAGAAGTTGATTTGATTATTCAGGGTTTTTTTTTTAAAAAAACCACTTGATACAACATTTATAAAAGGAGAAGCATCTTTTAAAGACAAGGCTGCTGCAGAAGTGTTCAGAAAATGGTGCTTTCATTGTCCCAAATACAGAATGGCAGATTTCGGGTTTTATTTTGTTTGCCCGCATGACAACTGAAATCTACTCACGTGGGTCCTTGCTATCACAATAGAATTTCAGCAGAACTGGAATTGTTCTGGAGACAGTGTATTTTTGTTCCTCTCAGGATTTGTTAATTCTTTAAGAAGATAACTTTCAAATTCTATTGGATATTGTGGCTATATCTGTAAGAAATTATTGTGCCATTTAATGCAGCTGTTCCTATGAGCAGTGCCTATGAATGTCCCTGAAAATTCATCTGTTGTACAGTGGCAGAAGCTGCCATGTCTCTGCCTCCATGCTGGAATTCTCTGAATTTCCGTGCTGAAATTTGGAATCCAACTTAGTCTAGACCAATGTTTCTCCACTGTGGCTACTTGAAGAATTGGGGACTTCAACTCCCAGAATTTCTCAGCCAGCATCAGTAAAATCAATAAAGATTACCAAATGGTCTCCACAAATGAGTACTGTACACAAAATACGAACAACAAAAAAGAGTCTGCCTTAAGATTCACATTCTTATTATTCCCATAGGTCAGAGGCAACTTTGTATTGAAAATTAAATCTGCCTGAGAGGAGTTATAAAAGACAGGTTCAGCTTGTGCCTCTTTTTTGTTTATTGGATTGGCTTTGGGGGGTTTGGAGAGGCCAGAAAAGGGCAGTGATAGATAGGCCTTTCTGACAAATTCCAGCAAGAGAAGCCGGCTTAATCTGATATTACAAAACAGAACAATGAGTCTCATAGCATCTTAAACATTTGCAGTTTACTTTTGAACTTCAGATTGGCAGCTTTCTATATCTAAGGGTAAGGCAAACCTCTGTTCATCACCTCCCCCTCTCAAAATCTTTTATTGCAGCTCAAAACCTCCTGAGACAGACATAATTTATGCTGGTGTATAACAAAAGTATAATCCCATATCTCTATTTTTGTAAAACGTAACAGATCACTGCATACAGAATATTCCTGAGAGATATAATCTAAAATCAAGATGAGTTTAACTCACACATTTTTGAATGCAAAATAGTGTTCTTTAAATCATGAAGATGTGCTTGGCCAAATTGCCTTGCATGTACAGGTAGTCCTCAACTTAAAACAGTTCGTTTAATGACTGTTCGAAGTTAGAGCAGCACAGAAAAAAGTGACCATTTATGACCATTTTTCACACTTAAAAGTGTTGCAGCATCCCCAAGATGCTTGACAACTGACTCACCTTTATGACGGTTGCAATGTCCCAGAGTCACATGATCCCCTTTTGCACCCTTCTGACAGGCAAAGTCCATGGGGAAGCCAGATTCATTTAACAACCATGTTACTAACTTAACAACTTCAGTGATTCACTTAACAACTGTGTCAAGAAAAGTCATAAAATGGGGCAAAATTCACTTAACTGTCTCGCTTAGCAAATTCTGGACTCTGTTGTGGTCTTAAATCGAGGACTACCTGTAGTTGAACTTCAGCTGCAGATTGCATCAAGTTGCAGAATGTAGCTTTACTCCCCCTCGTGGTAGAACATCAGAATCATCCTGTATTTAATAGCAAATGCTGGGAATGGTTTTATTTGTGTAAAAGGATTTAATTAATATAAAGTTCACAGTTTTAAAGTCTTGCCAGGAATAGATGTGAAGACATCTATTTGATCCCAAAGGCAGAAAATTAATATATTAAATGATAACCATAAATTTACTATGCTTCATTTAAATAACATCTTTCACCCACTGCACTGGGTATGTCTTTCAGTAGAAATTGTATCAGCATAATGGCCACGTCTTTATCAAGCTGATGTTTCTGTTTCCTGCTTAGAACGCTTGTTGAAAATGAGCCTCGAAGATCTGCGGGAATTTCTGCAAGAAAAAATTGCTGCTTCTCTACAGTTTGAAGATGATGCTGTAATTGAGCATTTACAAGCATCCATGGCAGAACTGCGTAAAATGAAATTTGATCTTCCACCTCCAGGTAAGTCAAAGTTAAACAATTATGCAATTTTTTTAAAGCATTGTTGTGAATAGAAGGTTTAATTCCTGTTAGATAAATAGAGAGCAGCTTAACTTACTTGAATGCCATGTCTAACAGAGCAGCCTTCACAAAATTAGTTTAGCTGAAAGGGGAACTATGATCACAAGTACAGCATTTTTTCCTTCTTTCTTATTATAATTTTTCAGAACAACAAAATTGAATAAAATTAAAAGCCCTAAAAGAGCAAGGAAAAATAAGTATAGAGAAAATAAGAAAAAGAAAAAAACCCATAGGATTATGATTTTCACCCTTCTTTCTGTTGAGGTGTTGCCACCTTCTTCTTTCCTTCTTCTTTTACTCTTTTTAATTTTTTTAATAATTTTTTAAAAAATTTAAAATTTCAAAACAAACACAACACATCCTTCTTTACATACTGTAGAAAGTGTATCAGTTGGTTACAAAAAGGCTTTCGTGCATCTCTTCCACAGTCAACAAACATAATTCATATTAACTCAAGTATTTTAACTCAGATATTTATACATGTTACATCATCATACCTCCATTTTCATTTGACTATAATTGTTTAAACATCCTTCATCATAAAATATACCAAGATTTAATACATAACCACATACTGGCATTTCATTTACTATTTCTAAAATCCTCCAATAACACTTAATCCTTATGTCCTATTCTAGCTAAACATCCATAATATTTAATAACAAAGTTTTCTAATCCTCCTTTCCAAATCACTATTTACAATTTACATCCAGTTTCCTTATGTTGTACCCATACCTCTATATGTTGTACCCATACCTCTATATCATCTCCTTAACCAACTTTGTATGGATTCCTCTTAGCAACTCCTTGCTTATAAAATCTCTCATGTAATTTCGATGCCCTTCTTCTGTTTCCTTAATCAGCTTATCTTTGATTGTCAGTAGTGTTATCAATGATATTGCTAATAAAATTTCTTTCTCTAAATCCATAAATTCTTTTGTTTTTTCTTCTTCTGTATCTTGCCATCTGGGGTAGATTTCCCCTCCATTTAATTCCTCTTTCAGTATTCCATTCTTTCCATTTTCAGAGACAAACCAATCACCATAAATATCAGCAATTTTACAATTTCCATCCATTTTTACAATCCAATCTTCTGCGGATATTCCATTATTTTTCCATCTTTGTATCTACAATAATCTTGTCGCACATATGTTTCCCATATTTATTTTCTAGTTCTTGTCCATAAAGCCAAACTATAACAATTCCAGTTTCATCATAATATTAATCCACAATACCGTTTGTATCATTATATGAATTTGAACTCAAAATTTTTTTGCTAAATAAAGCACTTTTTCAAAAGCTACATTTTCACAATCACCTGTTGGAGGAAAAAGAGAGAGCTGGATTTCTTACAGGTGGGATCACACTCAAGAGTGAAATAACTGTATTTCATTTTGAAGATCTCAGGTTCAGAGCAGTTGGAAACTTTAGTCTAAATTCTTGTGCTTCTTCTGCCAGTTAGGATGTAGATTATACTAAACTATGTGGCGGTAACAATGAGTGGTTTCTTTTTCATTACAATTAAAACTTTCCAGGCCAAACACCGTAAAACAGAAGTAATCTGTTTTAAGTTTACTGTTTTAAACTTTTAAGAGAACATTAAAAGTTAGTACTGAAGACAATTGCATTGAAAATCTACCCGTCAGAAATGGAAAGGAGTGTGAGCACTGAAGGGACATTAACATATATGCTTTCTTGGAGAGGTTTCCTTGTTGAGATGACCAATTGATTGATTCATACACTGTCTTGTGATTATATATGCAGCTACAGCTGATCTGTGTGCAGGAAGAAACTATTCCCATTACTCTCTTGATTTGACATTTTTATTTCCCTCTTAATTTTCATACCCTCATTCATATTTTTTTAATATCCAATGATAAATACTTGTACACGTTGTTCTTCATTCATTTAAAATATTCTACAGCCAAAACTTTATCTTATTTTTTGCTGTTTATCTAGAATTCTTAAAGCTGATAAAATATGATTTCATTATCTTATACTAAGGATTAAGCACTCACCCAGTTTTTCTAGTGTTATGGTTTTTGAAGATGACTAATTTCTTTAAAGGACTTAGTAGGCAATTTCTAAGGTGGTTAGCAAAAAAAAAAGTGCAAATTTAGAACTCCTTTGAAGGTTCACCGTGGCTGGAGCAAGAATGGCAAATTCCCCCATCTCCCAGCTCTCCCATCTCGCAATCTCCTTGTGAAGAGCAACTGTAGGGAGAACATGGACAATCCCTTAGGCATTGGGTAAATTTGAGCCAGTCAATCCTTCTCAGCCCAACCTACCGTTTCTGCTCTTGTGGGGAAAAATAGGAGGGGGAAGGAGTAATGAGTATGTTGGTCGCCTTGAGTTTTTTGTTTAAAAATAATAATAAAAGCGAGATTTTAAAAAGTCTAAAAAATCTTGCATGCTCTCCAAAGAGGGTTGAAGGAGCCTATCTACTTATCAACTTCTTGTTCTTAGTCACACACATCAGCTCTGCCATTTCTTCTCCAGGAGTCCTGTGTATGATACCTTTTTAAGTGTTCAAGAAAACTCGAGACAATTGTCATATTCCTCTTCCTAATCCCAGTGGTTATTGTCCCTAAAAAGTTGCTTACAATGCTTAATTTGCTTTTCATCACTTGAACAAAATAAAATCCAGGTCACTACCTTTCATGTTTGTCCATGGATTTTGTCTAATAGACTTTGTATCTTTTTGTTGCAGCAAAATCTGAAGAATTCCCAAAAACATCCCTGGGGATGGAACTTTCTCTAAATCTACTCTCAATGAAATCCAGTATAGCCAATAATGGCCAGAAAACAGCCGTCAGTGACTTCAACAATGATAAAGATGTCATAATACCATCTTCTCCAGATAAAAATCCTACGTGCCTGAACGAAGGAATTGATAACTCAAATACGGCAATACAGGAAAGAGCTTCTCCGGAGCACAATGGAACAACAGCCTTGCCGAACAAACTGGCGGATATGCACAACAATCCTTTCCAAAGACTTCCATCAAATGAAATTTTTGAAACTGAGGAGCACCAAGCGGAAGAAAGTGCTGATAAAATATCTTCTGTGGAGAATCCTATAATACTAGATAACATTCAGACAGCAGGGGGAGATCAACATGTGGCTTCAGACAGTGGGATGGATAATTCATTGAAAAGCAGTAACTCTGAGAAGTGCAGCTTACAGGAAAATAAACACATTCCTTTAGATGAAAGGGACCACATTATTCCCCCCGTGCTACAAGCTCAGACAACAGTCAATTCTGCCTGGGAGTCCCACTTGCAGGTTCAACCCTTGGAAGCTGACCTGTCTATCAGCCACGACAGTACAACTTCGTTAACAAGATCGGAGTCACTGCATCATTTAGACTCAGCACCCTCTGTGCAAAATGCAGCTGCTCTTGAGCAGGAGAGCACAACCTGCTCCTCTGAAGATTTAGCATCTGAAGATGCTGCCTTGCTTAAAGATGATTTACAGCATCCCCCGTGTACAGAGGCCTCTTCTGCAGCAGAACACCGCCTCTTTATACCACACGACGTGCCAGGAAATCTAGTAGTGCCATGCAGAGAGAGGACATCTGCTGCTCTTTCGCTTCCCTTCCAAGATGGCCAGAGACGGCCTTCTAACGTATCTCAGTACGAGAATCTGTCTGAAAACGAAGACGAGGAAGAAAAACAGGCGCCTGTTTCTAAGAAATTGGCAGATTCAATACCACAAACTGAACTCTGCACACCAGTATTAAGGTCTTCTATACCCAAGTTTGCCTCACTTGGGGAGATAGACAATCTCCAAAAGCAAACCCAAGAAGTGACAGATTTGGTAGAACTGCCAAAACTTGATGGCCAGCTCACCTCATTCCCCATGCTGCCACATTCCAAACGATTGTCTGGGGGAGGCAGCGTGCCGGTCCTTTCTGAGCCTGGCTGTGATGCCCTCTTGCTGCCTGGGGGCCTCCAAGCCCGGCCTACTTCGTCTCCTGTGTTGCAGGATCAGCACAGCCCCTTCAGAATTATAAAAACCACCACCCCTCTTCATTTGGCTTACGCCACGGAGCAAGACTGCTTGAGCAAAAAGCAGCTGGCTCTCCCTTTGTCAGAGACCAGCCACTGTCATACAGCCGATGGCGAAAAATACTATCTTGTCCCTGGGGAAGTTGAGGTAGCTGGTGATTGTGTTCAGAAGTTGCAAAATGTTCCAGGTGGTTCACCTGCATTTCAGAAACCAAAAGTACCACCCAAGATTTTCAAAGCACATTCCGAGAACACGTTCTCTTCAAGCTGTTCTCCCATGGGGCAAATGTCTAAATCGGTCACATTCTAGAATTACCGGGACAGAGGAAATTTGGGTTACATAATGTTTTCTATAAGAGTTTGGGAAGGAAGGCAGAGCCTGAAGCAAAATTAGGAAGGTGATCACTTCGTTTATCAAAACGTATTCAGGAATTCAGGTTAAAGTTCAAAGGCCAGGCTGGCAGCTAAAGGCTGCAGAGAGCGTCTTACAAGATCTGGCTGGTTCGCCAAAGTATTTGAATTATACATCTCATCTTTTTCCTCGCTAGATAAATGTTTTAACAAATTTAACTTTCTAAAAAGATCAGTGTTTCCAAACCCTTGCAGTTGAGAAATGAAAGACATAATTCAGAAGAGCAGCGAGTCCAAAAGGAGTTACTTTAGGAAGAAGAAACCGGTCAGTTCCAAATTTGGGCCAGTAATACTTGTTTTTTTCCAGTAGCAATAGTAATGTTTTTGTTTCTATTTCGTACTTTAGCTAATATACTATTACATATGACGCTGAGCATACTATATATGCCAGGGAAGTTAATTTTCATAGCATCTATGCATATCAAGCACACATCATATGTGTGTCCTTTCACTAAATCAGACAATTTGACATGCCTTTTTAAAAGTTTGGTTCCTCTCGTTCCATGCTTGTTTAGTGATGACATTTAGCAAAGAGAAAGGAGATCCCAGCAGTCCCTTCAGTTGAAATTTCAATACGTTACAGACACATGGGTAGCTTCAGAGAGAAATCCAGACAGTCAGGTAGATGGTTTGCAATATGCTATCCGGTGTTTCTAAGTTTGTTCAATCCTCAATTTATGAGCATGGATCCTCTAAGGATCTATAACAGGAAGTATTAGTTTGGAATGCAAGCAAGAAGTGTTCTGATTGCACTACAATGCAACTTTCACATCCTAAGGAAGTTGTGACATCTTATTTGCCCTCGTGCCATTAGCATCCTTTAGATGAGTATTGTGTTGATTAATAAACAGTTCTTGCACTGATATTAGAAGAAGAAAAATAGAGAAAATATTGGTAGCTAAGACAGTTCCTCAAAGTAGTCTTTGATCAAGTTTATAACTTGTGTGGCTGCTACACAGTTGTGAAAATAATGCATCTTCCTTTTTCCAGGATGCAGTTCCAAGTAGAATTGTATCCTGGAGAAAATGAGATGCATTACTTTCACAAGGGTAAAGATTCAAAGTTTTTATTTGACTTATAATCCAGTTGAGCTTTTCTCCAGCGCATGCAAAATTCATGGCTGCATTGGTAGCAGTTAAATTTAACAGAAGGAAAAGATGGAAATCCTCTTTGGTGGATGAGAAATATTTTGTACTCCGAGTATTCACTTTTTCTGTAATTAGGATTCCTTTTGTTTTTAATAAGGTGTGATAACTCATTCAGACTATTGTAATTCTGCAGTGCATGCTTTTTTTTTTACATCAGTTATGTTTTGCAGCATCAGATGCACATTAAATACCTTCATGCCTTAAATCTGTGATACACATTTCCCACTGCAAGAACAATGGACAATTCAAGGAATTCTAATAAGCAAGGTGTAGTGTTACTTTAAGATGCCAAGAAAGGGAGCCTAACTGTTTATTATAAAGAGAGGAGGCAATTCCATGCCCATCCAGATTCTGGGCTCCAATTTGCATGTCCTTAGGTTGCAGATGATGGGAAATGTAGTTCAAGAACATGTAAAGAGTTCAATGTTATCTAGGGCTGAGCTTGGACAATTGAATATTTTAAATTGATGCATATATTTTATCTTGTGTTCTGCCCTATACCTACCCAGGCAGCACCAGACTAGGTGCAATGTTCTTTGCTGAGATAATTTTTTCTTTTTAGTTGTTTAGTTGTTGCTTTTTTTTTAAGCTTAGCTGATGTCCAAGTTAGAAATGTTGGTCTACATTTTCCAGCGTGCTCAAATGTCGCACTCATAACCTGATGCCCAATTTCTGCACCAAGATGGGGTTTAGAATTGTGGAAAGGACAAGACCTCTGTGCAGAAGACATGCAAGTGTCTTCTTTTAAAGCAGCAAAGCCCATTTGATTGGGCCTTTTCCCTTTTGCTGTTCTGTGTGTGTGTGTCTGTCTGTTGCAGAAGGAGAGCATGTGCACCTCAGTACTTCATAACTGATAATTGAGCAATTCACTTCTGTCACCTTTGCTTGCCACCTGCCTTGGTGGCCTCTCACTCTTGACCATAAGCAAATTTTATACTGGAGAAACACAGGAAGGTAGCTTTGCATTTTAGACCTTTTTCACTTGCTCCCAAATTGATTACCCTTTTCAGCCACCGACTGGTGGAGATTCACTTTTAAGGGCCTTCTTATGGCCCTTCAGTTCCTATGGTCTCCTAATTTTTTCCCCACAGACATAGGAGAATGACATTGGCCCTACTCCCCACTATACTTGAGCAAGACTGTTGCTGAATTGTGGGGCCAGGGGCAAAGCTTGCGTCTTCAGTAGAGAGGCACCTGATAGGAAATTGTGCTGTTTAAAAAACAAAACTGCCCAGCACCATCCATATCACAGGCCTTATTCAACATATAGCTTCAATTTTAACACACTCCCCATTCTGCATAGTTGCCTTAGTGCTGGCTGACTCATTGGCTAATTAGAGCCATATTTCCCCAACTACAAAAAGGAGTATTTAATGGTCAGAAAAATCAGCTCTTCTCCAAATGCTCCTTCATAGGAAGATATTGATGTCCTTCGGAACACAAAAACAAAAGCTTCTACATATTCCTACCTGGATGTCTTTTGTTTTTGAGGGTTTCTTTTGCTTGTTTTTTTGTTTTTTTCAAGAGACCAAAGATTTTGAAACTCTAGGGCGAAGCACCCTACTAAAATGTCGAACTGTAGCTGAAAGAGATCCAGGAGCTCCTATTCTTTGAAAGAACGGACTATAACAGGAAGACAAACAATCTGCTTACCTACCTTCAAAAGATATAGCATTTTTTGATTGAGTAGTCTCATTGAAGCAAATCCCAGACGCCAAAACAATTTACCCATAAAATTTAATTTCATCAGCATGCCTTTTAGGTGGAATGAAGTCCAAGAAAGGAGCATCCTTATTCTCAAGGCATTAATGTATCCTCTTTAATATTAGGGGAGGCAATACTTTGAATCCAGAGAACAACACATATACACACAAACCTATTTGGCCATGCAGAGGTTAATCTTGGGTAATGGTATTAATCTTGTGTAAAGTTACAAAGAAAATTTGTTTCCTAAATGAAAGTAGTTACTGCCTAGAGGATGAGACAGGTTACTCATCCATGTGCATATTATTTAAAATTGTACCTGTCTTATTTATGTTAGCAATTCAAATATAGCTTTACATGTAGGCATGTATCACGCTGCATACTGTATTATGAAAAGATATTCATATGATTACAGTTGAGCAGATATTTAAAATCTGAATAAACTATAGTTTTAGATGTGCTTGAAGATGTAGCATTTTCTAGTAGTGCAGCCACCAAAGTAAAACTGGAAGCTAGTGCTTAAGGCTTCCCAGTATAACTTCTGGGCCAAAAAGATTTCCTTTCTATGAATGAAATGGAAATCTAAAGTGTTTTGGAAACGAAGAGTAATGTTTAGTTATTTTCTAAATCCTCTGAATGCCCAATATTGCTCTTTCACCTCTTCCTCCTCCTCCTTTCTCCATTTCTTCCAAAGATAATTTGAAAGCAGGCTTGCAAAAGAAAAGACAAAAAAGCATTACTGGACCTAATGCCATGTTTATGCCACTTTAAACCATCAAACATGTCCCATGAGAACAACATTGGAACCGTATCCAAAGCTGTGATAATATGAGGGAAGCACTCGAACTTCGTAGTTTTCCAACCATCTTTTAACTTGTGGGTTACAGAATAGAGCAAATCTTGAAAGTGTTTCACCACAACACAGTCAAACATCCCAGGAAAACGTTCAATAAATCTCAAGTGTGCTCTTCTGCTAAGGAATTCATCTGGAGTGCCTAAGAATGAGGATTAAACACTCTGATTAGGATGTTAAGAAGAACCAACCCAGGCACTCCAGTGAGATCATGAGGTTTAATATGCAAGCCCTGCTTTTGGAATTTTCATTGCTAGAGGCTAGTTGGGATAGAAAACAGATTCTGGCAGCATTGAAGGTGTGGAAGCCTTTTACTTCCATAATATCCTTCCACAAACTGTGTTACTATATTAAAGGAATTCCATGGATTTCTGTCTAGACTTCAGTAATGCCTGGTTTGATTTTGATCAGAATAATCCTATATAAGGCAGTTTCTTGAGGTTTGGTTTTGATGCCGTTATCCCCCAGGCTAGTGCACTAATAAGATGGGGAAGGCATCATCTCCACTTTGATGAGGTGTAGCAAGCTCTTAGAGCAAAGCCAGCTGAGCTCCTGCATGGAAGCAAACTTTGATCAGCTCTAGAACTAAATGTTCCTTAATAGGAGAAACAGTGTTCCTTCAGAAACTCAGGAAAACATCAGGGAATCTCCCCACCCCCACCCCCCGGATTCCCTAAGTAGAACTAAAATGCATTTCATTTTAAAGTTCATGTTATCTTGATGGACCAGCTCCAACTCTTGGATCAGGATAGTGCAGGCACAAGGCAGGGATTCAGCTCTGGATTCTGGGCACTTCCCCACTGCTGAAAGTTGGAACAGGCTGCAGTTCAGTAGACGGCCCCGTTTGGGCACTTGATAGGTCTGCTGCCACTGTCACCCTAAAATGTCCCATGTTAACAGCTACTCTTGACACCTCAGAGAGCTTCCTTCCAAGGTAATTCTGTGTGATGTTGTCTTGCTGTCATTCTCTTTTATGTCTGCTTTGGGGGAAGATAAAGCAAAAATATTCATTAAAAAAAAATCCAAAAGGATTGTACAGGATGTTGAAAAGCTGTGTTTTACATGGTTGTAATAACAGTCAGACTTTGGAACAAATTGCTGCATGTGGATTCTTTACTTGCTCTCTGGGAATGTTTGGCAAGTTGCCAGTCTGTCCCCTGGTACGATGAGTTTTCGGGCAAAGGTGAGCTAAACTACTCAGTCAGATGCCATCACCGGAGGGATGGCAGTCTGAGTGTGATCCATTCCTGCTCATCTTGTGGGTTTGGTTTAACAAGAGTTTGGGTTGTGACAATTTAGCCATGGGATAATCCACTATAACCCCACTGTAGACAAGCTGACGCTTCAAGGAAAGATTGGAAACGGTTGGATCATTGCTTGCAGCTATAGTTGCATTCCAACATCTTCTTGGAAATCATAAAATGAAACATGCTTGTCAGCACAATGTTCATGTTTTGAGGCTTATTCTGTAGGAAGATAATAGTTTGACTGCCGCACTTTCTGCAAAGGCCAGAGTTGTATTATTCATGTGACAACTGCAAAATTCCCAGTCTTCTCATTTAATGGCAGCAAGCTCTTTGCTTGCTTCCTCGCCACATGGGGAACCATGAACGATAATGTTGATTTCCAACCGGAAACTTGGGTTTCTCTACCGAGTTCAGACTAAGCTCAGTCAGCCACAGCAGCAGGAAAGCCACCTGACAAATATATGACGAAGATGAAGAATTCCACTCTTAAAGGCACAGCACTGTGAGAACCGAAATCTGGATACTTCATGGGATATTTTTAAGTAATTGTCTGTTGGTGGACAATAATGGTTGTTCATTTCCACAGGCAAGTTCTCCAGCTTGAAAATGTTTTTGAGACCTCTGTACAATACAGCTGCCATGTAAAAGTTAATCTGAAATGCAATACGTTTTACAATTGTATGCAAATGTTTAGGTACCTGGGATCATTTTTTCCCCAATAAATCTCTAAGTGAACAGAAGCTCATCCAATCTCTAGATGTTGCAGTGGTAAATCTACCTTTCTGCCAACTTGGTCTATTAGCTGTATGATTCAAGGTCAAGGCCCCACCTTGATCCCCCCTTCACCTCCTTTGACAGAAATAAAATTTCCAGCATTTCCTGTAGCCAGCTAAAAGCCCCTCTCTAATCCCTCTTCTAGCTGAGAAATATTTTTAGGTTTCCTTCCATTGACTGAATGCTCGAGATCTGCCCACAGGTTTTCAATAAAATTCAAGTCTGGGGGCTGTGAAAGCCATTGTAATACTTTCCTCTCTGTTTCCTGCCAGTATTTTATGGTCTGCTGGAGCTGTGTTTCAAAGCATTGTTTGGCAATACTCAGCTTCTGCATACAATTGCATACTCAACACATATAGTTTGGCTTAATGCCGTTTCTATTCTTGTCAGCAACTTTTTATGGGCACAGACATAAAGGCAGAGTATGGTCTGTAAACAGGTGCCTACAGTGGCTATAATGTATACACATTCCTGTTAAAATGCCAGGTTTTTGAAATGTTAAAAAAAATCAGGCCAAGATAAATCACTTCAGAAGTTTCTCCACCTTTAATGTAAGCTGTATAATTCAATTGAAACAGAAATCTTTTTTTTTGGGGGGGGGGGGAATAAAACAAAAACATTGCGTAGGTGTGGGATGTGCTTGT
The DNA here is from genome assembly GCF_964273705.1 of Natrix helvetica. Classification (NCBI taxonomy): domain Eukaryota; kingdom Metazoa; phylum Chordata; class Lepidosauria; order Squamata; family Natricidae; genus Natrix; species Natrix helvetica. Next base: position 114,613,635 of record NC_138548.1, on the reverse strand, counting down.
GTTCAGAATTAACCAGTCACATTCAAACTGATGGTAAAAATACTGATCACCACACACCTGGCAACAGTTAAAATGACTGGTCAAAGCCCATCAAAGGGATCTCAATGTTGGAAGGTATTGCTTAGGAAAAGAAAACAAAAAATATTTCCAAAGCATTGAATATACCATGTGACACAGTGAAGAGAGTTAATGAACAAGTCAAGAGACTATGGCACAACAATGACATTACCAAGAACTGATGTCCCTCCAAAATTGATTTTAAAAAACAAGAAGAAAATGGTCCTTGAGGCTGCCAACAGACCTATAGCAATATTAGAGCTGCAGGAATTTCAGGCAAGTTCTGGTTGTATACTACACGTGACAACATTCTCAGTACTCTTTATATGTCTGGGCTTGGGGTATGGTGGTAAGATGGAAGACTTTTCTTGCAAAGGAAAACAAAATCTGAGCTTGGCTACATTTTGCAAAAATCTGCACCAAGTATGACAAAATCACGTGAAAAAATGTGCTATAGGTCTGATGCACTTGAATTTTCTGGCCATAATTCCAAAACCTGTATTGGATGTAAAAACCTCACTTGCACATCATCAAAAATATACCATTCCCACAGTGAAGCATAGTGGTGGCAGTATTATGCCTTGAGGCTGCTTTTCTTCCGCTGGAAATGGGGCTTTGGTCAAGGTAGAGAGAATTATGAATAGTTTCAAACATCAGTCAATTTTGACACAAAACCTTCAGGCCTATGCTGAAGATGAAGATGAATTGTACACTTCAAAATGACAAATGACCGAATGCATGCCTGGAAATAAAAAAATAAAAAAACTATCAGAAGATCAAAATTTTGGAGTCACTCAGTCAGAGCCCAGACCTGAATCCAACTGAAAATTTGTGGGGTGACGTGAAGAGGGCCTGTGCACAGGAAATGCTCTCACAATCTGATAGATTCGGAGTGCTTTTGCAAGGAAGAATAGGCAAAGATTCCCAAGGCAAGATATGCCGTGCTGATAGGCTCTTACCCAAAAGACTGAATATTGTCAATGAAATCAAAAGGTACTTCAATGAAGTTATTAGTTTAAGGGTATGCATCTTTATGCAATCAAATTATTTTATTTCCCCCCCCCTAAAATATTTAAGTTTGTTTTTCAACTGAATTGTACGTTATGTTATATTAAAAGTGTGATTTATCTTGGGTCTGATTTTTTTTTACATCTCAAAACATGGCATTTTAATAAGGATGGGTAGACTTTTTATACTCAGTGTAATTTTACTGTGTAAAATCACAGCTACATTGATACAATATGGGGTTAACTTACAGAAGATAAAAATAAGGGCATGTTTTGCAAAAACATTTAAAAAGAACAAGCTATTATTTCCTGAAACTAGGAGAACTGAAGCTAAAATATGTAAATAGAAAAGTAACATGAGCCTATGTTGGGGAGAAAAACCTTGTAAAATCAAATTTCCTTGTTAAATATTTGTTGCTTCATTCAGCTGTAAATATAATCTCAAATTTTGAAAGATAAGATTCATGATTTTTTTTCCTTTTGAGTTATTTTATGTATTTTCTGCATTTAATTGCCACACTTTGGTAGCCAAAATGTGGCATGTCTGTTTTTTTTAACTTATCAACCCACCCCTTCAGTTTTTGGAAGTTAAAATATTGCAGATAAGCCTAGACAAGTGTGTGTTTATAATACAGGCAAATGTATTTAACTCCAGACACTCCCATTTTTCTAACATGCTTTTACAATATCCACATGTGCTTCTTCCACCCTCCCCCCCCCCCATTTCTTTTGTGCATGTTTTATGCAGGTGAAAGACTTAGGTTTTGGGGACTGCAATCCTATATGTACAATTCAACTGATTTACCTTTGCAGAAACACAGCAGGGATTCCCAAACATGGATGATTGTTGTGTAACAATGCCATTTGTTTACAAAAGTTATAATTGTGTTTTAAAAAGTATCCAGCTCCAGTATTTTCATGAACTAACAGATTGAAAAATACGGTTTGGAGGGGGGGGGGGGTGTTGCAGATTGCCAGACAACCAGAGGTAGGAGGGCAGATTGCTTGAAAAATAGAGAGGGAAGGAGCCTGATGTATGCAGGGGAAGGAGTGGACAGATTTAATGGATATTCTGGTGGGAAAGCATTGTGCCTTCCAAAACAAAATGCTGAAGTTTGGTTATCCGAGGGGTAAAGAATGGTAGTATAAAACATTTATAGCATAGCATAACAGCCTATTAGAACTATTTTTTTCTCCTAAGGAATAGGTACCATGACCCTGATACCCTGTAAAATCAGCTATACTAGTTAATGAGAAATAGAATTCAGTAGTGGCTTTAACTGCTTCACCCTGAGCACCATTTTTTTAAAAAATAAATGCAGTATTAAAAAAATAACCAAAATTCTTCAATTACATGGGCACAGCAGTGGCAGAAATAAATGAACTAACAGCATTCCAATATCTCAAGATAGAATTTCCCTGCCTGCTGAATTTTAATAGCATAGAGACTTTTGAGACTGTTAAGTCTAAAGGCTAAATTACAATGCCTTAATTAAACATTAAAAAATACTGTGGTTTTAAAATACACAAGGGGAAGATCCAAAGCCTACTTTAGTTTTGAACTGAGCTTGTTTTTCCATGTTACTATCTGCCCACATGTAGAGTTGATAAACCGGGAATGAGCAATAGTGAAGACCCCAATAATTATAGCTCTTGAGAAAAGATGTGTGCTGAAAAATCCCTTTTGAGGTTGCATTATGGCAGATAATTATGCATAGTTAACAGGAGACTGTTTAACAGCCACATGTTGGACTTGATCTGGTTTATTAATTAGGTTTCAATGCTTTAATTTGGGAACATTCCCTTTTTCATGTAAAGAGATGCTTAAAGTTTGTTAGCCATTACCGTACAAGCAGCGATGGAACACAAGCCAAGAGTAGAATTTGTGAAGTGGCTGCCTTTCTGCTTTGGCCAAATTCTCTGGATAGCTCATAGCCCATAAAAAGATGGGCTATTTTAACAAAGGGGAAACAGCGAAGGAAGAAACCCTGCTGCTTTATAGTTACTCCCTTAGGACATTCCTGGGCACCAACCTTTGGATAGAGCTGCAGTTATCAATTTCTGTTAAAATTCACCTTGCCCTGCTAAGGTACTATAAAAATTAGAAAGCATTGCAGTCAGTTAATTGTTTTTTTTTTTAATTATATGGGTGGAAATCAATGGATCAAGCTACTATCTCCCATTATGGGAACTTAGTTCTCGGAACAGTGAAAAAAATCCCAAGAGACTAAGCTTTTTGAATAAGCTGTCTGCAGACCTTATGCTGTGGTGCACTGTTCAATGTTTCATCTTGATACCGCCATTTTAAAAAACGCAGAGGCCTCTACCAATATCTGGTCAACATCCACAATGAGCCATTCTGCTATTAAGGCAGCCTAGATCCAGGGTGTTGAGAAAGACTGATCAAATAGTAAATTATTCCAGAAATGAAACAGGTATTTTAAGCAATTAAAAGAAATGAACCAATTGTAACTTTTTAAGACATATGTTCCAGTGGCAAAAAAATGTGTGGACAACGAAACTGTTTCTTGGGGTTTAAATACTGATAACTATTTTCATCCTGAGATATAGTACAGGGAGTTTGACTCAAAGGAACATAAAACCCCAAAAGGTACAGTAGACACACCAACACTTTTGAGAACAAAATCGCTTTTAATGACATTTAAGGCTAGGTTTGGGTTCTCTTTAATACTCCCAACAGTTTTAAAAAATCATGCTTGTTATTTAATTATTCGGCTGCTTTTCTTTAATTCAGCCAGTGATGAGGGATCTGGTTGTGGTATCTTAACCAGAAGAGCTTTGAATTACAGCAAGTACAGTCACAGACATACAGAGGAGCTGCTCCCTGATAGCAGGATTCAGAGCTGTGCATGCAATTATGTAGGCACAGCGGCTACAAGGGAGAGTGGAGAATGGAGCAGGAACACGGAACAGGCTCCCATGTCTCCAAAGACCAGCTCCACCTCCAAGTAGTACACAAATTTTGCAATACGCACACCAGGGAAGACAGCCTTGACACAGGCAACAAGCATACAAATCTTGGGGAGGCGGGTGGGGTGGGGTGGGAGAGACCATGCCAACATCAAACAGGAAAGCCTACATACAAGTCAACCTTTCTTGCCCACTGGATAATTCTTCCCAATCAGCCTGTAAGACACAAAAGTTGTGGAAAATAAAATACTAAAAAGCTTCCCGTGCCTCCTAAAGATATACGGAAGGACTGTTGGCCCTTTGATGCAGCAGGGAATGAGTAAATTCAGAGTTGGAAAATCCAAGACCCTCCAGTCTCCATCAACAGGTTCAGGTAGAGTCAATTTATAACATTTACAGGTTCTCCCAACACCATAAAAAGGAGGAAGAAAAAAGGCAAATTTCTAAAAACTGGCAGCCATCTTTCCCTCCACCCCTTCTGAAGTACTCTTGAGGATACTATCCAAGCCGGAAGAGAATGTCCACCAGACTGACCATTTGCTCTCTGCAAGAACGACAGTTGTTCAGTTGTTCTAGCACAGGGGAGACAATATTAGCCAAAAGTTAAGAGAGGCATAATTACTTCCCTGTTTACACAGAGATAAATCAATGGGCGGAGACATGTGGAACTAGTTACAGATATAATTATTTTATGCTTTTCCTGCCCACTTCTTGAAAATGTGAGCATATTTTTTCCCCTTCATCCTCCCTCTCCCCCAGTGGAATGACGGGCAAGTGAATCTTCTTGGCAGTACCTTCCAAAGAGCCTTGATCTTCTGCTGGCAACAGCTAGACGCCTTTCAGATGGAGCCCTTCAAGCCGTGAATTAGCGTTATCTCCCTGCCTTACATGCCTTGCAGCACCAAAGTGGGAAACCAGTCCACCGCCAGATGCATCCAGCTTTGCCCTTGGTGAGCTGAGCTCAAGCTGATTGAAGGAACGAGATGGGTCTTTCCCTGCATGAGCCTCCTTTCAGACACTCTCAATCAATCTCTTGGAACAAGGATGCAGATGGCAAAACCAGTGTCAAGACCACCCAATAATAACTTACTGCAATTCCTTATGTGGCTTTGTACACACTGCCAGGAAGGGGGGAAAGGGGGGAGAAGGCAAAAAAAGGAAGGGGGATTTAAACAATAAAACAGTTCCCTGCAGGCCTTGGTGAATTTTTTAAACTCCATTTGGAGCCGTTGGGGGGGCGGGGGCTGCAGACACCACCCCATCTCTCCTTTCCCCAAATCCATTTGATTATATTTTCACATCGCCTCCATCTCCGTGCTACACACAGTAGAAAGCCTTCCAAGTCACAGTCTGGTCCGCTGCAAACAGAAAAAAGCAATGAGTAAAATAAGCTGAAAAGTCTTTACAAAAAGTTACTTATTTATACAGTTCAACAACACCAGAGTACAAAAGTTAAAACATCAATATAGTACATGAAATAATAAAACTATCAGTACAGAAAAAGAAGTAATCAGAGGGATCAATTTAAAATGCCTAGGATGGTGTGTGTATGCATGTGTGTGTGTATTTATTCAATATGGTCCTGAAATTATTTCAAGGTTAATCCCAGTCACACATTCCTGAAAGGGGAAATCAAGCACTATACGGTATATATATATAATTTTAGAACCATATTGAATAACTACACACATACATATATATTTAAAGAAAAGCTTGGTTAAATGGATGTCAGCATTTTGTTAACCAAGAGTGGGGGATAAATCTATTCACCAGTGTGTGTTTGCTTCACAGGATGGCAGTTCTGAATCTGATTTGTTTCCTGCTCTTGCTCAAGAACTGACCTCAATAGTTTGATTGTGGATAACAGACCCCTAGACAGTGTTGCACTTAACATGGTATGCAGAAGGATCATTGGTCCTACCTGAACGTTCTTCTCAGCGTGGCGCAGGACAGTCCAGGAGTGGGTTGTTCAATCCTTATTTGCCCAAGAGACTAAGTCAGAATTTAAGCCACGCCTCCAGCTTCCCCTGCTGATATCCAATTCCGAGGAGGCGCAGCTCCAACTAGGGAAACACAAGAAGAATAGGCCCTGCCCGCAGCATTAGTAGCCCCCGGGGACCCGGACCTACCCCAAAACAATAACTAGGGTGGACCTGGACCGTCCTGCGCCACGCTGAGAAGAACGTTCAGGTAGGACCAACGTTCCTTCTCCAGCTGATGGCGCAGGAGGGTCCAGGAGTGGGACGGACCAAAGCGGCAGTCCCTAGGGCAGGATCTCACTGGTTCGTGGTACCCGAAGGCGCATGTATTCCTTGAAGCACCCTACGCCCAAATGATGCCTCCACAAATGCGAACGCAGCCAATCTATAGTGCTTAATGAAAGGTGAGGGGGAAACCCACGTCGCAGCTCTACAAACGTCTCCGATCGGAGCCCGAGTGTTCCACGCAGCCGTGGTGGCCGCACTCCTAGTTGAATGAGCCGTTATCCCCTGCGGCACCGGCTTGCCTCTCGCCTCATAAGCCCTGGCAATACAAGCTCGCAACCAGCATCCAATAGTAGAAGAGGACACCTGTGAACCTATGGCTGAAGGCGGGAAAGAGACAAACGCCACCTCCGTTTTTCTGTAGGGTGCCGTTCTCTTTATGTAAATACGGAGGGCCCTCCGCACGTCCAGCTTGTGCCAGGATTTCTCCTTTCTATGAGAAAGGTTGGGACAGAACTCTGGCAGAATTAACTCCTGAGCCCTATGAAAGTAGGAGTTTATCTTGGGGATAAAGGCGGGATCAAGCCTCAGAACCACTGTGTTAGGCTGGAAAATACAAAGGTCTTCCCTGACAGAGAGGGCACCTAACTCTGAAATCCTCCTAGCCGACGTGATGGCGACTAGGAAAACCATCTTTAATGTGAGGAACTGTAAGGACACAGTCCTCAGCGGTTCAAAAGGAGGATCCACTAGGGCCAGGAGGACCGTGGACAAATCTCAAGATGGGAACCTGTGATCTACCGGGGGGCGAAGATTTGCTGCCCCCCGCAGAAACCTCTTCACTACCAGATGACGGCCCAGGCTCTCCTGGCCGTCCAAAACCAAGACAGTCGACAGGGCCGAGACTTGTCTCCGAAGTGTGTTATGGGCTAACCCCCTATCGAGCCCATCCTGAAGAAAATCCAGGATATTCGTGAGCGAGGGACGTTTGGGGTCCACATGTGCCTTACGGCACCAAGTACAAAAAGTGGACCACGTGGCATTATAAATCCTGGTTGTGGCCAGGTGTCTGGATGCCACGATGGTTCGTATCATCCGTGTCGAGAAACTAGCCTCTCTCAGGATCTCCTTCTCAAATATCAGGCGGTCAACTGGAGCCATTGTGGCTCCGGATGGACCAGGACCCTCTGGCGTAGGGATATCTTCTGCAGAATTCTCCAGGGTTGGCAATGGACAGACCTAAAAGATCCGCGAACCAAGGCCTGCGTGGCCAGTATGGGGCGACCATGATTACCTCCACCCCTTCCATCACTATCTTCCCCAACACCCCTGGAATCAGTGGGAGGGGGGAACGCATAAAGCAGACCCGGGGGCCACTTGCTGCATAGGGTACTGCTCCCCTCCATTCTCAAGTTGGGAACCGCATGAAAAACCTGGGGAGCTGGGCATTTTCTGGAGACGCGAAGAGGTCTACCACTGGCCGTCTGAATCTCCTGCAGATCTCCTCAAACAGTTCTGGTTCCAGCTGCCACTCCGTCTGATCCACCGTGTTCCTGCTGAGCCAGTCCGTCTGGTGATTGGAGTCTCCGGATGTGTGCTCTGCTTTGATGGACAACAGGTGCCTCTCTGCCCAATGGCCCAGGCACTGAGATTCCACCCAGAGGGCTCTGGAGTGAGTCCCCCTCTGCCTGTTTACATGTGCCTTCGTGGCCACGTTGTCCATCAGGAGTAGGACGTGTCTTTGCTCTACAAGGGCCTGAAAGTGTCGAAGGGCCAGATGAGCTGCACACAGCTCCAGCCAGTTTATGTTATGTGTAAGGGGACCACCGACCCTGGCCCAGCTGTGTCCCCAACAATGCCCCCCAGCCATAAAGGCTCGCGTCTGTGGTCAGGGTAAGTCTCTCCAGCTCCCTGAAACCACACCCTCTGGCTAGCACTGGAGAAACCCACCATCTCAGGGAGAGCCTCACGTGGGCGGGGGGGTACTCGAACCTGGAAAGATGAGGTGCTGCGCTTGCTCCTTTAGTATGGGAGTAAGAACCAATGGAGGGTTCTAGCATGGAGCCTCGCACGTGGAACAAGATCTATGCATGAAATCATCTTTCCCAACAACTGGGATAAGGTAACTATGGGTACATGCTGTTCTCTCTGTACCTGGTTGACCAGTTTCACCAGGCTAGCCTTACGAACCTGGGACAAGAACACCATGCCGGGGGAGGAATCTATGATCGCTCCCAAATGCAACAGTCTGGTAGATGGTCGCATGTGGCTCTTCTGGAAGTTTATTGAGAACCCATACCCCTGCAGGGTCTCCACTATTAGGCCTAGATCTTGAAGGGACCTCTCCGGCGACTCTGCCTGGAGGAGGATATCATCTAAATAACAATGAAGCCTGATGGGAATCGTTCTGAGGTGGGCAGCCAGGGTTTCCAGGACCTTTGTAAAGGTCTTGAGTGCTGAGGCAAGGCCAAAGGAAAGAGCCCTATACTGGTAGTGGTCACCAGCGTAGGAAAACCTAAGGAACTTCCTGTGCTCAGGTAGGATAGCTATATGAAGGTAAGCCTCCATCAAGTCAATGGACGTGAGGTAATCATCTTCCCTGATACCTTCCAGGATGGAACGAAGGGATGCCATCTTGAACTGTTTGTAAATTAAGTAGCGGTTCAACCATTTAAGGTCAAGTATCGCCCTCCAGCCCCCAGAGGACTTTGGAACTATAAAGAGGTTGGAATAAAAAACCCTGTCCCGATCCTCTTGAGGAACCACCTCCACCGCCTGGATCTCCACCAGGTTATCAATCGCCTGGCGCATGAGCTGTCTCTTAAGTGCGCACTTGGACGTAAACGTACGAAAAGAATTTGGGGGGACGGATAGGAATTCCAGTCGCAAGCCAAACTTCACCATGTTAAGGACTCAGAGATCCGAAGTAATACTCTACCAACAGTCGGCAAACGCCAACTGACCACCAATGGGAGCCGTCCAAACCCGCTCATTTATTCCGGCGGAAGAAGCATCTCCTCCCCGAAAGGGCTGCCTACCCTGGGGTCGGAAACGTGACCTGTCCCTGTAAGAGGACCTATCCTGCCCCTGTCCTGTTGTGGCAGAAAATTTCTAGGCTGATAATGATAGTCTGTGTCAGTACCCCTGATAGGGTGCCTTCGTGTATATGGTGTGTACTTGTGTTCCTGCTTCTTAGTCGTGGCAGGCAAAACCTTACGTTTGTTCTTATCCTCAATGAGGATTGGGTCCAGAACCTCACCAAACAGCTTTTTTCCTGCATACGGGCCTGCCGCCAGCTTCCACTTCGCTTTGGCCTCCGCTTGCCAGTTTTGAAGCCACACCATCCGCCTAGCTGAAACAGAAGAAGAAAGAGCCCTGGAGGCAAACTTAGCGGCGTTCAAGGTAGCATCTGCCGAAAACTGAGTCGCAGCCATGACCTTGCTAATGTCTTGAAGCAGCCTCACATCGTGCGCCGGGACACGCTCCTGCATTTGTTCAAGCCACATCAGTGTGAAGAAGAAAGACACAGAAGAGGTGGCCTTGATCGCCCATGTTGCTGCCAGAAAGGTCTTACGCAATGCCTGTTCAGTCCTCTTATCTTCCGCCTTCAGATTGTCACCATGGGAGTTGGGGATGCCAGGGCGTCCACAGGGGCGTCCACCTCTGGAACCTGTAATGCCTGGGAGAAATCAGGATCCATATTATAGAACAGTCTGTCATTCCCACCAGGGGTGGGGAATGTACCTGGCTTGGCCCATTGCTTCTGAATGACATCCAGAAACAGTTTTGGTGCAGGGATTTCTTCTTTCCGTGCTGCGGGTTCCACAAAGAAACATTTTTTCTTAGGCCCTGCCTTGGAAGTTGAGGCCACAGCCGCGGCCTCCTTCTGTTTGCCATCCTCCGTTTCATCGGCTGCAGTGCTCCTGGCTTTAAATAGCGGATACGTCTGCGCTTGACCTCCATCAGCTCTGCGTCCACCTGGTCAGAAGGGCGATCCTGGAGGGCTACGCTATGTCCAATGGCTCGATGAATAAGAGATTGAATGTTATAAGGCGAGTCCTCAAAATTACCAGTTATGACTAGGCCCAGGCCTGGGTGCCAGCTGATGCCTATGCCCTGGGTCAGGAATAGGCATAATGCGTGGAGGCGGATGGTACTCGCCTTCCTCGTCCTCCACCTCCAAGAGTGGGGGTGAGATAGAACTGGCCCTTGGGGATCCAGAGATCCTTGAAGGGGAAGGAGATGGAGAAAGTGGAGCCACCCTCAGACGGGGGGTGGGGGGGTGGGGGGGTGGACTGTACTGAAGGCAAAGGGGCCTTATCTCCGCCTCCCTGCTTGGTCTTCTCCCTATCCCCTGCACCCTCTTGCGTGGAGGGAGCTTACTTCACCAGTGGAGGAGGATCCTGGAGGGAACCCTTTCTCTTCTTGGAGCTCTCTGAAGGAGCTGCAGAAGTCGCCCAAGAGCTACATTCATCGTGGGAATCAGCCATGGTCTTGTAGCAACTCTCTGCCCAAGGCCGCACCTGACCAGTTCAGTAACCAACACAACGTTAAAACTCCTAGTCGCTAATCTGCGACTGACCTCACCGGAGCCTGCAGTCGCAATGAGCCTCGTGGCAGAGAAAAAGGGGAAACAAAATGGCCGCTGACCATGTGACTCCCCCTGGCGGTTCAACAAAATGGCCACCACCTCATGGCCACTAACAAAATGGCCACCGCATGAGGACCTTCCCAAGATAGCCGCCGCCCAAGAAGCTCTCCCAAAAATGGCCACCTCCAGGGCCCCATACTCACGAGGGAAAACCTCCAGACAAAACCATTTGCTGCTGAGCAAATGGCCCCGAGATCATCCGGTCGGCCGTGCAGCCCTCCGCAAGTCTTAGTCAGCGCCGATCGTGCTCTCCCATCGTTCTGGACCGTTTGCAGCTACGCGGGAACGCCGACATGTTGCACACACGCTCCTCGCACCCGCAGCCTCGATGTCCACCCGCTGCAGCCCTTGAGAGCCAGTGGCAATGCAGGGCAACCTCCCTGGCCTGCTCACGAGCCAGTAATCGGAAGCAAGTTAAACGGAACCGCAATGGACTCCAATGGCCAGCCCAGCTGGTAGCTTGCCTGCGAGGAACCTGGGACCTCCAGAGGGATCTAGACCATACAATTTGCTACTCTAACACAAGCCGGTGGAAAGAAAGAACCTGTGAGCCAAGTTCAAACACCTTCCTCCAATAGTGACATCAAATTAATTGAAAGAAATGAAGAAAAAGAAATTAAACTATTCTAGGAAAGAAAACCAATTATCATGAACAGCAAAAGTTTTTACATCTCTTTTCGGGCAAGACTGAGTCGGAATTGGATATCAGCAGAGGAAGCTAGAGGCGTGGCTTAAATTCTGACTCAGTCTCTTGGGCTAATAAGGATTGAACAACCCACTCCTGGACCCTCCTGCGCCATCAGCTGGAGAAGCAGTAGCTCAGCAGCAAGTGGTAAATGCTTAGAATAGAAGCATTATGCTCTCCTACAGTAGCATTTCACAGAACAGCACATTTATGGAGTTGCAAAATGAGAGCCAGTGGCAACTTACAGTGCCAAGTATATTTTGCATCCGCTGAACTTATCTAGTAACTATGAAAATCCTACATTTGGTTTTCTACATAAACCAAACTTAGATTTCATTCAAGCCATCTTCAGGCTGTCAAGTCTACCTTTCTCTCACTTATGGTGCATGGGTAAATAGTCTCCAATGTGGGGGGAGGGGGAGGGGGGAGGACTACAATTGTCTCTGAGGGTTCCAAACTGTTACACTAATTAATAGTCATTAATTGTGATAGCTTAACCATATGCAAACAATGGATCTCATTAAGATAGCACTTCCTTGATCACTGCCAAAAAAAGCAAACTGTCCTTTGCTGACACTGTGGCAATGTACTTACCAATGTAGTTCACTGTTTAAGTAAAAAGTGACTGTAGTACTATTTACTAACCTCAAGATGATGCTGTGATTACATCAATATTTTGATTTACAAAGCATGGTGATCGCAGAGTAAGCCTTCATATTCTTGAGTTCCCCAGGTTAGGGAAATGAATTCATTAGATTTGTAGCAAAGGCTCATTTGCTTACAGTACAATGTTGTAGATGCAACCCAATCTACATTATCGTCTTCTATTTTAGATATAAGAAATCTTTCAGATGGGCAAACTGTTTATTTATTATGCAGAGGACAAAGGCTCTCAAACTTCTATTTACACGCCAGCCCTGCTCTGTGAAATGTCATAGGTACCCACTTACTTTCATCCCCCATACATTTGAAACTAAGAATAGCTGTTTCTCTCCCAGCCATTGGTGATTTGATACAATAAGAGAGAACAGGCTCATCAACCAATTTGGTACAGTGATTAAGGCATCAGGCTAGAAACCAGGAGACCATGAGTTCTAGTCCTGCCTTAAGTAGGCATGAAAGCTGTCTGGGTGTCTTTGGGTCACTCACCCATCTCAGCCCAAACTACCTCATAGGGTTGTTGTTGTTGTGGGGAAAATAAGAGTAAGGAACATTACATATGCCACCTTGAGTTGTTTATAAAAATAATAAAGGTAGGATACAAATAAAATAAATGTATATACATGCCTAGTTTATCTTTATTATTATTATTTCTTTTATTTATTAAACATGAAGCTCAGTCAACTGAGCATTTAAAGATGTGTCACAAATACCACTGACTGGTGCTAATAGTTGATACTGGTTGTTACCAGCATCCTAGGTATCAATCAAGTATCTTCTTCTGAGTAGCGCAGTTTTTTGCAGTTCCGCTGGTGTTATTGCAGGAAACTGCAATTTATTGATGTGTTTTGTAAAATTCTTGGACATGGTACCAAGTGCCCCGATGACAATGGGAATCACTGTTACAAGTTTCATCCATCATCATCATCATCATCATCATCATCATCATCATCATCATCATTTTATACTTTATTCATTAAACATGAAAACAGTAAACTGAATATTCAAAAATGCATCATAAATACCATTGACTGGTGTTAATGGTTGATACGGATTGATGCCAGCGTTCTAGGTATCAACCAAGTACCTTCTTAAAATATAAGATGTTCCGAGTAGCGTAGTTTTTTGCAGTTCCGCTGCTGTTATTGCAGGAAGCTGCAATTTGTTGATGTATCTTATAAAACTCTTGGACATGGTACCAAGTGCCCCGATGACATCATCATCATCATCATCATCATTTAGTGTTAAGATCAAGGTATATTTGCCTCCTTAAGTTATTTATAAAAATAATGTAGGCACATTTTAAAATGTGTTATATAAATAAAATACATATACACATATCAAACAATGAGAAAGTAAGAGCAGATACAAAGGCAGTGTGAACAGAGAGGAAAATGAACAACTCCAAAACCTTCTTTGTGTTTACTATGTGCCATGCTTTTTGCCTTATCTCCACCTTGGCATAATTCTCCAAGCCCTAGAGAGAGAGCTTGGGCCTTCTTGGAAAAATCCTGTTTCACATAAACTCAGATCCAACTTATATTGCAACTAGTTAAGGGAAAACCAAGTCCCATCCCCCTCCTTAAGGGAGCACAAACCACACCCAGATAAATATTGCCAAGTTATGTTCTCAGCGAAAAGAAAGATTTCAGGCAGGCCAGGGCTCTGCCTTCAGGACACAGTGTGAGTATTTGCAAAGGACGTAGGAATGAAGACACACTTGGCCGACACTGGTTTTTCTCCTCCCCTCAGCCTTTGGCAGTAGCCTCTCTCTTAGGCCAGGCCTTTAAAAAAGCATTTGGGATTAATCTGCAGTTTCAGCAGTGAGAGCACAGGAAGTTACCCCCCAACCACCCCATCTCACATCACAGGCCACAGAAAATACTCCTGAGACATCTAGATTATTTGCACATCTGGACACACACACAGAGAGACACACTTTAACAATAGCAGCTGTGCTAGGTACAGTTAAAAAACTAGGCCTTCCAAGGGATCTCAACTGATGAAACTTTACATCCATTCACTTCTCAACTGTATTTTTTTTGAAGGAAGTATTCTTTTTATAAAGGAATACATAAAATAGTATAACCATAGAAGGAAGAAATCGCTCTGATTCCTGCTCATCTGCTATCCTCTCTCCATTGAGATTCAAGGCTACACAGAATAGTTTTAATAGTCATGTTCAGAAATTTAGGAGGATGTATTTAGGCTCTATATATGCCAGCGTTGTCCAAAGACATTTCTGTGGTCATGTGGCCAGCATGGCTATATGCCAAAATCATGCAAAATGCTGTTACTTTCCCACTGAAATAGTATCTACTTACATTTACATGTTTTCAAACTGCTAGGTGGGCAGAAGCTGGGGCAAGTAACAGGAGCCCAGCCCATCACGTGGACTTGAGTCTTGAACCTGGACTGCCAGATGATAAGGTGGGGACCTAAACCACTGAGCCATCACAATTAAGTGTGTGTGTGTATTGACACCTGACTCCTGACACCTGAATACGAAAAGGGTGCTCTGGCAAGAGCTTTTCTTCTAATTCTATAAACTACGTACAATGTATTTCTAAATGCCTTTTTCTTCCCTTAGTTTTCTACTAAATAACAAATACACTGAAGAGGTGTGGGATCATTCCAATATGTTATCTATTTGTATTTCAACCACAGGTCTCACAGCATGAATTTTCAATATCTTATTTTCAATATCTTTAAATATTTGAGGCATTAATTCCTCCCTATAAAATCTCTCAAATAGATTCTGAACAAACAATACATACATTTTGTTATGTTATTATTAAAGCCAGGACAAACTTTGGCTCTTCAGAATGACTTCATGTAGCATCCAAACGAGAAACACACTGTATTATCTAAGGAGGCCATTCAAAACCTGGAACTACAACCACCATCATTCCCCTTTAGAATCATCTATGCTAGTTAGGCTGATGGGAACTGTAGCCTGAGCCCTATCTATAGAAGACACATTATATAAGACACCTATCCACAGAGGAGGAAAGGACGACGGCATGGAAGGGAAGCAGTGCGAACCTCGCCTAAGAAAAGCAACAGAAATCAGTCAGAAACTTGGAAAGCAGGAGGAGATAAAACAAGAACAACAGAGGCATATAAAGTGGGGTATCCAAGTTAGAAGAGAAGCAAATACAGATGCAGGCACCTTAATTCAAATCAGCCTCATGGATAAAGAAAAAAATGGTCAATGTCTCCTCATTCGTGTCAGTGTTCTAATTCAAAACGTTTTTCCCTCAAGAACTATAGTAAAAATAGACTTCCTTTTGAGGAAGTGGCCAGTTTTGCAACCAATGACAAGACACATTTGGTCTTCTTGAAGGAGATCAGACTCATAACACTGAGAAAGGGAAGGGTGTGGACCACGCATGGGTTCAAAGACAACAGTTTTTCGGTATATGATCTGAGCGGTCTTTTTCTCTAACAAAACGGCTCCTTTTCTTTCTCTCAGTGACTCACCTTGGTCATGATATTACACATTTGCAGTTCATGCAGCCTGGACCACTTTCATCTGGGGGATTCAATTTACGTAGTTTGTGCTGCCGGATCTCTCGCACTAAAGTATAGAAGGCGTCTTCGACTCCCTGCAAAAAGTCAATGAAGTGTTTTGAACATCATGCAATTTGCGTGTATAAGCAAAGGCAAAGGACATTTCCAAGAGCCGTTCAACATGTGCTTTCCACTGCTGCTCAGTTCTGAATGCATTACTAGAGCTAATCCAGGATTTCATTCAAAGAGGTAGCAGCTTTCCTCCTCCTCCTCAAAATACAAAAAAACAAAAACCATTTAATTGTGAGCTGGTAGACGTTTTACAAACAACTGGCAGAATTGGTAGATGTGACAATGGGGTGACTGTTTACCAAGTGCCCCTATTTTGAAATCCAAATCATAGACCCAGAGAGCTGATTGCCTAAATTGGCAGCAAATACATGTGCTTGGGCAGAACAGTTTGGACAAATGGCAGAGTATAAAACACCCCATCACTGTTGGCTGAACATTTACCTTTGTTATTGCTACTGAGACAACTGTTAAACCAGGCTACCTGCCAGTCATGTTCCAGCATCATCTTAATGGAACAAGGCCACTCTTAATCCAAACTTGCTGCAATTTTCACTTTTGTTCCCTAGTGCCAGGAACCATCAGCAAAAGCTACACAACTTGATCAATAATTACCAGCTGGAACCCTAGCAACCCAACAGTAAATGCACATTATTGGCTCAATAGAGCTAAGGGCCAGTTCCAGCCCAGTTAAGTCAGACAACCACAATAGGCTTATACAAACAGAGAAAGTAAGCTGAAGAGCCATCTGTTTACACAATTCATCAAGGTACGTAATTTCCTTGGAGGGGGCTGAGCTGAACATTTTTCTATCAAGAGACAGTCAGCGAAGGTGGAATTGAAACAAAGCTTTGGTAAGTTTCTTGTTGTTATTATTGCACAATTCAACAATCCAGGACCAACAATTCAATACACCAAAACTTCAGCTGATTGCAGAAGCGGTGCAGAGGAGCCAAAAAGTTTCCACTGACTTACAAGGGCGACAATGAAAAGTTCAACAGACTCTCTGGAAGATAGCTTGGTTTTCACCACAGAAACACCCTGAAGATTACATCTTGCAAGTATGGAGTAGATTCTTTCCTTGAGTGAAGGTGGAAAAAGTGAGTCTGCATGGTTTGCGTTATCTTCCCCCCCCACCCGGGTATACCTGTCTAGTTTTGGCTGACGTCTCTATGTATGGAATCCCATAACTCCGAGCCAGCTCCTGGGCTTGCCGTGTTTCCACAGTCCGGGCAGGAAGGTCACATTTATTCCCCACCAATACCATGGGCACATCATCGGAGTCCTTCACTCTCTTGATCTGCTCTCTGAAATACAGAAAACAAAACTGGGACAAATTAATGAAAGGCAACATTTCTATACAAGGGCCATGACTTTTAAGAGCTTAATGGCATAAGAATATGATAAACTTAACCAGGGGTGAGCTTCAAAAATTTCAGCAACGGGTTCTCTGCCCAGTTGCTGGGTGGGTGTGGCCATAGTGGGCATCGCCTAGTCGGCCTCCTGCACCATGGCAGGGAGGGGGGGTGCTTTTTTGCCTTCCCCAGGATCTGCAGGTTTTCCTCGACCCTCTGGGAGGGCAAAAACTGCCTCCCCTGGGCTTGGGGGGGCCTGTTTCCGGCCTTCCAGAACTTCCAGGAGGCCCGGTTTTCGCCAAGCCTCCCCAAAGTCTCTGCACGGGCCCTGCACTTACCTCGCATCCAAAACGGGCTGCGTGGAGACTCCTGGGAGGAGCAGGGTGGGGCCAGCCAGGGATGGGATTTGGAGGTTCTCCAAATCGGTCATAATGTTAGCTACGGATTCTCCCGAACCCAGGCGAATCCATAGCAGCACACCCCAGAATCTAACCAACAGAGAGGTTGAGTTGATGCTTTCCCTCTCATCAAAGTTCTCTCAAAGCATTATCATCCTCTCATTGCCTGGTGTGCAACCACTGATGCATTTCTCAGTACAGCCTTTAGGCCAAAATACACAACATTCCTCCTCTGGACCTTGTTTGCCTCAGAACCTAAGTACATGGGATTAATCTCAATCCCTGCTTCATTCCTCCAGTAAAGCCAACTTCTCCAATTCAAGTAAATCAGATAGAGAATTACTGCAGTCTGAGTGTTCACATTTAAGATTTGTTCATTGTTAAAAGACTGATTTCCTCCCTGTTCCTGGAAGAAGCTGGCATCCTAAAGAAAATACCGCTGATACAATTTAATTAAGCAGAGTATTCATTTTTGCAGATATGGAGGTGTTGGGGCAAATCCTGTAATAGGAAGCTAAGAATTGGAAAGGCAGACTTTGAAAGCATCAAGCTGTCCTTCCCAGTTCATGCACATCAGGGACCTAAAGCCTCCAGAAGATCATTGAGAGGATACCAAATATGGAATAGAAAGGTGGCCTTTCAGGTCAAATAAAAATGAGAGAACGTATCCTAAAATTCTCATTTGTATCCCCAGGAATTTTGTTTTAAATTTGCAGGGGACTTTGAAAAATATTTGCAAACCGTAAGAAATGTCAGGGATATATAATTTTGTTAATTTGCTACAGAGAAGCAATAATCAAGATTCCTATGTACCTTAAGCACTGCTATATTTCATAATTACATGAAGCAGAATAAATTTCAGATTATGCAATTGCAGGAACAGATTCAAACCTATGAAAACATATACCCTGATGTATGTTACCGTACAAAAATCTCTTTGAAACACTCAAAGCCTCAGAGCCTTATACAGTATTTCTCATACTAACTAGACTTGCCATCACATGTATGCAAAATTGTGTATCTGCAAATATGTGGCAGAGAAGGCAGAATAAAGGCACCAGCTTGTCAAGGTAGCAAAAAGTCCTAAACCATCACTAAACTCAAAAAGGAAGCGCCATGTGATACAAAGAAGTTCTCTGATTTTCCACTCTTTATTTTAATAATGTTATCAAAAGTTTTAAAAGGAGAAAAACTAATACAAACTAAGTTAAAGCAAGGAAGAAAAAAAGAAAGAAAGCAAAGAGAAAGCTAAAATGCAAGAAAGGAAAAAAGTAAAAAATAGAAAAGAAAGAAAAAAGTAGCTTCTGATCTTCGTTACTTCAGTTATGGGTACACTCACACATTTGCCTCTTCTTTAAAGTTACATGTCTCTTTTCTGTCTAGTCCTTAAATCCATAAATCATAAGCTCATTTTTTAAAAATGTTTTCCACAAAAAGTGCACAATAAACAGTAAGCAATAATCAGTTACTGTCACTGAAATGTATTTGAATCAGACCAACAGTCCAGTTATTGTCATTTCCCTAATAAAAGAAATCAATTTAAGCCATGTCAGCAAGTTCCATCAATATCACCGGCCATTCCTCCACTGTAGGTAGTACTAAATCTTTCCATCTTTGTACATGAAACAGTCTTGCTGCAGCTATTGTAAAATTCCGTGACCTTTTTCCCAACTGTTCATCAGTCCCAAAAGATTGAGCTCTGGCCTGAATTGTATATTAAACTTTTAAAATCCCCTGAATCAGCCTGTCTATTTGAATCCCAAATTTTCTAGCTTTACACCACATCCACTAAGCATGATAAAATTCCCCTTTTCCTTGTTCAGGCGCATTTGAAATGCTCCAATTTTTTACTTGTAATTAATATTTCCCATGACAACTGATAATGATCCATCACAAGCAGCAGTGCCGGTCACAAAGTAGCAGAAACGGAGTTGATCTAATCAGCTGGTGGTTACTGATAGCTTCCTGGTAGTGGCTAATCTCTTTGTAAAAATTGATAGATTCTTAACATTGTGACTTCCCTGACACAACAAGTTCAGCAATTCCAACTTCTGAAAACATGACAGTCAAGGACTGCAGTTATCATAATTCAACCTTGACATTTCTAGCAGAATTTGCTGTTCCAGAAGCTCTGAATGTGGAAGATTTAATCCCCCCCTCTCCTATCACATAGTTCAAAAGTATTCTTATTTGTATCTTGACATTTGTTTTCATTCTCCTTCCAGCAGTTTCTACTTTCATTTCCTCTTATAAGAGTTTCCCACTCTTCTGCCCTTCCTTTCCATTTCTCTTCTCTTGTTATGATTATTAACTATTTCTAATTGGCCACTTCTGGTCATTCTGCATCATAGGAGGGAGACCTTCCTTTCTTTCTTCTCTGAATCATGTTACCTTTAGACATCTTTTTTTTCAATTCTACACTTGCTACTCCCAAGCTCCTTTTATTGGGGGGGAAGAGGGTGTCCAGCTGTCTAACCTCATCACACAGAAGAAGCCCTGAGTCACGGCCCTTTTCCTCCTGCACCATAATCTGTACAGACACTCTGTGTAGCTATGATATCTTTTTTCTTCTTCTCTCTTCTCTTCTCTCTCATCATACCCCAATCATACCTTCTTTACAGATGATCTCCTCTTAAAACAACATATGAATTAGGCCAGGGGTGTCCAAACTTGAGAACTTTAAGACTTGTGGACTTCAACTCCCAGAATTCCCCAGCCAGCATAGCTGGAATCCAGATTGCCAACCAACCTGGCTGCCCTACAGGTGCAGGGGGTCCCCATGTTCCCCAAGGAACAAGGCTGGCCTCTTTTACTCAAACAAGCCACCACTGGGCTCCTTGGCTCACATTAAGTTGCCAACACTGAGAACACTCCACAAGTCCTCCTCAGGCTTATCAGAGCCAATTAATTTCCATAAGCTTGCAGATTTTTTAGGCGATTTGAGCAGTTTTTCTTCAAGGAAAGCTACGACTACAGATCATTTCCCAGTTACAATCGTTCATTCAGTGACCGTGCCAAGTTATGGTGGCCCTGAACAAAAGGGACATAGGTCTCTTAGGTCTCCAGTCTTTGAAGTTATGACTGCTGTAGTGCCCCTCTCGTCCATATGATCAAAATTTGGGCACCATGCAGCCCACCTGCCACAGGGGTGCTTCAACTCCGCCATCTGCCTGTTTCCACCCCATCACTGCCCCTTCCGGCCGCCCTGCACAGCAGCAATCCTCGATGGCAACAGCACTGGGGTTGAAGTAGAGGCTCCAGGCCTTCCGCAGCAGCTTTACTTCAGCCCCAAGCGCCAGCCATCCCCACCTGCCTGTGCTCCGCTGGCCCTGCTGCCATGCACTCACTGGCCTTGCGCTCACAAAAAAAAGATTGTGCAACTTGGAGAATGGCACAAGCAGCCTCAAGGAGAAGGTCTGGCACAGCCACAGAAGTCCAGGTCAGGAGCATTTCAGCAGCCGCAGCAGGGTGGCAGCAAAAATCAGCTGGGGATAGCAGAGCGCAGGGTGGGAAGGGCAGCAGAGGTGGTGGAGAACAGAGCAGCCAAAAGGGCAGAGATGGAGGGGCGGGGGAGAAATAGATGGGAGGGGGAGTTGAAGAGGAATCCTTATATTTCCAAGGCTGGGGGTGAGGTGGGGGGGGGGACACTAAGCTGGGAGTGGGATCCAGGTGAGTCCTCCCCTAACAACCTTTGGGATTCAGTGATCACTATCAATGGGGAATACCAGGATTGCCATCATCAAGTAATGCAGTCACGTGATGTCATGCTTTACAACCTCATCGCTTAGTGACAGAAATGCTAATCCCCATTACCACTCCAATTACCATTCCATTGGTGGAATACTTGTAACATACTTCTCTCTCGGGTGTGTGTGTAGATTTTCTTTTCTCTTCTCAGCTGTGAGCCACAGAAAAACATACTATTTGTTTTATTTAAACTACTACTACTCACTATCAGGGTAAAGTTAATGTGCATTGAATTTTAGTCATTCGTTCCCTGTCTTACTTGAAGAAATACATTTTGTCGGCAGCAATTTGGGAATTGTGCATGACAGCTATCCCAATTGCACCCTAATTGCTCATAGGTGAAAACTGACTCATCTGGTTAAGCAAATCTACATACAGTATCAATGAGTAAATTAAAACATGTAGTTTTTCCTGTATAGTATGCCCTGGTTTAAACATTAAAAAGTGAAAACAGCTTTTTTGTGTTGGAAAAAGAGATGCAGGAGACTCTTACTTCTTTCAATCCTTTAATGCAAATCTTGATTCCAGATTCAGTCAACTATAACATTCAGAATGGCCATGCTGACTAAGAATGAAGGGGAAAGAATTCACTAGAGAGCAATACAGGAAAACAGATACAGGAAAAGAAAAACAGGCTCCCTCTGTAGGCCTTGAAGTGGAACACCCGTTTATTTTATTTTTTGCATTAATTTAGAAACGCGGTGACTAACAGCAGAACTTAAATTCTTCCTACATCTTACCAAGGCTTTTTCCTCCCGGCCCATAACCCTTTGAGAATCCATCCTTGGCTGATAAACTTGCAGAGTCCTCTCTGCATTTTAATGATGTCTCCAAGGAACGGTATTCTTTTTTCATACCCAGGAATGCAATGGCCATTAAGCAACGGCCAGACGTGTTTCAATACAAGATCTTTAAGCAGTCTAGAGGAATCAAGAAAGAAATAGGACTCCTAACTAAAATGGAATGCGCTACTAGATGCAGGGTTTTGCATCTGCTGAATTACAGACAGGGAAGGAAGCTTGTGGATGTTCTGGTTTAGCCAGTCCTGAAACACAATATATAGGAAAAATCAGGCACAGGAGAGGGGGATGGGGATGGGTCATCTCTATTGACAGTCAGGCACAGGAGGGGGGGGGGGCAAAGGATGTCAGCACACCTGGCACTCAGGTACTCGATTGATGACTTCTAAAAGCAGCATGAGCAAAGACGCACACATTGCTAGAGCTTCCCTAGGAAAATTATTAGCAAAGCCTCAATCAACCTATTCCTCTCTCTCTCTCTCTCTTTGCCCTTCAAATACAATCAATACAGGTTTCCTTCCCTTAACACGTACAGCACAGCACCCTTAATTAAGGACAAAGGAACAAACAAGAGAGGATGTCTCCTGCTAGTCACAGCAAACATTTGAATCCTCCCACCTTGGGACTTTTCCTGATTGACCAGCCATTTGTTTGGATGGCATCTCAGCAGAAACGCTGCTGGAAACTTTCTGCTTTGATCAGACCAAGGGGAAAGGCTTCTTCTTTTTTTTTTTAGGCTGAAAAAAGGGTTAGCCTTGTGTTCCCTTATTCCAGATGTCTGGAATAAAACATGTTACACGCCGTCCTTCACAGACAGGGGAAGATGATTCTACTCACCTATACTGATGAATGTCTTCAAAGGACTTGGTGTTGTTAATAGCGAAGACACAGAGGAAGCCTTCTCCTGTCCTCATGTACTGGTCTCGCATGGCACTGTATTCCTCTTGGCCAGCTGTGTCCAAGATGTCCAGTAAGCAGGTCTCCCCATCGATGACGACTTGCTTTCTGTACGAATCCTGCACTCAGGAGAGAAGTAAGATTGATTAGGGGCGGTGTCAGCCATATTTGCTTAAGGTTGTTATCCCTGGCTGCTCCTCTTTTTGCTTCTCACAATCTTAGCTATTCACCATTCGTTCCCCTTTTTGCAAGTTTTTGCACCATTGCCATCTTCGTGGTTCTGTCGTTGCTGCTCTCTATTCCTGCAAGCCTCTCTTCTTTTCTTTCATATGCTCTGCTAGTTGACCAAGTCTCAACCACCTTCTCCCCAGCCCCCTCTCCCTTTCATTTGCATCCCCCATAGGTCTTTTCTTTGTCTCCCAATCTGCACTTGCTTTGTATACCATGTTTGCCTATAAATGTTGCTCTGGAGAATTCAGGCTTGGCACAGCCCTTTGAGGGGACAGTATCAAAACAAAACTACCGTATTTTTCAGAGTATAAGACGCACCAAGATTTTTAAGGCGTAAATTTTAAGAAGTTTTTGCACTCTGCAGACCTCCCAAACCCTCTGTACGTCTCATTTTTTGTGAAAAACGGGGCATGCAGAGAGTTTGAGAGGCCTGCAAAGTGCTCCTGGGGGCTGGGGGGGGGGCAAAAATGAGCAAAAAACAGTGCGTTTTTTGCAAAAACAGGCCTGTTTTTTGCCAAAAAAAGGGGGGGCATGCATAGCCTTTAGGGGGCTCGTAGAGTGTTCCTGGGGGCAGGGGGGGCAAAAACCAGCCCATTTTTCGCTCTTTTTTGCCCTCCCTAGCCCCCAGGAGCACTTTGCAGGCCTCCCAAACTCTCTGCATGTCCGTTTTTGTGAAGGGGTGAGGTTTTGGGAGGCCAAAAATGCTGTATTCAGTGTATAAGATGCACCCAGATTTTCAGCCTCTTTTTTGGGGGGGAAGGTGCGTCTTATACTCCAAAAATACGGTAGTTGCTTATAATCCATAGTTCACACTTTGGGATGCATTACTCTGGCTTTGCCAGAGCCAGCAATCTGAACCACACTGAGAACCACAGGCAAGGGTACACAAATTTTGATGGCCAAGGAACCATTTTTATTCTGTCCCCCTCCAGTTATAATTGATACAGGGCAGCAACATTTTTAGGACTTTTGCCTTTCCTGTTTTGAGGAAAATGGAGAGGCTGCACTCTCCACATACATTTCCCAAGGCGCACTTCAGAGAAAGAGTTCACACCACCAGTGTCAAAGCAGCAGCTTGTGTTCTAGAAGTGCCAGTGTTCTCCTCTGACAGACAAGGTATGTCCTTGACACCACATTGTTCAGGCTTTGCAAACCTATTTTCTTTACTTTATTTAGTATGTACTTATCCTTTTAAAAGTAGCTGTGCCAAAGGAGGAGTACAGTCATCTTCTTTGACTGTTGCACAAATAAGCTGGAAAGTAAATATGAATGTGGGCAAACACTGGGTGGAGTTCATGAGCAATATAATCATGTCTTCCCCACCTAGCCATAATATTGTCCATCATAAAATTATTGCTATGGGGAAAAAATCAGCATAGACCTGTTCTCATATTCTGTCCTTCTGGGCTAGAAGTATTCTACTTCAAAAGGCTTTTCTCCATTCCTAAATAAAACATATACCCATATCACTTGCTTTACCTTTAAATTTTTTAAAAGTAACTTTAATATTTAATAACGTTGTTTTTTTTCCATTTCTAATAATTTATTTTAAAAATCAACTGCAGTGTTTTTTTCAAATGTTCTTAGAAAATAAAACGACATTCACTTTCTGAAAAAGAAATTGTAAGTAAAAGGCTAAATACTGGAAGTCCAGAATTAAGAGAGACAAAAATGTAACCTGCTATTGTAAAATGTTAACAAATTTAACTACACACAAATCTCACTTGGCTTTTTTTTTTTAATTAAAAATATCTAGCTATTACAATTCTCAATAGGGGGATATTCTCAATGCCTTACTTTATTTTTTACCACGTAATTCCTAGCAAAGCATGTAAAACACCCAATCATAGTGTTCATATCTCTAACATATGCTTTTTCCTCTGGGTCTTTTCTCTATATTATGTTGCTCTTTATCCACTTTGAGTCAGCAGAAAACTATGGTGTGAAACATCCCTACTGCTGATCCTTTCTATCTCCAAGCTCGGTTACTTGATTTTCCTCCCATGTAGTGTGTGATAGATTTTATCCACCTTGCGGAATCCTTTAGATTGTGCTGGAATAAAGGGGAAAATACCCTTCAAGATTGGTGCAATTAAGGACAATTTAAGCCTAGCTTATTCATGAGCTGGGAATGAGATGAAGACAATGTCACTCTCTTTGACTGCCAGCGTGGTCTATTTTATGCACACTGCCTATTTCCCTAAAATTGAATCCCCCTTGGGCACAATGCAAATTATAATCCAACCTTCCGTTTTGTTTGTGTGAATTTTCATTGGGTTTCACCTGCAACAATGCTGTCCTGCGGGATTTGTTACTTACTTGCTTGAAAAAGAGATCTTAAATATCTTAATTGTTCAACACATCTTACACAAGTAACTTTAGTGCTTTAGCAACGAGTACATCCCTGGCCTGCTTTAGAAATGCATTGAAAACCTGTTTTTCCAATGAGCTCTGGGCTGAGGTGTTTTGTGAGTTGGAGTAATGACTGATGAGGGATAGCTGAAACTGGGCTTTATATGCTTCCCCCACTGCATGCTATCATTGCCATACTTTTTGCATTTTGACTGTTTGCACTGTGTTTTAAATATAAGTTGCCTTAGTCTTTCTGATCTGGCAAATATGTAGGACAAGCACACAACCAAATGAGTGGCTGTGGCAGGGATAAAATGAAAGGGGAGCCCCATTAGACTACCTTGACCTCCCGGAAAAAGACAAGTAAACCATTTCTAAACAATGCTTTCAGACGTTATTCCAAACGATTGTTTAAAAGAACAAAATGAAACCCTAGTGACATCTTTGCAAGCTACTCTTCAACATCATCCCAAAGGAGGAGAATAAAAGGTCCCATTCTCAATGTAGCTTAGCTACAACTTGGAATTATTGATGAAGAGCAATTAATCTTCCTTCAGATGACATGTCAAATGAAGGTTAATGTAAAACAGAAGGACAAATGTCAAGGTTCTTGGAATTTGATGAGGAACACAATCTAGGCAAACTCAAGGATCATTCTGGTTGGATTTTGTCAAACTGAGTTATAGTACTGCACACCATATTATACAAAACGTTGCCACTGCTCCTACGTTAAAAAACAAACAAGCCAAGGGGCAGGGACAATAAATGACTTCTAAGAAATTTTTTAAAGAACTGACCTCCTTTTAGAAACAGAAAGCAGGAAACTTTTGTAGTCCATATGGCTTAAATCGAAGGGCTAAAATTACTTTAGATTTCCAATATACTTTTCTGTAGCCCTATTTCAAAACTGGGATCTTCTATCTAGGCACACTGAACTACAATAACCAGAGTTTCCATGGATTTCTAGTACCCCTTGGTAAACAAATTCCAAAGGAGAATCTGGGACACAAAACAACTGAGCCGTTGCTTGGTTGGATACTGTTTTCAAGATTCAATTCAATTTCAATTTCAATTCAATTTATTTGATTTGTTAGCCGCTCCCTATCCACAAGGGACTCGGGGCGGCGTACAATAAATAAAAACATATATATATATATATATATATATATATACACACACACATACATACATACATACATACATACATACATACATACATATATATATATATAACATTACACGGAGGAGGTAACACATTACAATACATAAAATTAATAATAAAATTAGAAATTAAAATACCCCAGTTTAAAATTACTGATTTAAAAAGACTGTCAGGAGGAATAAGATGGAACTATGCTTGAGCCAGGCCAGATAATTGAAAAAGGTGGGTCTTGAGTTTTGAACGGAAGGAGCGGAGATCGGAGGTAATCCTAATGTCGAGGGGGAGGTCATTCCAGAGGGCTGGGCCCATCACAGAGAAGGCCCTACTCCTGGGTGTCGCCCTCTGGCATTGTTTAGTGGACGGCACCCGGAGAAGTCCCTCTCTGTGAGAGCGGATTGGTCGTAGGGATGTATGTTTTCAAGATGACTATCACCTGACTCTTTTATGGGGAAAAAGCATTGTATGTATCCATCATTCATGTATTAGCAACCTCTCTTTATGGCTTGACAGAGGGATGATAAAAATGGTTGCTCTGTATCCATCTTCATTTAAAGTGCTGCCTGCATCTCTGCGGTTTGCTGTAGAAGGAATATGAAGTGGCCAAGCAAAGTTGGTTCCGTTTTCCTCAAAAAGCAAATAGCAAACTCTCAGTCACATGTACTTCCATTACACATCAAAAACTTAGATGTGATATTTGAAAGCATCAAAAATATGGCAAGAGTAGATCTAAAAAAAGAGGTATCATTTACATAACTATATCAAAGACATTTATTAGATAAGCACGATGAATAATGGCATAAGAAGGCATGGGCCCAAAAAATTTTCTAAATCTAGACAGAGGAAATATTGAATATTTAAAAAAAAAAAACAAATTGTATCCAAGGGAAATTCTGTGAAGCAATCTGGTGGAGACAACAGTGGTATTAGAAAAAGTATTTATTAATGTTAAGAGATTTAGAGGCTCCAAAGTGACTCTGGGTGGTTTATATTGATGTCACCTTCTCCATGCCACACTTGTATTTTGATTTAATTGTACGTCGCCCCAAGTCCCTTTGGGGAGAGGGGGCGACTGATAAATCGAAATAAATAAAAAAATAAAAAAATATCAAGTAAGAATAATCAAAAACAATTGGGGAAAGTTGGGATTTAATATCTGGAAACATCCATATCCTGGCAAAAAAGAGGATAGGTACATCTCCCATAGGAATGGAGCAAGGGGTGAGTGCCCAGAATTTTGCAATCAAGCTACTTCCCAGCTTCTACAGATATACTCACAGTTGGTTCATTGTCAGTTAATGACAGTATGTGAACATTTTAACAATAGATCAAATATAAATGTCACACAGGGTTTTTCAATTAAAGCAGTGCATGCATGTAGCTTTCAATCATTTAGCAACAAAAACTGAAAGGGCAGCTATTAGCCTCTAAAAGACTGAAATGAATATTTTCAAAGTCTTCATCTCATACAAAGGGATTAAAAAATAGATCACTAGAAAACAGTCCACCTTTTTTTCTTTTGTTGTTAAATAAATTCTTGGGCCTCTGGCCATGCATCTGTAACACTGACTCATCCAATCATTTCCAGATATGCCTCATTAGCAGACCATCAATTTATAGGAGACAGCCTCATTTCTCAGTTATATACAGATAGTCCTCGACTTACAACAGTTCGTTTAGTGACATTCAAAGTTACGACAATCCTTGGAAAAAGTGACTTATAACCGGTTTTCAGACAACCATTGCAGCATTCCCAGGGTCACGTGATCAAAATTCAGATGCTTGGCAACTGAATCATATTTATGACGGTTGCAGTGTCCCAGGATCAGGTGATCACCTTTTGTGACCTTCTGATGAGCGAAGTCAATAGATTCACTTAACAACCGTGTTATTAACGTAACATCTACAGTGATTCTCCTGTGGCAAGCAAGGTTGTAAAATGGGGCAAAACTCACTTAACAAATGTCTCTCTTAGCAACAGAAATTTTGGGCCCAATTGTGGTCATACGTCGAGGACACCCGTACTACATTCTTATTTATATCAGGTTGTAAATTTGGAAAAAGGGGAAGTTTATTACTAAATTCTCATGCCTGCACTTTAAAAAAAAACATTTTTTCTACAAAACTGTCCAGTTCTTTTTTTTTTTTTAGTTCCTGTGTTCAAAACACAGCTTGGAATCATTAAACCATATCCATTTCAACTATTCCTATAATAATGGCGTAGCTTCGTGTTCAGTTTCTAGTCATAAACTATGTTTTTCCCCCCCCGCTGTGGCACTTTTTAAATCAGAAAACATTGGCTGAGAAATCTTGTTTTAAAACAAAAAGATTTTTTTTTCTCCGATTCCAGGGGAAAGCAAGGTCATTACGGTCATCCAGGGTGAGGAAGAACAATTTTACACAGGAGGGGAATATTGCTGCTTCGTTCGCTCAATACAAACTTAAGATCTCAAAATATTCTACACTGCATTTGTAGTAGCAGGTGTACTCCTTTAAAATTATAGAATTCCACATGTTCTATAATTCGGGGGTGCCCAACTGGCGGCCGACAGGCCGGATGTATCATGCGCAGGCCATGCCTACCCAGCTCCACAAAGGCAAAAAAAAATCATTATACATTACATGACAGCAACATGAGACGCAAGTTTGACACCCTTGTCCTAGGACAGGGGTGTCCAAACTTGGGAACTTTAAGACTTGTGGACTTCAATTCCCAGCATGGCTGGCTGAGGAATTCTGGGAGTTGAAGTCCACAAGTCTTAAAGTTCTCAAGTTTGGACACCCCTGTCCTAGGTGAACAATTAAGACAGATTTTCCTAACCCAGTGCCTTCCAGATGTTTTGGACTCCACCACCTAAAATTCCCAAAAGCAATGCAGGCTGTGAATTAGTGTATTAAAACCCAACCCTTCTCAAGAGCACCAGCTTTGGAGGGGGAGTAGGGGGGGGGAAACTACATCGAAACTTTTAGAAACGCTCAAAAGCTGCAAGCTGAGATAATAGCATTCTCTACCTCTACTACAGGTTTGGAAAATAAAAAGATTGAATGAAAAGGGGAAAAAAATACCTACTAGGCAAGTTGATCTGCACCAGCCTACATTATTACCTTCACTTTGTCACAATAGGAAAAAAAAATCTTTTTTTGACCTCATCTGCCAAACTACTGGAGCCACACAAATCTGGAAAAGTGACCCACAGTGCTGGTCATTGAAGATGGTGGCTTCAGTTTGGCAACTGTGAAAAAAAGAGGGGAAGAGAGCTAGATTCAACTGAGCCAAGCCCTGAACAAAAGCCATTCAGGCCCCTTCCCCAATTTTCTCATTTAATTTTGCTGATCAGATTTTATTACACTGCTCCCAACTGACCTTCCTGAGAACAATGCAGGCTACTCTTTTGCACTTCAAAATGACAAAACCAGACACTTAAGCCACAAAACAGAGCCTGCAGGATGTGCCAGTGTGTGAGCATACACACACACACACACACACACACACACACACACAGAGAGAAAGAGAGAAAGAGGGGGGGGGGGGAGAAAGGAAGGGAGGGAGGGAGGGAGAGTTCTTCTCCAGGCAGACTATCCCTTTCACCAGCATAGCTGCCTCCATCAAGGAGAGAAAAATGCAGCAGTGGGATGTTGCAAATGTAACCTTTCCACCTCTATCTTTGTAGGTAAATTTGAAAAAGACACTAGAGACTGATGAAAGATGCCCCAAAGTAAAAAAAGGAGGCATGAAAGACAACCTTGCAGCTCAGAACCATACCCAAGCGCAATGACGCTTTCCTCTAAACACCTATTTTGAAAGTGATATCAAGACATCAAAAAGTTGAAGGCTTCCATAAATAACAAAACAGCTGAAGAATGTCCTGTCCTCCCTCCTCGGAGGGAGATCTGCGTTTCACAACAATAAGGCCCAGTTCATATACAAACAAGGATGAGGTGATCAAGCTCTCTTGGGATGAATTCACACAGTGTGACATCATCTCATCAGGATGCAGGTTCCAACACAATATGTATGCTATTTCCCCTCAAAAATTCCCCTTTCCCGTATTTCTGTAATGATCTGGTTTAGCAATCAAAAAGTATTACGAGGTCATAATACAGTTGGTTTCCCTTGGGACGCTCTTTGAGGTGGAGGGGTGAGCTACTTTTACAAACCAGAAGAATCATGTTGG
The DNA here is from genome assembly GCF_964273705.1 of Natrix helvetica. NCBI lineage: Eukaryota > Metazoa > Chordata > Lepidosauria > Squamata > Natricidae > Natrix > Natrix helvetica. The sequence continues at coordinate 114,582,744 of NC_138548.1, read as the reverse complement.
GTGCTCTCTCTCAGCATATGAAACTAAGTACAAGAGAAGGATTCTCCGATAAGAGGGAGTTATGAAATTGTCAGGTTTCCACGGAGAAGCTGGAAGAGGGGGGGTAAGGAACACTTTGTATGCTCTACCCAAGGAACTAGTGGGTAGAAATAGACGTAAAGAATAAAAATAGAATTCCCATTAAGTGCACCAGGATAAACGAATAATGGCTGTAACCTGTGCATGTTCACAGAAAATTGGTCGAAAAACTCCCTCAAAACAGCCTCAGCCTCAAATGAAGACTAACTACAATGCTGCCAAAAAAAAAAAAGTGTGTGTGTGTGTGTGGGGGGGGGATAATCTTTCTAGTATTACTTTTCCTGCTGCAGTTACATATTATCCACCTCTTGTTCACATTCTAAATATAGCAGATCTTGCGCAGAATTATTTGTCACATGCAGCTGCATTTTGAAAAGCTACCATCATCACAAGCCTGCCTCACACACAGACAAGCTCTGCTGCAGAACTGGATGCCTGGCCCATACCATACCGGTCTGCAAAAGGGGCCCCGACTAGCACGTGAAAAGAAAAACGCAGTCAATAAAAAGACAAGAGAACATCTGAGGTAACCATCACCAAGAACACCCACAGAGCTCTGTGTCCCGTCCCCCCTCCGCCAAGGCAAATCTCTCAAACAGTGGGAGGCCTGAGGCACCAAGGTTGCCTCTCAAAGTTGGAGCAACCGAAGGTAGCCTGGAGAAGAGAGGGGAAGATTTACATGCTGTGCCTTCCCCACTTCAGCAGCTGACTTGAACCTACAAAGGTCTCCCCACCACTACCTCTTGTATCCCCTGCAACAAAGAAGGCACAAGAGAGAAACCCAGCAGCCTCAGAACTCTCTCAGCAGACGACCTTGCCAGTTAACAGTTCTTTTGACTTTTGACAGCCATTCTCTGTTTCTCTACAACCTACTTTTTAATGAGAGAGAAGGGGGGAAAGAGGGAGAGAGAGAGGGAGAGGGAATGGATGAAGGTATGTGGTGATTACAGGGGTGGGTTTCAGCGAGTACGCACTGGTATGGCCTTACCCATATGTGAAATTTAGCGTGTCTGCCGTACCTGTTCTTCCAGAGGCTGCGTACCGGAACGCTGCCTCCCATGGCCTGTCCCCTTGCTCGCTCCCCCCACCCGCCCAGTCGCCGCTTACTTGCTCGCCCCGCCCGTCTGCCCCAGGCTTGCCCCGCCCACCCACTTCCTTTGCCAGAACGGAGGATTGGAAGAAGCCCATGTGGTGCGCGCGCCCTTCTTTTTGACAGCCACCTCATTTCCAATTGGAAACAAGGCGGCTGTCAAAGAGAAGGGTGCGCGCATCACGTGGGCTTTTCTAACAGCCTTACTCCCCTCCTGTTCCTTCTTCGGCTGTTTGAACAATGTGGGGCGTGCTCCCTTCTCTTTGACAGCCGCCTGGTTTCCAATGGGGGTGGGGGGAAGAAATCCATGTTTTTCCTCCCTCTGCATGGATCCCCCCCTCCCAAATTGGAAACAAGGCAGCTGTGAAAGAGAAGGGTGCACGCGCCACGTGGGCTTCTCCCCCTCCGTGTGCGTGAGTGATGTCAAGTTGGCCACACCCACTCAGTCCCATGCCCCGCCCCCACCTAGCCACACCCACCGTACCGGTTGTAAAACATTTTGAAATCCACCACTGGTGTTGAAGTACTGACATGGGTGAGCCCAAGTTCCACTTTCTGCTTGCCCCAAGGTCACAGTGTCCTTTGCCTTTGCCCTTTGTTTGCCATTGTCTCTTTAGACCAGCGGTGGACAATTAATTTTACCAAGGGCCACATGGGACTGTTGTGGAAGCTTGAAAGAAGAGGGCTGCACGCACCACACATGCAAACTGCAAAAAAGAATTGCAGTCACCTCAAAATAAAAGCAAAGCAACTGTATTCTGTGCATGGAATACACTTAATTCCATTTGATTTCTAATTTCTGACCTGATGCGGGCCAGATAGGGACAGTTAAAAGGCCAGATGTGTCCTGGGGAGGCCATCAAATGCCCAGGTCTGCATTAGACCCTAAAATCTCAATTGGGAGAAAAAAATCCAAAGCGCAAGTGACTCCCCATCCCATCTTTCTGCTTTCTTGGGTCACAACAATTAACACTGAACCTATAAACTCTGCTCACATGGCACCTGATAAGCTCAAATTTGGATTTCTAGTTTACATCTGAGCCACAGCAAGATCACAACTTATCAGGAAGTGAGCCATTCATGACAAGAGGTGACATGCATGATCCACCCTATCCCAAATCAAATCAAGAAGTACACCTGCACAGTGCAGTTCTATTGCGAGATATGTTGCGCTTACAAACACACCTCTGTGTTAGAAGCTATACAATCTTAAATTTCTGAGGTCTTTACCTTGATTTCCCCGCTCTGTCACTAACACACTTCTTCTACGACTACCTGGCTATATTTCAGTCATGACTCAATTATGACTCTGCTGGTTGAAGTACTGGCTTAAACAAATGAGGGGAAGGGGAATGCAAATCTTTAGCACAATTAGTTTTGAAAGACAGGCACCAGTCTTCTTGAAATAAGGAAATAATAGATGATCCAAGTCTCCACCCATGATAAGCTTCAGTGAAGCTCAGAAAGAATTCAAGCATGGACATTTAGATTTTGATTTACCAAGAGAGAATCAACATTTGCCATCACTGCTACAGTAATTTCACACACCCTTCTTTTTAAATTCCCCCAATATCTTTTATCATTTATCAGTTCCATCTCACAGGAGGACCTTGATATAAGCTCATTTGAATGGAAATAAAATGGCATTCCTTACCAAGAGCCATTCACGTTATCTGCTCAGATTTTAAAACTGGTATGGTAGCTTACATACTTTTGCAATGCCCTATATCAGTTTTGGAGGGCAGTGCTAATCTCCCCCCTGTTTGCAAACTGTTCAGACCAGTCTCATATGGTAGTTATGCACTACTTTAATAAATGACAAGGATTGAAAAGTCTCTAGAAATGGAGCCAAATTTACTACTGTGACAAGTAGAAGTTTTTGATTGCTTCTTTGGGTATACCTTAGAACTGAGGAGAAATTTCCTGACAGTTAGAACAATTAATCAGTGGAACAGCTTGCCTCCAGAAGTTGTGAATGCCCCAACACTGGAAGTCTTTAAGAAGATGTTGGATAGCTATTTGTCTGAAACGGTATAGGGTTTCCTGCCTAGGCAGGGGGTTGGACTAGAAGACCTCCAAGGTCCCTTCCAACTCTACTATTGTATTGTATCTGCTTAAGGCACAAATAGGTTTTTTATTGGATAGATATGCATTGTGCTGTTTTAACTTCTATGTTTGGTCGGTGACAATATTTTTTTAAGGCTTAAAATATGCCCTGCAAAGAGTCTGGGACCGATGGTGTTCTAAGAAAGCCCCAGGATTACCATGGTAACCCTGGAATCCTGAACCAGGCAACATTAGCATAGCTACCAGTATAATTGTTCTGAGATTCTCTAAGAATAGAGAGACTATTTCTAGTCCACCAACAAGCCCTTATTCCATTTTGTAGGGGTGGATGCCTGGTGAGACAAATCTATAGGATTTCTATAGATGGTCGCAACCCTTCCTTGATCCTCCACATATACAAACACCAGATACTAGCACAGGAGTCAGTAGACAGGTCATCTCATAAACTTGGGCTAGGTGGAAAGAAATGCAGGAAGAAGCATTTCAGAGTGTTGGACATAACTCCATTTTAATTAACTCACTATAAATAAGGCTGGGAAATTCCTATGATAGTTTCCAAGACACTGTATTTATCCCGTATCTTATTGAAATCTTACACTTCCCATTTCCTTGGTCTTGCCCAGTTTGGGAGGGGGGAGTATATAATGTATTAGTACTATCTTAGTACTATTAGTACTATCTTATTCCAGCATTTTCTAAAAGAATCACAAAGTGAGAGGGTAAGTCAGCATGGAAAGGATTTGTTGATAGTATGGGCAGAGTGAGAAGTCTGAAACATCCTGATCCTGGAACTCTTAGATAATGTACTTATTCCCTTTCAGCATCTTTCTCTTGCTTTCCCCTTAGGAAAAAGTAATAGCAATAGCACTTGGACTTATATACCACTTCACGATGCTTTACTGCTCTAAGCAGTTTACAGAGTCAGCATATTGCCCCCAACAATTTGGCTTCTCATTTTACCCACCTCGGAAGGATGGAAGGCTGAGTCAACCTTGAGCCTGGTGAGATCTGAACAGCCAAATTGCAGGCAGCCGACAGGCAGCTGAAGTAGCCTGTAGTATTGCATTCTAACCACTGCGCCTCCGTGGCTTATAATCATATAGCCATGCGAGACTATCCACACAATAGATGACTATACCAACCCACTTACTTTCTTCTAGAATACTGCAAGTTCTCTCGTGCTGATGGCACAACACCACTGCTGTCATCTCAAAAGAAGGGTAAAATTATATGTTATTGTTTTGCAAAGCAGCCCATTATTCATTCTGGATAAATGAGCTGATCAAGGAAGGCTTAAGTCATTAACAACTGTCAGTGGGTATGCAACTCTACAATTTTCTTTAAAGCCACACAAGTATTTACTAACTGCATGCATGGATTTCACTTAAGGAAAAAAGGGTGCACTATAAAACTTGGGTGTATACTCAATTAAGATCCACTAAATAGGTTGCAATTACTTTTGAGAAAGCTATGCAGGATTTGGGGACACCACTGCAATTTTATGCATACTTACTTAGAAGAAAACTCATATAAAGCACTATGATTTGCCTCTATCAGACTGAAAGTATCAAACTAGCTGGCAACAAGTTCCTTTTTTGTGTTTGGACCCTATAAAAATCATTCAGAAGATGCACTCTTCTTGGCGAAAAATAAATGTGGCTCATTTGAAAACTATAATTCTATTTTTAAACTATTTACATTTCCAAAAGAGAAGCCAGATGCATGCATTAATATTATATACAGCTATCCTGACCTATCGTGGATCAGTCCTAAGATGCAGATATAGCTCATGATCCCTATTTTATAAAATGTGTGTGTGTGAGGGGGCGGGGGAAGGAAGGAGGGAGGGAGTGCATATGATGGGGGGAATTTAAACATTTCCTTGACAGCAGTACATTCCTCTGCAAAGTCATGTAATGGAATTTCAAGATAATCCAATTCATACTTAACAGACCATGTGGATTAGTACAACATAAGACATAAATTATATAACAGAGCTAGCTTGGGTTTCCAAAGTCCATAGGGCCCTGTGAATCATTAACAAAACAAAAAACAAAAAACAAAAAAACCAAGGATGATAAATGATGCTCCCAGCAAAATGACAGAATGGCAAAGCAAGTGCCTTTCAGAGGAGCTGGACTGCAATTTCCCATTACCTACAACCAGCAGGACTCTGAAATGGCAACTGTAATCCAAAGCATGTGGAAACAATCAGGTTATAGAATTTAATGGTGTGTCTTCTATTGTGGTTTATTTTTCTTTGGATCACCTATCATTATGTTAGGAAAGAGAACATCAGTCCGTTTCTCATTCTTCATTTACATTTCTGGTGGAAAGAATGATTAAATTCAAATTATAAGCATGGATTGTATACATACAAACATTAAGGCTAAGAGAGAAGGAGACAACTTTGTGAAGAAAACAGCGGGTTCCTCACCTCTATGGTAGGGTCATACTCATCAACAAAATGATTCTGAATCAGCTGAATAGTCAATGCACTTTTCCCAACGCCTCCTGCTCCAACCACCACCAGTTTGTACTCGGTCATCTTCTGAGCTACCCCAGCTCAGGGTCTGCGCACGACACAAGTGCCTGGAAACAAAATGAATAAATAAAAGCATATGAAGCATCATAAAGATCAGGCAAAGTGTTTCTTCCCATATCCCAAATGATTGTCATTCATGCTACCTTACCCCCCAAAAAGCTCCCAGAAATAACTACAGCAAAGGCACTGGAAGCTGCAGATAAGTACCGTATTTTCGGAGTATAAGCCGCACCAGAGTATAAGCCACACCAAGGTTTTGAAGAGGCAAATTAAAAAAAAAAGTTTTTGCACTCTGCAAACCTCCCAAAAACGCTCCGTTTTTTGCGAAAATGGGCCTGTTTCCCCCCCCCCAAAAGGCATGGATAGCCTTTAGGGGCTTGCATAGTGCTCCTGGGGGAGAGGCAAAAACGAGCAAAAAATGGCCCATTTTTCACGAAAACGTTTTTCGTGAAACGTTTTCATGAAACGTTGAAATGTTTTTTGTTTAAAAAAAGGGGGGGCATGGATAGCCTTTAGGAAGCTTATAGAGTGCTCATGCTCACAGGCCGTTTTCTGCTCATTCCTGCCCTCCCCAGCCCCCAGGAGCTCTCTAAAAGCTTCCTAGAGGCTATCCATGCCCTGCACAGCCATTTTGGTGAAGGGGGCGGAGTTTCAGGAGGCAAAAAATGCTGTATTCAGCATATAAGACACACCCAGATTTTCAGCCTCTTTTTTGAGGGAAAAAGATGCGTCTTACACTCCGAAAAATACAGTACACCCTTAATTCTTTTCATTATATAGACAGGGTAACCACAATATCCAGACGCTCTAAGGGGGAACAGAGCCCTCTGAAAAGCATTGTGTAAAACAATACAAGGCAAGCAAAATGTGCACGATGTGGGGAAAGGAGCTATTCATTATTCAGGCCCAGTTAATCAGTATTTAAAATCTATTGCTGGCCTGGTACAATAAACAGAGTGCCAGGATGAGCTATGAAGTCCTCCTCCTGCATCTACGCGTTGCTTAAACTTATTTGGCTGATAAAGGATTAAAAACCGGTAAAGGATAAAAACATTTGTAAATATGAAAGTGCTGCAAGTGAAATACAAATGCCTGCCCCTCTTTTCATGCTGGAGTTTATCTGCCATTTCTCTCCGCTCATAAAGAATATTTTCCAATTCTGGAAACAAACAATTAGATGAATTTCCTAGACATTCTAAATGTAAAAAAAAAAAAAGGCTTTTTAAAAGTAACAAATTTGGGAACTATGAACAAATTGCTTTAAACACTGTTTTTTCTCCTTTCATATATGTGAACAACGTGAGAAGCAATCACAGATCCAGCTCGCAGCAATTTCCACAAATCAGAGGAACTCCAAAAGCATTCCCATAATGACAGAAATGCTACGATGCACGCCAATGCCACCAAAATTGTGTTCTCCCTTTCCTCTCCCTTCCCCACCAGACATATATTAATTTTGTGCTGCACGCTATATGTAAAGCTAGAAAAGAACAGTACAGGTAGTCCTTGAGTTATGACCTCAATTGAACCAAAAAACTATGTTGTTAAGTGAAACATTTATTGAGTTTTGCCTCGTTTTACGACTTTTCTTGCCACAGTTGTTAAGTGAATCATTGTGTTTCTTAAGTTAGCAACATGGTTGTTAGGTGAATCTGGCTTCCCCACTGACTTTGCTCGTCAGAAAGTCACAAAAGCGGATGATGTGACTCGGGTCATAGCCACCATCATAAATATGAACAGTTACCAAGCGTCTGAATTTTGATCGCATGACTATGGGGATGCTGCAACGGTCATAAGTGTGAAAGAAGTCACTTTTTTCAGTGCCATTGAACGGTCACTAAATGAACTGTTGTAAGTCGAAGACTACCTGTAGTTTGCAATTTAAAGCATACTAAAGAATAGCTACACACTTAAGAAACCCTGAAAATATCATCAGCCAGGTGTTTTCTTTTTTCCCTTTTTACTTTCTTGATATACACTACACCCAGTAGGACTTCAGAATATTATTTTATACCTGAATAAGCATTTAAGAACTGTTACATATGTCAATGGAGAGCTTACAATTTGCTCAAATTACAGATCCAAAGAGTTGCAAAACCAGTGTGTGTGCTTCTTAAAACAGCCTTGCTCCCACACAGCCATATTTTTCACCTGAATTGCAGTTGTAGGTGTAAAGGTGGGCTGTCCATTTATGCTTCAACCTGTCCTCCCCAACAGCGGCTCCGAGAATTGAAGAATTTCAAGACAAGAAAACTGACACTAAAAACGGCCTGGGTGTAAATCATATTGTCTTTGTTTTAAAATAACACGTTCATTTTGCGTTTATCTGTTCCTTTCACCTTTCTTTGTTGTCATAATTCCCAGTTTCCAAATCATAGTTAGAATGGGAATACTACATTTCCCAATTAACATTTTCAGGATTAAGAAAATCCTGCCAAAACAAGTTAATGTAATCTGCAAAGAGAAGTCTTTGAATTAGGAGGATTAGCAATTGCAATTTTAATTAGAGTAGTAACAACAATACATTTTTTTCAAAACCGAATATGCAAGAGTTTTAGATGACATAAATGAATCTAGGAAAGAAAATCTGCTATGAATTTTACATGATGATGATGATGATGATGATGATGATGATATTATCCATTTAGTCATGTCCGACTCTTGGTGATTCTATGGGCCAGGTCTCACCACATCTTCTGATCTGCACTACTTCTTTTAAGTATTTCTATGCCAGTGATGGTGAACCTTTTTAGCACCGAGTGCCGAAAAGGGGTGTGCGTGTCGAGGCCACAACCCGGAAGAGGAGCTGCCCAGGGGGCATGCGCGCACCGGAAATTGTATTTCTGGTTTCCAGCATGCACATGTGCGCTGGCCAGCTAGTCTTCCAGTGACTGGCATGCATGTGTGCGCGACAATCATCTAGCTGGCGTGCATGCGCACAGCAGAAACAGAAGACCAACTCTTCCAGTTTCCGGCACTGCCACATGCACGAAAGCTATTTGATCATTGTGCATGCATGCATGCCAGATACCAGGAAAAGGAACAGGTGACGCTACGCATACCAGGTGGCATGGCTCCGCGTGCCACTCTGGGCACGCATGCCATAGGTTCACCATCATGGTTCTATGCTCTGGCTGGTGTCATTTTGATGGTGGCCAGACACTGTGTTCTGTGATGGCCTGGTTTCTTTCTACTGCTAACTCTTCCAAATATAATTGCTTTCTCCGTGGAATTCCCCCACATGGCATGGCCAAAGTAAGTGAGACAACTTAATAATAACACTTGATAATGCTCAATTATTAATCAATACTTTGCTTTTTGTTTAATAAATATATTTATTTATTAGCTTTTTAATGTATTAATACTTAGCAATACACTTCCATTTAGAGTAAGTACAGGTCCACATCAGAGACAACTAGCACAGTATTTCATTGTTATAGGACTCATTCTTCTAATCTACACCACTATAGTTACCTGCATTTTGTTACTACAAAAAAAAAATGGAGCCAGAGCCAAAACACTGCCTGTGTCATGAAAGCAATATTTTCATGAAAAGGTCCCATTTGAATAGAGCGTAGGAAACTAGTCTGCTTTTCTACAAGACCAAGATTCTCGTGGATAGCAAAGGAAATAAATTAAAGAACGGGACATAGTTCATTCTGAAAAGAGGACCACTGTTTCCCAATTACTACCATTACATCCATAGCTTATTAAAGAAAGAACAGAAATGAGTAAGAACGACCAGATTCAGAAGCAAGTAATCCGTTAACACAAGTCAACTCTATAATCAACTTACAATGCTCAAAATGAATTTGGAAAGTACCGATCCAAATCAGTCATATATCTGTTCTTATCTGTTCTTCCAAATTATGAACCAGCACTCCAAACAACAGCGTGGCAGAAGCACTCATCATTTTAACAAACTTAATTTGCTAAATAAGCTACTTTGGAAAGTTGTTTTTCTATGACAGATCCACTACAGGTCCTTATTTATTTCCCTATAGATCTAATAAATACGTATGCTCGCGACAGATCTCATTCCTATCCAAAATTTCCTGCAAAGACGGAGAATGTTGAGGAGGGCAGCTTAGCTTTCTGGAACTACTTTTCACTTTCTGAAACCAGACATATGAAAAAGATTTGCTCTGATCCAGAGATCACCAAATCCTTGCTACCAAGTGGGATTCTACAATTTTCTCCTGTGGTTCTCTTCTCGGAGGAGCTAAATCTGTCTCCCACTACCTGGAAAAGACTGCAGAGAGAAGAATCCCAGAAAGATGGATAGAGCTGCAGATGAGTTGGTAACCAAGCAATTGATGGTTGGGGGAGAAGAAGAGATGTTAAATTTCCTGTAACTAAGGCAATTCTCACTGCCGCTGGCTCTTAGCAGTTTACTGCAACGAAGTAAAGTGAACTTTTAAAGAGGTAATCAGAAAGAGCTATATTCCCATCATTAGGCATGTTTCACACACATAATAAACTAGTTCTTTGGACCACAGCATAACTACATTCTATGGTACAATTAGAATTTCATTCATGTACGAAGTATTTTCCACCCACTTGGGCCACCGTGAGACCCCTTTGAAACACAAGGCGAACCACAAAAAAAGACAGACAATTACAAATGAGAAACAAAAAGTACTTTATTATGGAATGGATTAAATGTGTTAAATGATACCACCTTTTGCTTTGGGGTCTTATAAATACCAGCACGCAATCTTGGATGCACACTCATGTCATAACACAGCCAAAATTAAACAGCTTTTAGTCGTGCTGAAAGATAAAAATCCCTGTGGAGCCCCTTCCTGGCCAGGTCACAAAGCAGCCTTGGCTACCTCTGATCTGCAGGCACGCCTCAAAATAAAGATACAAACAAGCCACTTAACTTTCCCTGACTACATTGACATGTGGGCTGCAATTGATTAAATGCACCTCTTCAGCAACAAACATAAAACAGAATTCCCTCAAGAAAAGAAAATAGCTGCACCCTGATGTTAGACCCCTCACAAAAATCCAATCCAGGCAAAGATCAACACAGGGCAAAAATGATTTTCCTCCCCGGATTTCAAACTCCAGGTAGGAATACCTTTATTTATGCATTTAACGTGAGTCACATCAAAGTCTATTACTTCACATTTAAAATCAATTGTTACCATAAGTACTACCAGTCTCATGTACTAATTTGGTAGCCTATTTTCAACTGCTATTCTCTATGTCAAACCATTGAATAAATCTTCCTTTTCAAGCAGTTGCCTTGCGTGTTTATTAGTGATCCGGTTTGAATTCTAACCCAGAATCTTTTCTTCTAACAATTGGCAACCACTGATCAGCAAGAGACTAACTTCGCCGATATGAAACTTTATCCAAACAGCATCAGTCCATATTGTCCGGAGGCAGCTGCCTGAGCTCTGCCATGGCAGATAGTGATGGGAGTTTTTGATTGGGGCCAAGCAGCTTGAATTGGATGACCCAGTTGGTGACTACTTCGCAAATTCATGTCTGTGTGTCCAGTGAATGTGTGTGTGTATGTTGCTGCCCAGAATCTACATCCCACATCATCCTCAGACGCACCCCAACTCCTATGAGCTTGTGTTGAGCCATGATTGGGAGACATTGGAAAACAAGGTAGATTGACAGTCCCACCAGGCTGTGAAAGGCTGAATGTCTGGGCAATTGCTAGCCTAGTCCCTGCAAAGTCAAAATAGAAACAGGAGTGCCCATACTCCGTTTAGGGAGTCCTCCCTGAATGTAAGGCGCTTGAAAACTGACTGGCGGATAGGAGTGCCAGTACTCTTCCAAAGCATGGCACCTGAAAAGTGACCATTGGGTAAAAAATGTGTGTCAGCCCTTCTTCATCCTGTCGAAACTTTCAGGCACCATGTCCTACATTTTCACTCATGCAAAGGATTGAATGAAACCATGAGACATTGAGCATCAAACAATGCTAACTTGCCCATAGGAAACAGGCAGAACTTAGCAATAGGATAACTGCATTATTTCTGCAGTTTGGAGACAGTTGCATAAGCATCTTAATGCTAATAAAGAGTTTCTTTGGAACTGAGAATTAGCTGAAATCAAGTTTTGGTCACACAAATACTTTTAATTTTTTTTAAAAGGCGATGAAGTAGCATTTCTTTCCTTGTGAAAGCAAATAGCTTCAAAAGAATACAAGAAAAGAAGGCTGAAGAGTCTTCAGGCGGATTTAATTAACAAGAATGGAGAAGAATTTATATGCCCTGGAAAGTCTCTCTTTGTGTTGTGCCTCCGGAGATAGAGAGATTCAATTCCTGGAGCTAATCTGATTTCACTCACAATAACTTAATCCCTTAAAATGAGATAATAACAACAGAGAAAGGGAATTATTGGCTTTGTTCAATGTGAAAGCCATCGGTATCACTTGAGCATGGCCACTGCTTGGTTCCTGGTACTTCAGAGCAGCTTCTCAGCAGTCGGTCAACCACTTCATAGGAGGGCCTCCCAAGAAGACTGGCAGCTTGTCACCACCCCAGAGTGGCTAAATAACCTCCCACACAGTTCAGCCCCTCCTACCAATTATCCTGAAAACACAACACAAACATTAGGAGAAAGTGGAGGGGGGGGGCTAGCATATCAACAGGCAGGTCTGCTGCCTAAGAAGCACTCCAGGATGCATGTGACCAAGTCAGTTCAAAAGGAGACATTACCGCTCCACAGACTGTCACACTTTAATTTCTAGAGCTCGACTTCCATCATAATGCTCCTGACAGCAGTCTGACCACTACATCACCCATCCACTGCAAATGCCACTGCTAGATTTAACATTTGGCTGTTAACCTGTTAACATTTCCTTTTCAAACAACAATTGGATAAACTGTTTGGTGCCACACGGTAAGTGAATAATTCCAGTAATGTCTATTCTCATTCCATATTGAAGTGTAACTATCAGTTATAAGAAACACATAACCATTATGTTTTCTGAATAAGAAAATATCTTGCATCAATTAAATCATTAATTAGGGTGCAGGAAAAGGAGTCCATAATGAATTCCGTTTGGTCTAGTGGTCGTGGGGAAAATAGGAGGAGGGAGGTGTGTTGAATATGTTCACCGCCTTATTTATAAAAATACTAAAGGCAGAACATAAATAAAAAATAAATAGGCTTATTTCTTATAAAGGGGACCGGTTTCCCCAAATAACATCATTCAAATACATTGGAATTACAATCCCTAGCAAGAATGCCTAATATCTGCACCTTATGGGATTTATACTCCAATCTAAAACATCTGGGAGAAACCAGGTTGAAAAAGTTCACCTTTGTCTGGGCAGGAGTTTTTTTAAAAAGCCGAAGTCTTGTAAACTTTGGGATGTCTCTTAGCCAATTACTCTTTTCTTCCTTCTGGCTTGGCTAAAAACTCTAGAATTAAATATAATGGAGTAAAAAGTTTATAAACGACAAGAATATTCCCCAGTTCAGTGTACCTTCTAAGATGCTACCTCTCTTCTTGCGGTGTATTGACAAAGACTCAGGTTAGTTAACCAGGCAATCCATTAAGCAGAATCTGATATCCTGGACTTAGAAGGTGAACTTAGATTTTTACATTCTATAAATAGACAGGCACCATTATTCAGCCTTCCAGCTCCTGGATTCTATTTGTTTACATGCTGATCCATTCTTCCCATAGCCAGCAGAACATCTGTACCTCAATTTGGCTCCAGAAAGACTACTGTATAAAGCCAGCCAGCACACTCAGAATGGAAATCGATCAGGGGACTTTACTCTGCTCAATTCTGTGAGTCAGCACCACACACACACACACACACACACACATATTCTCATTCTCTCTCTCTCTCTCTCTCTCTCTCTCTCTCTCTCTCTCTCTCTCTCTCTCTCTCTAACTGAAGTCAGAAAAATAATTCCTGTATATTTCCAAATGCTCTAGGAAGACATTGTGTAATTTTAGTTCAGTTACCCTTGAAAAGAAATAATTCATTATACTCTAGATATTATGAACTACAATGGAATAAAATTCATAAAGTTTTATGCCATATTAAATATGTCACACTTTTGAGATGCCATGAAATCCTTCGTTGGTTTTGCTGCAATATACAGTATTTATACAGCTATACTATTTTTATTGAAAAACAGGGTGAATAATTATCTAACACAGAAACATAAAGCTGCTTAAAGTTGGAAGAGGCAATTTAAGTTAGGTTCAATTGCTGTTCATTTTGGGATTCAGGTGTCCAAGTTAAGCAAGCAGGAGAGATATTTCTACTATGAGGAAACTACATACTCCAGATATATCTGTGTACCTCACATAAAACACTGCATCAAATACTATGTAAGAAAAGTATTCAAACAAGACATGTGTACTAGTGCATTAGCTATTATATATCTTCAACTTCACGTGTGACTTTGCTCAAGTACCATGTTCTTTCTTGAAAGTGTAACATTAGATGTTGTTCTTTTCTTCTCCAACAGAGCTTGCTAAGAGACTTTTTTTTAAATTTAGAGTCTCAGATTCTAGAATATTCGTATAAAGTAAAATAATTCTATATCAAGTCATAATCCCTGTCAGGTGAAGACACAAGTTTGCCCAGGGATTTAGATGTTCTACTCTATTTTAATTTAAATCTTAAGGCTGACCAAGTTCTGCCGCTTTGTATTATTCCTTTTACTTTTCCATTTATCTGTTTGCTGCAGTTTTAAAATCTACTTTGTAAGTGACTGAGACTGTTTCCCCAAATAAGTAGAATGAAATACTAATTATGAACAACTTAAAAATATTCACCGCAAAAGTAAAATAGGATATGAGTTCTAAGCAGACACTCCATAACCATCTTTGGCTGAGGTGCTTTCAATTAGCATTGACTTGCGATGATGGATTTGTAATTAGCCTCTTTAACTCATTGTCCTCTACCATCATTGACTAAGATATTTTCTACTATATACACATTTTAACCTTGAAAAATGCACTTGTAAACATTTCTTACCCAGACTGTTGTAATCCCTTTCTGCATGCATGCTATTTTCATAATGCCCAAGATTACGATGTCACTCAGAAGAGAAATATCACCCAAATACATGCTGCTCAACCAGAATTTGGAAGAGAGGCCTAATTCAACAACAGATCATCATCAATTTCCATGTTGTCTCCCAGGGTTACCTCATGGTAAGATGGGCATCCAATAAATTTTACAAGAAAGCAGATAAACAAATAAATGTCAGTTTTCTATTTTGTCAGTCTATTACCGTACTTTGTGGCCATTTATCTATTTTTTAAAAACATGCATGTGAGGTTCTTTTTTTTAAAAAAACTCAACAGTTGGAAGCATTGGGGTACCCATTGGACTACATTGGGGTCGATTAACACAATAGAACTCTAGTCCTATGGACTATCTAAGGAAATTAAAAGAATGTACTGGAAAAACAATGGCAAGCCACTTCTGTTCAGTAACCAAGGGCAAAGACACCTTTAACTTTTTTATTTTAGTTCACATTCGTTTTTATGTTCAATTCAAACATCCAGAACTAAGAAAACATTTTGAAGGTGAAGAGGCTCTGGGTTTCTTCCTTGAGTGGAGGGAGAAAGAACTTGAATGAAAAAGAATCATAGGGGAAATAAAGAACAAAGGAAAATGCATTGGTTAAAAAAAAGATAGCATCCTGAAGAGAGAGAGCATTTAGGAAAGGTTTCTACTATTTTCCATATTTCCCAGTGACCTCTGTTTATTTCTGGTATTCTCTCTTTGTACAGAATCTTCAGAAGCAGACTTGTTGGGTGAACTGGATGGCTGCAACTCCTTGCTGATATTGTCTGTGGCACGGCCAAAGTCCATTTTGACAGATTTTGTAAATCTGCTTTCACAGAAAACCTGGTCAGTCAGTCCCCTTAGCAGTAAAGTAAATATTCCGCCATGCAAAGATTCTCAGGTTCACCCCTAGGCATGTCCAACTGCTAGGGTGAAGCAAAGCATGGTAAAAGATCTTTGAAGGTAGTATTTCCAGGGGCAGAGTTCCTAGAATGTATTAATCCAACCGCATTTTACCCAAAAATCTTTCCTCTCAACACATTTATAATACAATAATACAATAGTAGAGTTGGAAGGGACCTTGGAGGTCTTCTAGTCCAACCCCCTGCCTAGGCAGGAAACCCTATGGAGTAAACCCTATTTACTCTAAAAAGAAGTGAGGGGTGAAGTAATATGAAAACGGTTGGGGAACTGCCTACACATGTTACCTGGATTCTAAAATTCTGTCTACCAGGCAGTGTGACCAAATGTTGAAACCTCATCTAGAATCAATAATGTGCACGATGTTCCATACACAATCCATGCAGTAAATAGGTGTTTCAGTGGCCCATGCTCAAAATTAAATGTGAGTATTTCAGACATTTTTCTTGGTAAACAGAATGACCGTTGGCTTACCTGAATGGTCTTTCTCTGGGCGCTGCGGGAGTGTCCAAGCACGGGTTAACTTCAGCTTGCTGCCCAAGGACTGAGTTCAAATTCCTGTAGCTCCGCCTCCTGCTCCCCTCAGAGGCTCAGTTTTAAAAAACGAAGGAGTGGTCCAAAGGAACTGCCAATGCGATAGTCCAAGTCCAATGGAGAAAACCTACCCCGCGACCCCTGATAGGGTGGGGTTGGACACTCCCGCAGCGCCCAGAGAAAGACCATTCAGGTAAGCCAACGGTCATTCTCCTAGGCGCTGCTTGGAGTGTCCAAGCACGGGACATGCCAAAGCTATGATCCCCCAGGGAGGGAAGAAATGTTCACGGGCGCGGGGCTAGCCACAACCCTCTGCAGAACTCTCCTCCCAAAGGCTGCCTCAGCCGAGGCAAAGGTGTCCAGTCTATAATGCTTGACAAAAGGTGACGGGCCTGACCACGTAGCAGCCCGGCAGATGTCCTCAATGGATGCTTGGGTGGCCCATGCAGCCGAGGTAGCAGCACTTCTTGTCGAGTGTGCAGTGATACGAGGAGGCGCCGGCCTGCCCTGATGCTCGTAGGCCAACTGGATACACGCCCTTATCCAGCGCCCTACTGTAGCGGAGGTGACCTTCTTGCCCATGGTGGCAGGTTGAAAGGACACAAAGAGGGCCTCCGACTTGCGGAAAGGAGCTGTCCTCTTCATGTAGATCCGCAGGGCGCAGCGAACGTCCAGCTTATGCCACTCACGTTCCCTGGAGTGTTTGGGATGCGGACAAAAGTCAGGGAGGATCACCTCCTGCGAGCGGTGGAAAACGCTGTTGATTTTAGGTACGAATGCCGGGTCCAGTCGTAATATCACTCTGTCGGAGTGGATGACGCAAAGGTCCTCTCTGACTGACAAGGCTGCCAGTTCAGAGATCCGGCGCGCCGAAGTGATGGCAATGAGGAATGTCGTCTTGAGGGTCAGGTGGCGTAGACCAACTGTCCGAAGAGGTTCAAATGGTGGCCCGGACAGAGAGCGCAGCACCATGGACAAGTCCCAGGTTGGATACCTGTGGATGGTAGGAGGAGACAGATTGGTGGCTCCTTTAAGGAAGTTACGCACCTGCGGGTGTTTGCTGAGGGACAGGTGCGACCCTGTAGACAGGATGGAGGCCAAGGCGGCAGTCTGGCGTTTGAGAGTATTGGGTGCCAGACCCCTGTCAAGACCGTCCTGCAAGAAGTCCAGAACTTGGGGAACGGTGGCAGAAGTGGCAAGGATCTGGTGTCGAAGGCACCAGCGAGAGAAGGCCGACCAGGTGGCTTCATAAATTCTGACCGTTGATGGACGTCTGGATGCCTGGATGGTGCGGATCACCTTATCCGAATATGCGCTGAGCCTCAGGATGTCCCCTTCAAGTGCCACACGGCAAGTTTCAGCCACTGGGGTTCCGGGTGTTGGATGGCCCCTTGGCTGAGGGATATGCAGTCCTGAGGGATGCGCCAGGGACGAGACATTGAGAGACTGATCAGGTCGGCAAACCAGGATCTCCTCGGCCAGTGAGGAGCTACCAGCAGTACCTCCGCTCCCTCTGCCAGAATCTTCCCAATGACCTGTGGGATTAGCGGCAGAGGCGGGAAGGCGTACAGCAGGCCCGGGGGCCAGCGAGAGCGAAGAGCGTCCGTGCCTTCCGCCCCGGGACACTGGAAGCTCATGAAGTACCTGGGCAGCTGGGCGTTGGCCGGAGACGCGAAGAGGTCGACGACTGGAAGGCCGAATCGCAGAGACAGCTGACGGAACAGTTCTGGGTGAAGGCGCCACTCTGTGTTCTGGATGGTGGATCTGCTGAGCCAGTCTGCAGTCGCGTTGTCCTCCCCCGAGATGTGGTCCACCCGCAGGGACCTGAGGTGCCGTTCCGCCCACCGACTCAGGGACTCCGCCTCCGTCATCAGAGCAAGGGATCGTGTGCCGCCCTGATGATTGATGTACGCTTTCGTGGCGATGTTGTCGGTCAGGACCAGCACATCTTTGTCCCTGACCAGCTGGAGGAAATGCCGCAGGGCCAGTCTGGCAGCCCGGAGCTCCAGCCAGTTTATATTGTGGGCGAGCTCCGCTGGCGACCATCTGCCCTGGATCACCTGGTTCTGAAGGTGCGCCCCCCACCCGAAGAGGCTGGCATCCATCGTGATGACCAGGCGCTCCGGTTCCTTGAAGTAGGAGCCCTTCAGGAGAGCGTCCGACTGCCACCACCGGAGGGAACGAATTACCTTGGGAGGGAGACGTATCACCCTCTTGGAGTTGCTGGCCATGCGTCTCTGGAGCGGCAGCAGGAACCACTGGAGGTCCCTCGCGTGGAGGCGTGCCCACGGGACCACCGAAATGCAGGACACCAGCTTCCCTAGCAGTTGGGATAGGGAAACAACCGTTGCTGACCTGGTGGAATGGATCTTCCGCACGAGGGATCTGATGCTGTCCACTCTCTCTTGCATGAGGAAGACCTTGCAGGACTCCGAGTCGATGATAGTGCCGAGATGCTGGATCCTGTGGGTCGGGTTGAGATGGCTCTTGGCCAGGTTGACCGAGAAGCCGTGCTGTTGCAAGACTTGAATGGTGGTGTTGAGGTCCTGCTGGGCCTGCTCCCTGGATGACGAGTGGATAAGGATGTCATCCAGGTAACACTCCAGCCTCACTGGAATTGAGCGCAGGTGAGCTGCGATGGCGGCCAGCAGCTTGGTGAAGGTGCGTGGGGCCGACGAGAGTCCGAAGGGAAGGGCTCTGTACTGGAAATGCTGGTTGGCAAACTGGAACCTCAGGAACCTGCGATGCGCCGGGTGAATTGGTACGTGCAGGTACGCCTCCTTCAGGTCTATCGAAGTCAAGAGGTCTCTCTGTCTGATGCAACCCAGGATGGTCTGCAGGGACTGCATCTTGAAGCGTTTGTACTCTAGATGCTTGTTGAGTCGCTTGAGGTCCAGTATTGCCCGCACCCCTCCCGATGGCTTGGGAACTAGGAACAGGATGGAATAGAAGCCTGTGCCTTCCTGACCCTCGGGTACCCTTTCTATGGCCGCTATCTCTAAAAGGTGGTCTATCTCCGCCCTCATTAGTTGGAGCTTGTGAGGTGACCTGGGAGTGGGGCAGCGAACCAGGGATCTTGGAGGGAGGGAAAGGAAGTCCAGGGTCAGGCTGTGACGGACCGTGTTGATGATCCAGGCGTCCGTCGTGGTCTCCTCCCACTGAGCGGCATAGAGTTGGAGACGGCCGCCTATGGGAGGGTCCCTGTGACGGTCACTTGGATTTCCGGAAGGGGCGGTTGGAGAACCCCCCTCGGAAAGGTTTACGGTAGCCCTGTTGCCTATTTCTATCCCTGTAGGAGGATCTGTCCTGGGAACGTTCCTGTGACTGGGAAAAGGGACGGCTGGGACCACCTGAGGAGGTGGAAGGCTCGGAACCCCGAAAGGAACCCCTACGAAAGGGCTGGCCCTTGCGTTCAGGTTTCTTGGTCATGGCCGGGAGTACCTTACGTTTATCCTTGGATTCAATCAGAAAGGAATCCAAAGCCTCCCCAAATAGTTTCCCACCCTTAAAGGGGGCGGAAGCCAGCTTCCACTTTGCCTTGACATCTGCCTGCCAGTGGCGGAGCCACAGCAGGCGGCGTGAGGTCACATTGGCGGCTAATGCCCTGGAGGAAAACTTGGTGGCACTAAGCGAGGCATCTGCAGAGTATTCAATGGCCGCTATGATCTTATTCACGTTCTGTCTCATATTAGTGTCCCCAGCCGGTAGGCCGGACAACAGCTTGCGGAGCCAGAAGAGAGCTGCCCTTCCGAAATAGGAAGAGGCAGAAGATGCTCTCATGGCCCAAGCAGTGGCCATATGCGTCTTGAGGGCAGACGACTCAGCTCTTTTGTCCTCTGCCTTGAGCCCCTCCAGTAAATCAGCAGGAAGGGCCGAATTAGAGGTAAGAGACATAATGGGGTCATCAACCTGGGGGAGCTTTAGGAGCTCCTCCAGAGGTCCCTCCATGGTATATAACTTCTTGTCATTCCCACTGGGGTTTGCCAAGGAACCAGGCTGGGCCCATTGGCGTTGGATAATATCAAGGAACAGCTGAGGGGCTGGAACCAAGTCTAGGGGAGGAGAAACCTCGTTGAAAAGCCCTGCTCCTGGGTCCTGGGGACCGATGGTCTCCATGGATGCCTGATCCGAGGCGGGTTTGGGCGTAGGGGCTGGAAGGCCCATTTGGGGGCCTGCAGCCCAGGCCTTGGTCAGGATAGCCCGAAACATGGAAGGGTTAAAGAGACCCAGAGGGGGGGGGGTTCTGGTGTTGGATTTTCATCCTCAGAGAGGTCTGGAGCATCACGCTCCACCTCCTCTGAATCAGAAACCTCACTGATGCCCGAGGGGGCAGGTGAGGTCTCCCTAGCTGGAGGCCCCTGTGCCCTAGCCGGTTTTCCCTTACTGGGATTAGCAGAGGCAAAGGGGAGCTTAGATGCCAACTGCATCATCCCATCAGTGATACCCGGAGAAATGGCCTCTGCCACCACCTCCTGCATGCTTTTGGGCAAAGGGAGATCGTGCGCCTGAGGAGTATCTGGCCCAGCTACTGAATAGATAAAGAAACCCTCCTCTATCAGGGAATCTGCCTCATCAAGGGAATCTGCTGCCAGGGAATGGCCTGGGGAACCCATAGAGGCCCTGGAAGGATTGGGGGGAAAATCAAATTCCTCCCTTTCCCCTGGAAGGGAGGAAGATATCCCTAGCTGGGAGTTGGATGGAACAGGAATCCCTTCTTCCCCAGGAGTAGGGGCTGGGGGAAGGGCCTGCTGGGCAGATTGGGCCTTCTGGAATTGCTTTTCAAGGGCCCTCTGCCTCCTAGCAGCTAGTCTCTCCTCAGCCTTGGAGGGCTGCTTGGCTTTAGGAGCCTTCCCCTTAGCTGGGCATCCCACCCCTTCACCTTTAGCAGCAGGGTTGGTCCTGCTGCGTTTAGCTGCTGGTGGGCCAGCCTGCTGATCCACTTGCTTCTCCATAGCGTTGGGAATCCTTCCCGATGGCTGAGGTGCTGGAGAATCTGAGGCTTGCATCGCTGGGAACCTCGTGGCTGTAGGCAAGTGGTGGCTGGAAAACGGCTCCGGCTGAGATGAGGTACTGGAAGCCAGCAGATCCGCGCTGAATAAGGCAAGGGTGAATGGTCTGGGTTGACCAAAAGAACCCCTGCGGCCGCTTTGTAGGTCTGGAGGGAAGAGACCCAGTCAGGAGACCCTGCGCTAGTCCTCTTCAATTCCTACTGCGGCGATCTGCAGAGAGCGCAGGCTTCGCGATGAGGCTAAAAGCCCCGGAAAAAAAAGCGCGCCAAAATTTTGACTAAAAAATGGCCGCCGTTCGCGTCTTCGCGCCTGGAGCGGCACCGGGGGAAAAGGCTACAGCCTAATGCTGTGCTCTGGGGTCCTAGACTCCTACCTGTTCCCCAGCTGTTCGTCGGCAGCCGCCAAACGAACCCCTCACAGTGCGGTCGCTCTCGTCGCTGCGAGAAGCGAGTCGCGCTCCAGGCAGCCTGGCTCGCGCGCGAAATTCAAACTCCGAAACTCGAAAAATACAGAAAAAAACCAAAAAACAACAAACTTCTATCTAGGAGCTAACTAAACTTGGAATTTTACTTAAATGGAGCAAACTACACTAACCAGAGGGTCCAGTCTGCTGCTCAAGGACTGAATCTCCCCAAATTGCGTCCTGTAGGACGACTGAGTTTTTAAAACTGAGCCTCTGAGGGGAGCAGGAGGCGGAGCTACAGGAATTTGAACTCAGTCCTTGGGCAGCAAGCTGAAGTTAACCCGTGCTTGGACACTCCAAGCAGCGCCTAGGAGAATGAAACAGGGCACCGTATTCAAGGTACATATCAAAATATAATTAAACTGGGCAGAAATGATCCAGGGAGAGGGAACACAAAAATGGGGGATCAAGTTGAAGGATTTTCTTGGTGATGGTTGCTGAAGGAATGGAAGTTGCTGGAAGAAGGGGAGACAAAGGATCAGAGAGGTATTTTCCCTGAGAGCCAGTTTTTGAGATCACTGGAGTAAGAAACAGAGGGCCAGGGCAACATGTACAATGATGGTGAATAGAATCAGGGGAAGGAGAAATTCTGGGAAGACTGAAGAGTTAGTTATGTCACAATGAGATATCAGCAGTGGCTGAAGAGAAGAGGCGGTGGCAGAAAGGAACAGACAGTGTTGAGATCCCAAAGAGGTGGGGATACAGACCATGTGGAGGCACGTGATGGGGTGATATGCACCAGCTTTAGTTTACCCAACAGTATATATCATTGTGTGAGCTCTTCAGATTTTAACAGCAACCAAAATGTTCAAAATTTGTCTTTTGTTGAACTGCAATCAATCCAAAGGAGCACGATCATTCATTGTGGGGTTGAAACGAAATATATTTACCATTTTATGAATATCCCTATTTAGGAACATCAAGAAATTCTGCAGAGGCAAGTAAGTAATATGAAACTAGACAGCCCAAAGACCAAACTGACTGTAGACCAACTTTAAATATTCCCAAAGGAGATTAAGAAGGGGTTTTTGAGAACCTTCTGTAATAACTCTCCCCACCAAAAAAAGATACACCCATATTTTCAAGTAACATGGGATAGCTACAGGAAAGCATTATCAAAGGTGCTTGGATAATTTAAAGATTACTGTAATTATGTGTTTAGTCTATATAAAATCTTTTTGAAGATTTTTTAGCAACCAGGACATAGTTATTGACTAGATGTATTTATTTCACCATTGTGGTTTTATAAATGAAGCAAGGGATTCTCCATTAAATGTAATTAAATGTTTATTTCACTTTTCAGATCACAAAGAATGACTAAATAAAATGAAATGTGTTCCCACAATAGGCTTTCGTATGTCTAATGCAAGACTGCATTTAATACAATAATACAATAGTAGAGTTGGAAGGGACCTTGGAGGTCTTCTAGTCCAACCCCCTGCCTAGGCAGGAAACCCTATACCGTTTCAGACAAATAGCTATCCAACATCTTCTTAAAGACTTCCAGTGTTGGGGCATTCACAACTTCTGGAGGCAAGCTGTTCCACTGATTAATTGTTCTCACTGTCAGGAAATTTCTCCTCAGCATTTAATCTACGCAAAATACATATTTGGTTATTGAGACATCAAGAGTGATGCTGTATGAATTTTCATTTTATACATTAGGGCTTGGATCTAGTATTTTGTAGCATAACATGCTTATGGGTAAAAGTCAACTTTAACTTATATTATTCCTATGCCCTTAAAAATCTCCAGAGAACAATACCATGGAAAGTGATGGAGATGGGATGGAGAAAGGAATACAATGCCAGAGAGAAATCAGCAATTCAGAGTGAAACACTACTGTACCTAAGTCACTTGCATTCACAATGAAGTTTTTGTGTAGGTTTGGAATCAAGCTTATAGTTTTACAATGACTTATCTTTAAATACAATGTGGGTGCATATAACTTGTAGGAACATGCATAATAAGCAGGCTTTAAAAGGAATAAAATAACTCAGAATTAATTGTAGCTCTTGAGTCATAATGGAAAACAATATAGAGAGAAAAGAAAGAGAGACAACACACTTATTAAAATGAACACCAACACCATTCCAAATTTTGTTCAAAATAAACACATTAAAACCTAAGGCACAGTAAAGCCATTTCAATAAAACTTTAACATACAAAACTCCATACAGCTTTGATACAATTCACTCCCACTTAATGTATAGTAATCCTACCTGCAGTACCTTTCACTCTACTTTCCAACTTTATGGGTCAAATGGTGAACACACAAAAAAATGGTTTTATAACTTCCAAACAATAAAAACCTCAGAAAAAATGTATGTCCGTTAACCCTGATTTCTGAATTAAAAGTAAATACACATGGCACTCCTCACACATCCAAAAACAGAATATTAAAAAAATGGCACACCTATAAAGAAGTTCAGCCCCCACATCTCAGTCACTACTCTGGAGTTGGAAGAGTAATTCCAAAACAAGTATCTCATGTGGAGTCATAATGAGCAATTCAACCATATTCAGTGCCAAATTCAGTGCCAGGAGGGTGGCCAGCCTCCTCCAGCAGAATTTCATGCAAGTAAGCAGTAAGAAGTAAGAAGCCTTCCTAAAGTAATTAAGTTGACAAATTTATTTATTTATTTATAAACATACACAAAAGCAGTTTGCTGAAGCAGACTCCAAAAATTATTAGATTACATCCTTTTGCTTCCATCTGGAATCCACAATTCAACAAGAAAGTCCAAGACCACAGAAAATTCAGATTTGTGCTGACTGCTTCCCTCTGCTCAATCTTGGCTAATCCATGAGAAATACATAGATCCATGACATTGGGGGGATTCAATTTTTTTTACTACCGGTTCTGTGGGTGTGGTGTGGTGTGCGTGGCGTGGCTTGGTGGGCGTGGCAGGGGAAGGATAAGGTAAAATCTCATTCCCTACCCACTCCAGGGGAAGGATACTGCAAAATCCCCATTCCCTCCTGATCAGTTGGGACTCGGGAGGCACAGACTAAATGGGGTGGGGCCAGTCAGAGGTGGTATTTACCGGTTCTCCGACCTACTCAAAATTTCCGCTACCGGTTTTCCAGAACTGGTCAGGACCTGCTGAATACCACCTCTAATTCTGAACTAGGAATTTAAATATTACCACACTGCACTGCAATAATTTGAAAGCATTGCAGATCTGCGCCTACAGGAATTGTTAACCTTGAGGGAGGCAGACTTTAAAATGAGTTTAGACAATCCTTAAAGCCTGCCTAGGTTATATGATTACCTAAAAACCAAATTAAAGCTGATGCTGCCCACATTCCACAAAGAAATTTAAGATTACATTCTACCTTAGATGAAAGGATGCGTGTGTGTGTGTGTGTGTGTGTGTGTGTGTGTGTGTACACTCACCTATACCTGCATTCCAAGCAGGGAAGAGGACAAAGAGAGCCTCTAGGCAAGATTATATGTATACTATACTGAGAAATAGTGTTCCCTTGTTTGCTTATTTCTTCATCACTCAAAAACAGCAGAACTGAAACTCGTATCATTATACTCTCTGCTTACTATATTGTCAATACATGATTTGGAACGGAATAGAGCATTTATTCATGGATTAAAAGCCTATGTTTAACTTTTCACTCATTCCAGCTGCGCATTTGTTGAGCTGCCCTATGTCAAGATTAAAAATCTTGAAGCTTATAAACTTGACAATATTAACATTTTTACCAATTTGGCATTCTGGTTTAGAAAAACAGATTTCAAAAAAGATCTGGATGGTTGGAATTGCAACTATATGTCCCAAAGCAGATATAACAGAGGCAATTAAAGTAAAAAGGTTGAGAAAATTATATTTGCACTGGATTAAGCATGTGGTATTAGATAATATGATAATTAGAAAAAATTTAATGGCGTCACTGTGATGCCATCGTAAACAACAGTAACAAAACAAAAGTAAATTGCAGACAAGTAGAAGGTTAAATCAGCCTTTAACAATGTTTAGATAAATTAATTTAAGTTACCAATCACCACATTTTTGTCAAATTTCTCCTTTTTCTTTGCAATGCGTTGGTATTTTGATATAAATATCACAGATACTTCCTGAGTTCACCCACCCCAGCTACTCCATAGTTTATACATGTCTTATATATTTAAATATTTTCCTCTATCAGACTTCTGTATTTTCAGAAAATGTGGAAGAAATCACTGAAATGTCAGAATTTAAGTACCCAGTTTGATATCAAAGATTTGGGATTTAAGTTTTGCATGTTTTAATTCTATTTATAGAAACTAAAGCAAGAATGAGATTCAGTGAAATTTGGCTCAACATATTGTGTGAATTCAGCCATAGTAGCCTAGCAAGTTGCATAAATGCTTCCAATTATAGTTATTCGTAAAACAATTTTTAAGCAAATAAATGTAACATGCAGCACGAATCCAACCACATGATTTTATGGGGGAAAGGATATATATTTGCACCTTTGATGTAAGATCTGAATATACTTTCTATTTTGTATAAACTCTGGCCAAAATAATTTGATTTATGTCATTTTTATTTTATTTTCTGCATGATCTACTTGGATTAGATTTAAAAACCTGAAGGAAATATGAAACTCTGAAGATTTGGATTTACTTTTGAGCATTCTACAGGATAATGATGTGCTAATTATATACCAAGGAGGAAGACATTCCCCACCAGTCAGCTTCAGTATTTCTCAATCTCATTTTCCCCAACTATTTCCTTGTTTTATTTCATGTTCTTTTTTATCTCTTGTGTTCACTGTTTGGTTCTATATATAATGAATAATTAAATAATACCAAAAAAAGTCTGGCTTCTATCAGAAAAAAAAATCCCAGAGCCTAATATTTTGCATATTTAACAAAAAAAAATTATAAATGATATAAAGCATGGGTGTCAAACTCGCTGCATCATGTTGCTGTCATGTGATGTATCACAATGTTTTTCCCCTTCGCGGAGCTGTGTTGGGCGTGGCCTGTGCGTGACGCATCTGTCTCGTGGGCCACCTGTTTTAATACCCGTGATGTAAAGGTTCTCATCTGTACTAGCTAATATTTTATTTTTTTAAGTAGGCATTTCTGATTGGACATTTACTATTTTAAAAACTATTTTACTGAGATGTCAGTACACAAATTCTACAAACAAACAAGCAACCTGAATAAACTAGGCATCAATACCAATGTCCACTATGAATCAATAGTGACAAATGATCTAATCCTTTCAACCTCAGAAACAGCTTTCAGTCTAAGATACATATGATCTTAACTACAACATGGTACTCTTTGGAAAATATAAAGCACTCATAATTTATACAGATAATTTATACACATTGAAAACTCTTTAATACTTAAAATTTCACTTAACACAACTGCTTAAAATCTAAGTAATGACAAACAGAATCCAATGTCTCCCAATTTTTTGACTTGGGTCATCTAACTGGGAGAGAAGAGAGACTATGAAGCAGCATTTGGCAGTAACAGGCTTTCTAGTAAAATGAATTGGGGTTTTTGTTTTTCCACATCCCCTTTTCTGGATTTGGTCCATTTTTGAACTTAATTTTTCTTCTGACCACCTGTGTCCCCACATCAAGATTGGTCCATTCTGTACTGGAATCAGAGCTATCCTACTGACATGGTTCTGAGCCCCTTCATGTAATTTCTCTCCAATGGCTTGGGAAGAAAAAAGTAGGGTTTTGAATAAATCCAGGGAATTGCTTTCCTTCATCCACATAAAGGTAAAGGTAAAGGATCCCCTTGCACATATGTGCTAGTCGTTCCGGACTCTAAGGAGTGGTGCTCATCTCCACTTCAAAGCCGAAGAGCCAGCGCTGTCGGAAGACGTCTCCATGGTCATGTGGCCGGCAT
This sequence comes from Natrix helvetica, assembly GCF_964273705.1. Taxonomy (NCBI): domain Eukaryota; kingdom Metazoa; phylum Chordata; class Lepidosauria; order Squamata; family Natricidae; genus Natrix; species Natrix helvetica. The sequence goes on along the minus strand of NC_138548.1, from coordinate 114,555,154 downwards.
GACTAAATGCTGAAGGCGCATGGAATGCTGTCACCTTCTATTATTTTATTTCCATTCCATTCCCTTACATTCACATAGGCTAATGCTAAACTAAAGGACACGATGGAATGTATTATTCCATAATTGTACTCCTGGAATCCATTTCAACCTTGCACACTTCTGAACTAAAAATGTTTTCAATCAAACCAAGCGTCCCTTATCACAGAAACTCTGCAGTCGGAATCCAACTTGCTGGTTGACCACATATTCATCAAAATGTCCCCTCACCACAACCTACTCATACTGACAGAGAAAGCCTACAAGGAAGCTGTAACTGAATTATGCTAGTGCTATTACACCACTGTACTGTGGTCCTCTTGTAAATGTAACACGGAAAACAATATTCTGCATTATGGAACTTCATCCCTTTATGAAGCCACACTATGTTTCAATTAAAACTCACTTAAGATGAGAACAGCCTAAATTGTGGTGTGCTTGGCCGAAAACAGTAATATTGTGCCAATTGAAAAGGCAGGTTTCTAAATAAGCTGCAATAGGCATTTCTAGCAAAACTTACTCCAGCATTTAGGAAATTAATAGTGATCTTGTGTATAATAATAATAATAATAATAATAATAATAATAATAATAATAATAATAATAATAATAATAATAATAATAATAATAATAATAATATTTATTTCATAGCCGCACCCTCTCCCGAAGGACTCGGGGCGGCGTACAATAAAACATATGAAATAAATATATAGACAAGACATACATATTACAAAAACATATACCAAGACATGTACAAGGAGGAGGTCGGCTAATGAATAAAAACAATAAAATACAATGTTTAGAAACCCCTAAATAATTGAATACAATTAAAATACCCAAATAAAAACCCGTCAGGAGCGATATAGTTAGATCAAAGTTGAGCCAGGCCAGCTACTTGGAATAACATTTCATGGGAGATCATTATCTGACAAATGAAACAACAGAACAACCTAATCTATGCCAATTGCTATACTGGTTTTCTTGTCTCCAATTAATCATTTCCTAGTACTCAAGTCCTAAGCCTTCTTTAACAACATGAGAATATGTTTCATATGGCCCACAAAATAAAATAAAAAAACAGATTAACACCTAGTACCGTATTAGGAATTCACATGGCCTGCCCTACTCAAATAAATTCTATTTACAATATTATAGAATATTCAGGGATTATGATACTACATACATTTCTATCACCTGGATCAGGGCAGGGGAAGATTTTCTTATATAGCATGTTTAATATGTCCATTATCTCACTGCTTTCACACAAAGAGACACAGTTTTTGCTAAGGCAATATGTCACACTGGGGAAAATGGTTATCCTTCACAAGACAGTCTCTTTGCTCCATAAAATATGTAACTTGATCCTAATTGGAACCAGATTTAACCTGACCAAGCCACTGCTAGGATGGGATATCTGTCTCCAAAATGAAGTTGGTGTTGACTTTTAGTCACTAAAAGTCAACAACAACTTAATAGCACATAATCACCAAGGTTTGATGAATCC